>NC_052613.1:50425364-50772287 GCF_016545825.1 Eucalyptus grandis | reverse complement strand
ATGAAACCGGGCTCCATAAATCCGAGAAGAAATCAAAAGACCCTCGAACCGAAAGTAATGTAGCTCAAACCCAAACTTACAGAGGGTAAACGAGGGTGACGACAGGCCTGCGAATCAAGCACAAAGAGAACCCAACTTTTACTTCCTCGAAAGCAAAGCACACGGCACAACCAACAAGCTCGAAACACAAGGAAACAGCAAGACACGTACAGCGCGAGGACATCGAAGTTCTTGGCCACGACCTGGAGGAAATTCCCGGAACCCATCTCCGCTACCGCCGCGAGCTGCTCCGGGGGCGTTCTTCGGAGGTTCCTCCTTTCTTCTCCACACGGAGAGGAAAAAAAGGGGTCGAGTTTTCGAGTGAACAGTGAAAGCTGGAAAAAGGCGAAAAAGGCGACTTCGAAAAGCGAGAAAGGCAGGGAGAAGAAGAAAAAACAGAGGAGCGCTTGGAAAGAGAGGCGGGAAGTGATGCAGAGCGAACGAGGCTGATTTTCCGGGGAATCTTTGGCCGAGGGTACACGAAGCGAGAGGGGCACCGATTTTTTGAAATTTTATCCGCTGCTCGACGGCCTACCGCGTACCCGCACGGCCTCGCCAATCGCTGCGCGCCACGTCAGCTCGCGGCCCTCCGTCCCGACCCGCTTGGCCTCGTCAGCACCGGTCAGTTTGAGTGCACACCTCCACACGTTTGGAAAGTATATATTTAAGCTGAAGTTATATGGTAATAATTCGAAGTACGGGTGATTGGTTTTCGAGATTTAGTTATTTTTCCTTTTTGGTGTTTGCTGTCTTTAGAGCTCTAGAGATCTTTTACTGGTAATTACTCATTTTAGTTTTCTTCTGATTAAGGTAAGCTATAACTCATAAGATTTCATAAATTCTCTTGATTTACATGTTTCCTAGTTCAGGCAAACGGCATGTGTTTTAGCTGGTGCACACTAGAATGTCTTTTTGTCTGTAACACAATAGTCCCTTTTTTGCCATATTGACGTCTTTAACTTAAACCAATTGAGGGTAGGAACATTTAATTTTGAATGTGGAGTTGTAGGATAGACAAAAAAGATTCATCTTGAAAATAGAGTTTTATTTATTTGTTTATTTATTTGATTCATGCACCGAAGGATTTGATGTATGTTAAGGTTGATTTTTGTTGATCTAAATAGACTTTTACTTAGTTGTTTGTTTAGTTATTTCACACATTGATGTGCTCAATGCGTATTTCAATTAATTTCCATTGATCTAAACTTATGAATTTTCTTCTTCTTCTTTTTTGCTTTTTTTGCTTCATGACATGAGTACTGAAACTTTCATATGCTATAATAAGAAAGATTGGGTAAACTTAGACAATAATTTTTGGCAAGATGAAAAGTTCTTATTACAAGTAGAGGTGAACATAACCTGGAACCGAATAACCAAACTGGTGAGAACCTATCCCATTCTAGTGTCTAAGGTATGTAGGATATGTTACAAGTTCAAAAAATTATGGAATCTTGTACCTAGAACTTGAACTTGAAACTTAAAATAAGATTTTGTGTTTTTCTTGGTCCACGTCTTTGCGTGATCTTATGATATTCCATGGCGTTGAATGATGATTATATAATTTGGAATTACTAGTCTAAAGTTCCATTTGATGACTGTATTCTTTATGTGTTTAAATATAATTTATAGTAAGTGGAATGAAGCAGCTAGTGATGATCATTAAACATTATGATTCATTGCAATAGTTCAATTAATAATATAGGTGAAATCTAGGTAAAATTTGAAGCTGATCATGGAACCAGTGATAGGATAAGTTATAGGTTCCATAGTTTGTTGAGTAGGTTTTAGGTTCCAAAAAATAAGGAACATGTTCCAAGAAGTGGATTCAAATTCTAGTGAAACTTATACGCAACGTGGAACTACTCACCCCTTATTACAAGTCTCACGATGCATTCTCCTTTCGTACTTGCTCAAAAGACAACATATGCTAAGCAAAAGGTCAAGAAGCCATTCAATGTTGTTTGAGTTGGAATGTTGAAAATAGTTTATTCCCTTTTCATTTCCTTAACTAAAATTAGATTTATACTTGCTTCGATGCATGTAGCAATCGCGATGGATTGCACGGATCATGGCTTCAAGTCTTGGTGAAGACAACTTCTTTTGAGGTCACTTTTAAGTTCTCTCCCCTCTAAGAGATTATCCAATTGTGATGGCCTTGGGGAATTGATGCAATGAAATAAGGTTCCATTTATTTTATTGAAAATGAATGATTTGAAAAATATTTTCTTAAAAATGACCGTTTGTATTAGTTGAAATAATTAGTCAATAAGAAATGTTTTATTATAGAAATAAATCCATATCTTCATATTTTCATGGATAATATATATTTTTCGTTTGTTCTTTTTTGTCTGCAATACAAATGATCATTATTAGAATTTTTTTATCAAATCATTTATTTTTTGCAAAACAAATACACTCTTAAGGTGCGTTTGTTTTGAGGAAAACTTCACGATAATGGAAAATGCTTTATGAGAAATCCTTTTTCAAGAGAATGATTAATTTTTCTTTATTTGGTGATATATGACCGAAAATGTTTTCTAGTGTTTATATCTTATTTGGAAAATGATTTTAATCTTATGGATTTTTCTCAAGCCATAAAAAATTCGAATTTTCAAATATTTTTTAATTTTTTTCTTATTTTTTCCTTTTAAGTTCTTCCTTTGCCAAAGCCTCAACGACCAACGACAAGTGCAGGGAGGCAAGCCTAAGCCTTGTCGGGATTTGGCAAGGTCAAGCCTCGTTGCGGCCATGGCTAGATGATATGGAGGCATGACGACTGGCAGAGGAAGAAGGAACAAATAAGAGAAAAAAAAAGAAAAAGAAAATATTTAAAAATTGAGAGGAGCAATTTTCGAAAAGTGTTTTCACATTTTTTAGATTTATGAGTTCACTTTTCTAATAGGGTTAATACCTTGAAAAACCCCAAACTGGTACACTTGTGACAAATTTACCCAAAATTATTTTTTTGATCATGAAAAACCCAAAATTGGTATACCTATGGCAAATTTACCCCGACTGACTATAAAAAACCCTAAACTGGTACATTTATGACAAATTTACCCAAAACTAATTTATTCGACTGCAAAAAACCCCAAAATGCTAAATTTGTGACAAACATACCCTCTACTAAATTGAATTAATACCACAAAAAAAATCGCAAAAATTGTAAAATGTGACAAACGGAGCGTAAAATCTTAAATTGGTATACCGGTCAATTGTCACGTGTCATTTAACTTAATAATTTGATAATAAAATTTAACGAAAACTAACATAGGATAAATTTGTCACAAGTGTATCAGTTTAGGGTTTTTTGTGGTAAAAAAAATAGTTTGGGGTAAATTTGTCATAAATATACCAGTTTGGGGTTTTTCAAGGTATTAACCCATTCTAATATTATGCATGAATATTTTTATTAATCGGAAAGTGTTTTCGATTGATTAGTTATTTTTGATAAATTAAATGGATGAAAGTTGGGAAAATTAATTTTAATTGAATACTTCCGTTGGGGAAAAAAAAAAAAACGCGCCCTAAATACTTAATCAGTTCGACGCCATTGTAGTTAGTCCCGAGGGAATCAAATCAATTATTGTACGTGCTTTAATTAGCCGGCCAGGCTGACACTCATTCTGTCGTCCTTTCATGGTGCGATAAATGTAAATAAGCTACCGAAGTACTACGTCAATTCAATACGAAAAAAGGTTGGGCATCTCTCGCTTTCTACATGTGTTTTTCAGCAAAGCCAACTCACAGATTTCAGATCATGAACTTTTGGGACAAAAAACAAATCCCAAGGGGGGTCAAGCGTCCGATTAAAAGGTAGTGAGAAGGGAAAACCTTCTTCGTAATAAAATAAGTAGGGCATATAATCACTGTGGGTCAAAAACAATATATAGGTTTTAGTCATGGAAGTCTGCTCTCAAGATTGCTAAATTCTGCTGCAACAAATGTGAGAATTCAGTACCACCCCCTTTGCTTCACCATCATCAGTCTAGCTCAGTCGTGCTTTGCTGATGCTTTGTTGATTTTCTAAAGGTGATCCTGCCTCTTTAAACGAGGTTCTTCCGATTTACAGTTTTTCAGATTTATTTCTGGTCTTCGAGTGAATCCACTTGAAACAGAAATCTTCATTGCTGGCTCTTCTGTTGATCAAGTGGCTGAGTTGGCGAACAGTAGTGGTTTCGCAACGGGCCAATTGCCTGTTTGATATCCTTGTAGTACCACTTATTTCAGGTAGACTAACAGACAAAGAGCGTGAACCACTTATCGAAAGGATTACTTCAGAGTTTAATGGCTGGACTGTGAATAAGCTTCCCTATTATCGGAGATTAAAGTCGATCAAATCTGTCACCTAAGGCCTTTTCAGTTACTGGTCCCATATCTGTCTTCTCCCTAAGAAAGTGATTTTATAGCAGTAGAGCAAAAATGCCTGTCATTTCTCTGGAAAGGTTTCTTGAACGCCCCGGGTCGAGCTTCAATGGGACAAAATATTTCTTCCTGAACTGGAAGGAGGACTTGGTCTTCGAAGATTGCATCTTTGGAATGTTGCTTGTATTCTCAAATGCCTCTGGAGACAATTAATCTATGTCTGGTTCCCTTGGATTGCTTGTTTGCCCAGTCATTCATAAGCAAAGGTAGTATTTGGGCTGTTCAAGCATCTTGTACATCTACCTTTGCTCAGAGAAAGTTATTGAAGGTCAGGAGCATCCACAAACCATTTATCAAGCATGTAGTTGGTGATGTTAAGGCTACCTACTTGTCGTTTGGTAATTGGCATCCCCATGGCATTCTTCTTGAAGCTTATCCTGAGAGGGTTGTTCATGAGTCAGCTCTCTCTCTCTCTCTCTCTCTCCAAATGCGAAACTGGCTGCTGTTTTATCTGAATCTGTTTAGACTTGGCCCTCTGTTAGATCAGAAGAACTTGTTGCTGTACAAGTCGCTCGCCTTATCGCCAAATACTTCTTTGCTGACAAAGTAGTCCCTACTGCTTCCTCTAATGGTCTTCTTAATTATCTACTGCTTGGAGCATTCTTCTTGAGACGTTTCTTAATCCATCGTTTGGTTGCTGGTGTAGCCAATTGTTGCCGGGTTGTAAATAGCGTTGTTTACGGTTTGTTCCGTGGCATCAAGGTTGCTGGGCTTGTAGCGGGGTTTGCCCCATGTGTTTCAATGCTTGACTTACCCTAGAAAGAAAAGAGTATTGATGGTTGGTATTGAATATGACGAGACAAGAACGTAAATTTCAGGGTCCACGAGGGTTACTCGTGGCGATCTACCAGTACTGTTACACGATATCAGCTTAATATTCTTCTAAAAAAAAATTCAACTTTTCTTTTTCCTCCTTTGCATGTTCTGATCATAAGGACAAATTATAACAGTGATAAAGTTCCCATCACGGGACCCGGATCCCCCACTATTCCATTTGACATATCTTCAAAAATGGATGATTGAAGAGTTTCACTGTTCTGCACATATTCTCAGCGCTAAGTTTTTGAATTCAAAAGAGGAGACTTCGACACGGTTGCTTGTCCTTTTTCCTCCTCCAAGAAATGAACTCAGCTCGTGGCCATCCTCTAGTGCTTTCCCTTTTGATGCATAAGAGCTAGTACTCATCAGGCAAATGAGCTATTCTGCTTCAAAAGGACTTAAGGATTTGTTTCCATTTTCTGCTAGAATAATAAACTTCCAGGACCGATTTATAATCTATGTACTCTTATTGAATATCGGGCATATGATCTCACTTGTTTAAACGCTCACTTGCAGCTAATTATCACATAATTTTGAAAGTCGATTTCATAAGATGGTCTCAATTGATATTCCTAAAGTTGCTCATTTCGCTATGTATACCCACTTCCTCTCTCATAAACGAACGTATTGTGCCAACATTTCCTGATTCTCTTTATGTCTATGTTCTCAGCTGAAGCATAAGCAAATCTTAATTTACTAAACTGATTATTGTCTCCCCCTTCGCATGTGAAATGGGAAAAGTGCATTAAAGTCTTAAGTAGAACTATTCGGCAGAGAATAAAAACTTTTTCATCAATCATTGGCCTCATTTTCTGAAAAACCCTTAATTTTATATCCAATCCCAATTTTGTCCCTGACTTTTCTTTTCTCTAAAAAAACTTTTGAAACTTTTACTCTAGACCCAAATTTGTTCATGTATCCAAATATCGTCATTGATTTGTAATTTTTTTTTATCAATATTAGAGTAGCTAAAAGTTCTTAATTAAAACCCACGTTCTCATCAACACCCTCACCTTTACATAAAATAATAGTTGCTTCATGATGTTGATGATCTTGAGAAATCAAGTAGCAATTTTTGGATGCACATGCAGATTTGAGACCTGAGTGAAAGTTAAGGATATTTTTTAACAAAAAAAGGTCTGAAGCAAATTTCTCTCTAATGATTTAAGTTCCAAAACTTTTTAAAGTAGCTTAATGAAGTATTTTCAGACTATTTATCTCGTTAGGAGAATTGTCGGCCGAACATGGTAAATTTTGGTCCTCGAGTTGTCCTAAATCGAAGATATTTCAGTGCAAATCATTTCATGCACAAATCCTAATTCCTAATTGGAGATAAATCTCTAACGGCGGGCAGGAGTGCAACAAGATCACCTCAATCGAGTAATCCGATTGTTTGTCATTGAAAGCAAATAATACACTCGAAGCGATGAAGGCTCCGCTTCATCTTCCGATCTTCGACTTTGCAACGAGGACTTGAGCAGTGAAGGATGGAAACAACATTATCTTATCTTCCAAATTCACATCATTTCTTCTGTGCACTCAATCAAATTTTAGCCTCTAAGATATCATTTCGTGCATTCTAAGATCAGATTGCCAATGCTACCCATTTTAAATATGAAAAAAATCTAACGCTGCACATGAAAAGTTGTAGGAACAATATGTGTACTCCGTGTTACGATAATTTTAGGACATTCCCACGTACTTTTTCTTGATTTGATATATAGAATCAATCGCAACATGTGAATCATCGATACACTCGATCCACCCTCCTGTTTGCTTGGTATGATAGTTTGTATAGCTGTATTGCAACCCTGCTATGCTAAGAAGAATCCTCACTTAGTAGAAAGGATTTCACAGGGACAACGTTGAAAAAAAAAGTTGTATCAACAACCTCTTAAAATATTGGTAAGAACGACTCTAAAATTTGTAGCGATACACCAAACACGCACCTTGGGAGTCTAGTTTATGTTTTTTCACATTTTCTTGCTGTATATATCTAAGTTTGAAGACATATGTTTACTTTTAATATTTTCCCCTTATTTTCTAAGATCTGAAACTGTGCAACGCTATTTTTCAAACATATGGAATTAATTTCTACTAAGTACTCTCTAGTAAAGGAATATAGTTCCATGAACAAAGCTAAGTCAATGACTGAGTGCACGAAGTCCACTTCAAGCAATCGCGAATGACTTTCAGCTCCTGATGATTGGTCATTGCTCGACGACAATAAACCGAAACACCATATCAACCAGTTCAATCTAGGCACAGCTACAGACGCCCTTCTGCTCATACAACTTGGGATCACGTGAACATGGCTTTTAGTCCACACATACACATGCTCAGAACAGACAGTCTCTGATGATAGCTAGGTCTCGAGGAAAAGTCGCAGCATAAAATCATCAAGAAACTGAGCGATGAAAACTCACCCAACAATCTGCAGCATCAGAAGGACCCTAAGCACGTGTAGACGATGACAACTCCAGACGTTGCATGAAACACGACTGAGATACGACGATGACGATGAGAGGAAAGACATAACTTCTAGCGCTTCAGAAGTGCATTAACAGTTCCTGATGCGCAGTCTGATCAACCCGGTCGGTGAACTTGGGGCAGATGCACGTGATGTCCTTTTTCTTCAAAATAAATTTAACATCTCATTTGCAACCGAAGTCACAGAAACTGAGTGCCTTTTGTACTGGTCTCCGAAAACTTACAAGAATCTGCATGAGAGATGTCATGAATGAAAACGCAAACGTTGCTCTTAACGCTCGACAAGAACTCAGCTGAATTTGTTAGTCGCAAAGCAGTTTTGTTTCAACAAGGAAAAGGGTGAATTTGAACTCGGCTGTGCCGGGAATATAACATCGACATATGTTCATCTCAAACGTTGTTTCAAATGGTATATATGTCATGGTTTCTGATCTGTCATGAATGCGGTAACACAGGCTGGAGGACACTAATTAGGGATGGTGGATGGAGATTAATATATGGCAAACCAACAAATGGCTTCGGTGGGTTTTGATATAATAGTTGATAAAATAGAAAATAGAAAGATGCAATTTTTCTTTTTCTTGTGTGGGGTCCTGAAAACTCACCAGTTTTCTCATTCAGTTCTGCAAGAGAGCCGACAACTCATGCAAGGAAAGGAGGACTGATGAAATTGAAGTGCGTTGGTGGGTCTATTAAATTTAACATATGAGGGTCACCTGAAAGATCAGGTCTCGACCAATCTCTGTCAATATCTGATACTTCATCATCCCCAGCTATATAGCATGTTTCATGCCGAAGAACAACCTTTTCGTTTTTCCTTTCACCAGTTTTGGATTGAGGAAGACGACATATATAAGATAAAAAATGCCAACAAAATGTGGAGCATTGATATGTGAAAAGCGCAATAATGCCATGGACATGATGATCTCCACACGGAGGAATTTAATGTGGTTCAGAGAGAGAGAGAGCGAGAGAGAGTTATCATTTGGTGTTTGTTGCCTCTAAGCTGATCAAAGTGCAAGTTAGAGGACATTGATGATGCACTAACATTGCATGATGCGAGTCGTCTTCTTCAATTCAAAGATATGTCTTGGCTATTGGCGATAGTTCAAACTTCAAAATGGAACAGATAACAAAAAAATTTATAGCAGTTTCGATCATTCAGACTTGGAGATCAAAGACATACGTACCTTGAACAAGAAACTTCATCAGAAAATCAAAAAGAAAACCAATCGATACTCATATTAACACTTATGCATTAAAAACCCTAAATTTCACAGTCGGTCTCACACCAAAAAATCGAACATCAATCTCGACAGTCCCTAATCAGAAACAAATATCCCGACGTCTGCCTTGCCCCAAAGGAAAAAAAAATGCTCATACATATATATATAAGAAAAGTAGGGCGAAGAAAAAGGCCAGAGAAGATCAAAAGGTCATACATTTTTTAATTATGACGTCAATGTTGATGGTGATGGTGATGAGAATGATGGCTGGCTGTGTCGCGGCCATCTTGATCACCGCCATGATGATGCGGATGTGAACCGCTGGCCTGCGATTCCGAACCTCCGCCGCCTGGCCGAAAGGTGTTCAGCGCCGCCAGCATGCCCAAGTGGCTGTCGGCCACCGTCACTCCACCGCTGCCACTGATTCCCGGGCCCAATTGTTGGCTAGACAAGAGGGTCATTGGGATTGGGAAGTTCATGAGATGAAGGCCACTAGAGATGGAGCCTCTGTACATGGAAGCGTTGCTGTTGCTGGCTCCAGAAGGGAGCGTCCACAAGGGATCGCCACTTATCACTTGACTACTTGAATTCGGCATCATCCAAAACGTCGTCGGGCTCCCCGCAGAGCTCGATGATCCCGCCACGGCGCCTGGCGGCTGCAACAGATAGTTCCCCATCATCATGCTCTGATTACTGAATTCCGGCTGCTCTGGCCTCCGCTTCCTCCCTAAGCTCGCCTCCTCTCCCTCTTCCTCTGCCACTGCCGGGGCATCGGTGTCGCGCAGCTCTTGCTTCGCTTCCGACATGGCGCTGCTGTTCGCGTTAAACGAATTATCCGACGACAGGCCAACTCCAGGGAACAGAATTCTGTGCTGGGAGGCGGTCACAGGCTCGTCGACGGCGGCGGCCATGCTCCGCTCCCACTGACTGACGCCGTGCAACATCATGCTCCTCAGGTGCGGGGATGCGGCGGCGAAGCTGGTGGAGGCGGGGCTGAAGTAGCCGCTGCGGAAGTGGGAAGGGGCAGACATGCTGGAGCCGCTGCTGCGGAGGGAGATGTTGAGGGAGGTGAAGTTGGCGGGGATGGTGCCGGTGCCGGTGGCGGCGATCACGGCGGGCTCGGCCTGCTGGAGGAGCCACTCGATGGTCTCGCCGTCGGTTTTGTGGCCGAGCTCACGGGTGAGCTGGAAGACCCGTGCGGCGCACTGGGCAGGCATGCGGATGCGGCGGCCCCGGCCATCGACCTTGGTGTGCCGGTCCTTGGTGGAGGTCCGCTTGGGAAGGGGTTTCTTGGGGAGGTCGGTGGCCTGGAGGTGGTTGGAATTGGGGCGGCCGGTGCTGGGCTCGCCGCCGCCGCCGCCGCCGCCGCCGCCAGAGATGGCGAGGGAGGCGTAGGAGGGAGCGGAGGAAGGAGGGGGAGGGGGCGGCTGGCGGTGGTGGTCGTTGCTTCTCTCGAGCAATTGGAGGGGGAAATTAGGTCTGCGGAAGCCATGATCATCATCCATGCCTGGATCATAATAATATAATATGGTGGTGATGGCGGTGGTGGTGGACTATACTACACACGCTATGTTGGACTGTTTGCTCCCCCTCTCCCCTTTTTCTCTCCCCCACTTCTCTCTCTCTCTCTCTCTTCTCTCTCTTTCTCTCTGCTCTGTGTGGGTGTGTGTGTGTGGGTATCTGTAGATGACCCAGCTACTCAGTGAACTTTGTTGCCCTAGTGGGTCTCTCTCTCTCTCTTCTCTCTCTCTTTCAGAGGGATATACAAGGTTCCTTTCGGATGGGAGCTGGCAAAAATGAGTTGTTTTCTCTGTCTACAGAGAGAGGATAAGGAGGGGGCGCGAGCGAGAGAGAGAGAGAGAGAGAGAGAGAAGGGAGGGCAAAAGCTTGAAGCAACAAATACATAATGAGAAAGAATCATTAAGGGTATTCAACCAAAACACAAGAACGAGAATCATGAAGGGGAAAAATGATTATTTCTTCTTTTAAAAAAAAACAGAAAATTCTCTTTCACTGGGGGAAGATCCGTTGGGGGAATTCCGCTTTCCTTCCGACCCCCAAAAAAAAAAAAAAAAAAAAAAAAATTCCCGGTTTCCTGGGTAGGTTTATTTATTTATTTATGTTCTAAAGTTGCTATTTTTATTATTATCGTTTCTTTTTTTGGGGGAGGGTTAATGCTGTTGCTTTGATAACGTGTGTGGGGGTTGAGGACAGAGCCCCTCGGTTCAGAATCCACGTGCGGTGCTCCTTATCATTCAAGCTATAAAGACAGTGGAGACCCTGAGCGCGTGGGTCCCATCCCCCCCCCGCCTTTTTCTCCCCCTCCCCACAAGTCAAAAAGAAAGAAAATGGAAATTTCCCAAATGATTTTTTTGGTAAATAAATTAAATAAAAAGAAGAAGAAGATGATCATTCAGATAAAAAGAGAACTGTAATAAGAAAAGAGAAAAAAGGATGATGAAGTGGGTTCCCATCTCATTTCAAGAAGACATTGCTTTTTGTTCTCCTTTTTTGCCCTTCTCACGAGTTGTCCCAAAGAGATCAATATTAAGAATAATCGATTTGAGAGTGGGTAAATTTCCATTTTGAAATCAAAAGTCAGATCAAATAGGATTAAATATTAATCTTTCAAATGAAAAAATTACCTTATTCACCTTGAAATTAGACCGATTGTGAACCAGTGATGTTATTTTTTCTTTTATAATTTTTGCTATAGATACTTTGTCTTTAATTTTTTTTAATGATTTTGGTTATAAAAATAAATATATATATTTGGACCCATTTTGCCAATTCGATCTAGTCGATATGATTTCCAGTTATTACTAGTTCTAAAAATTTGAAACCGAACCTATTTCATGGGAAACACCTAGATTTGATTGGTTTGTTTCAATTCCCCTAGTGGATTGGAATCGATGCACATCCCTCGTCGGTATTGTGATTGTAGTGGTTTATGGGGATTCCGTTTCTCTTTTGCATAATACATAAGCCATAGAAAAGTTTATGTTCTTCTTATTTCAATACTCTTAGAGCTTACATACAACTATCTTACTTTCCGCTTGCGACTACTTGATTTAATTAGGGTTTTCCACGAGTTTTCCAAGTTTAATGTGCTTAGCTTATCAAATATCTTGTTTATTGATGAGTTGAGAATAGATCTAAGTTGAGAGTTTCATCTATGATTTTGACCCTTTGTACATATGTGTATCACAAAATTTGATTTGTATTCTCCCTTGGTCGTTGCATCATATGTATTTATTGTATTTGAAAAGAATAAACGAGAAATTTCGAATGGACTAGAATATACATTGAATTTTGATGATTGAGATGTGGTAGTTTCTCATTTTCTTTTTCCTTTTTTCTCTTTTTTTAATTCTCTCCCTATTGCTCCTTCTTCCTTTATGTTCCCCCTCCATATGCCAGCGCGCCACCGTTCCGATTGCTCTTCACGTCTTGCGCCAGCCATCGTGATTTAGACTACCACATTAATCTGTCTCTCTCTTCCTACCTCCCTGAGGTCGAGACCTCATAGAGAATTTGCTTCAGGATGGCGGCTAGGAGCGGCGACAACGAGCCAAGAGATGTCCAGTCAGGCGAATAGCTGAGGAAGAAGAGGGTGACAGAGGAAAGAGTTAGGGTTTCATAGGACATTGTGTGAGTTTTATTTATGGGCAAATTTATTTCAGATAATGTTTGGTTACCTCTTAATTGTAAAAGATCCACATTACACCCAAATATAGATTGTGATAAAAAAAATTCCAGCTTGTTTTGTAAAAGTAGTTAGTTTAGGAGAATACGAAAATGGAATATCTCAGCGTTATTATTGTTATTATTATTATTATTATTATTATTATTATTATTATTATTATTATTATTATTATTATTATTATTATTATTATTATTATTATTATTATTATTATTGTTATTATTATTATTATTATTTCACTTTTTATGTTGCTAGAGGAATATCCCCTATTTAATCCGCTTAGATCCACCACTCAGCTGATCAGCCAAATCATTTGATTAGGAGGCAAAGTTAAAAAGCACAAGAAAAACACCGTGGAGATATTTTACCTTTTTTTTTGGTCGGTCGAGATATTTTACTTCAAATGCAAAAGAATTGCCCATGCTACATAAAAATTAAAAAAAAAAAAAAAAATCGGTCTTCAGATATGGAATTTTTCAGCTGAGCAGGAAGAAGAAAAAACCTTAACCTTGACAAATTCGCATAAGGTCGCGAGGGTTTCTTTGCATCATGCACCGAGTGCAGATCATGATGACAGTCCCTTTTTCAATCAAGACCCATCAATCGGCCAGCGATGCCACTTTTCTATGCAGTTCATCCATCAAAAGCAAGACACACTCACATTTCGATTAAACTATCTTTGACTGATATTTATTCGGACAACATAGTTACAGTTTTCAAACCGTTTCGTCAATCAAACCCTTTAAAGCTAAGCTCGACGGAAGTTCTAATTTACCAACTTTGTCATGAATTGACGAAGATTAACGATAAACATGTGGGAGCAACTTCGTGCAGCTTAGGAACAGTTTCGATAAGTACTTCCAACAACCGACACTTATAAATAAAAAGCGCACGCACCAATGATGAAAACAATTTGGGAACATCCGTAATCATTATAGCGCAAATGACACTTAGTCGGCCCGTCGGGAGCTGGTTGATAACCACCTTATATCATTAGGGAAACCCTCACATGTGTACTTAAGCTGATCTCAAGTGACACTTAGTCACGTCATTTCCCTGCGCATTAGCACAAAGTGCGTCATGCTGCTTCTTTCGTCCGAACTTGCACGACACAATCTATCGTTCGAAATTTGTTGTAGCTTGTCCAAACTGCTGAAAATTCGTATATAGCTCCTTTTCCCCCCACACAAATAATTGCGAGAGGGAAGGCAAATAATTATAGGGGTGGTTGTCTCAAATGTGGGATGTCACCAAAGCCAGCGACACGATCACGTTCCGCTACAATCGCCTTTGGAGGACGGGCAATAATTGTGCTTGTGGATATGTTGCCACTATGTGTGAGCCATGGTCCTCGATTGGGATCGCTCTTTCCGTATTTGCAAAGATGGTGACAGCCCAAGTTGGAATTCTGAAAGGACTCTTTTTGCTCGCAAAATGAAATGAAATAAAGGTCGAGCTAGTCGGCACCGATCAACATCCATGGAAATTTTAATCTACTATTGGAACGAATTCGTTTCCCTAAAATAAAAAAATTATATGAATGTATCAACATCCGAATTGTGCTGGCAGAATGGTTTGTCGCCGTTTAGTATATCGAAGAAAATCGAGACAATAATTGGGCTACGTTATAGAGACTAGGGGTCTCGTCTCTCTTATATGTGGGCGTCTCTATCTGCCATACTTTTGGACCTGAGAGATCCTTCTGAAAAAGATAGTTTAAAGGGAATTTTTCCTAGTTCACATTAGTATCACATCTCAATCTCCTTATTTCTGGGTAGTTGCCTACTCGAACCAATGGGGACAAAGAAGTATAATAGGGATTTTCCTTTTTCCATTGTATTATTTCGGGCTAGCAAGGGACGATAAGAGTTCGCTAGAGCTGCTGTAGCCAATGTTTGGTGACAGAGACTTCGGCAATTCTGGACCATGCATCATTAAAAGATCATCCAAGGGCAGCTGGACTTGTCAACGCGCGAAGTCTTTCAAAACAAAACTATTTGTGCAATGTATTATGATCATCGTTTATAAATCACATCATAATTAATGTGGCACTTCATGACCAATTACCAATATCTTGATGATTGCTCTCGAGATATTATATGCACCACAGACTTCACAAGAGAAGTTAATATGTACTTTATTTAGTTCGGCTTGTTAATCATATCCTTGGAATAGATGTAGATGTTGTCTATATAATTTCCCAATTACCATCCACTTTTTTCTTGAATTTGAAAATGGGTTTGTATGCATACATGAGATTGATTATGTTAGAATTAGGCGTACAAACACAACAAAATAGAGTAAGGCGAAAAACAAAAATTGAGACACAGAGTTCATTCTGGTTCACCTTTAACTAACGCTATATCCAGCAAATGATTCCATTATAATTAGCACTTCCAACCTTTATGTTACCACACTCAATTACAAGAGAAAGAAATTATCTATAGGTGGTTCAATAAAACATTCCATACCTTCCTGTTGATGGAGAGTATTGATCACATCCCAATGGATATATCACAATATTGATAACTACATGCATGTCTATTATCACAAGTCAAACACGTGTCAACCATGAAAATTTATACATCATAGCTCTCTAAACTTTCACATCCTGAATTAAACAAAAGTACAAATAGCATGAACATCACATGCCCAACATCAATTTTCCAAGTCGAGTCTACCCCCCACACACAACTTTCATCAGAAACCCTACTTCAAATGCAGAGCAAAATGGGAAGAGAGAGAGAGCCTCCGTCCACACCTTTTGGCCACAATCTCCCGGAATCAATAATGGACCCAAAAAAGCCACCAAGGAATTGACAGCCACCTTTTGCTCTTTTATCTCACTGTTCTTGCTCGCTGAGATATCACGTGCTTCGAGACCTAAGGATTTACACACATATATGAATATCAATATATATTATTTTTATTGTATGTTTTTTATTGATAAAGATAGCTCACCATCCATTTGGGCTAATCATACAAACAATTTTGTCGGAATGTTGGTGGTTATTAGGGCTCTATATATTAGATAAATTAAATAAAAACTATTTTGAGATTTTGAGGCCAAGCTATAGGGTCACTTTTTAAAATTCATTTATTATTCTTCTAACCATTTTCTTGCGATCCAAATGGGGGGTTTGCATCAATTTAGGGTTTGGAGGCCGTCCTTGTGGTCCTTTGGTACGGTTGGATTCCTAAGCTGTATGTTGTACGTCTGGAAGCCAGGAGGCCGATTCAGGCATCTTGGGCCAATATATATATATATACATACACACACAAAGTGCCATATGGAAAATCAGTAACTTTTTTCAACAGTTAATTTATAGGGTAGATATGAACCTTATACTTTATATAGTAAACCATTACGCTTTTGAAGATACCTGATAAGAACCAGAAAATTTCTAGAACCCTAGAATTTTGAACTTTTGGTTAAAATAAAAAAATGATGAACTTAGTCGAGAGTAGTAAAGTTTGATGAACAATAAAAGTCATCAATGAAAAGAATAGTCGGCAGTTTGAAGAACAACAACAATTTGAAGAGCATCAACAACTTGTTAATGGGGCATGATGACTCTTGATTATCTTATTTAAAAAAAAATCAAATGATCAATGAATCATTCAATTCTTTTAAAAGTGGCATATGTCAACACTAGAAAATGATTAACTTTTGGTTATAATCTACAAGTGATAGACTTAGTCAATTGTAGCAGAATTTGGTGAACAACAAAAGCCCTCGGTGAAGAGAATAGTACATAAATTGAACAGTGTCTATAACTTGATTAGCATAGACAACTTGCCAAGAAAGTTATCGACATTGAATATTAGTTATTTGGGGATGAAGTCATTGACATCGAAGTGTAATTGCCAAATAGCAATGCTTTTAGATTTGTAATTCTGGTGGATAAGTATTTTTGTAACTTCTTGTAAATGCATATAGGATTAAGAAGTTATTTGTTTTGAGAATAGGGTTAAAAAATATCTATTCAAATTCGACAACCATTTGTAATTGTCGACTATGGGTTTTAAATAACTACATCGTACTCTTTGTTTTAACCTCGATTAATCACATAACTCAATGTCGTACTCTTTGTTTTACCCTCAATTAATCACATAACTCAATGTTCTTTATCTTTATCTTTACTTCCCTATAATTTATTTTTCTGCAATTTACATGATTGGACACGATTATCTCTAATTTTTGTGCCTTTAAATTTCTTGTCATTTACTTTCCTATCTAAAATCAGAAAATGACCCTTTGTAACCTTTGTCTATTTACTCATCGATCCATCTACATAATCAAAAAGTATTGCATCTTTGATTTAATTCCCACAAGTGGGACACATTTTGTTAATTCGAGGAGACTACAATGAAAAGAACCAAAACAACAAAAGTTTGATAATGCTATGAGCAACCACAACCTAGTGCAAAAAATTAGTGACCAATTTTTTGCAAACTCTAAATCAGCATTAACGGAATGCCAGAAGAAGGCCAACCCAAGGGGAGAATACCTTTCTCAATGTCTCACTAAAGAGCAGTCGAGAGAAGTTGCACCAAATCCTCATCCCCATCAAGAGGCAATTCGATAAAAATAATATTTATGCTTATAATGAGAGGGCACGATGATTCTTGATTATTTAATTTAAAAGAATCAAATTATCGATGAATCATTCAATTCCTTTAAAGAGGGCATATGTTGACACAAAAAAATGACCAACTTTTGATTATAATTGACAAATGGTAGACTTGGTCAATAGTGGCAAAATTTGGTGAACAACAAAAGTCGTTGATGAAAAGAATAGTCCACAATTTGAAGAGTATTGACAACTCGCCAAGAAAGTCATCGAAAATAAACATTGGTTATTTAGGGATGAAGTAATCAATCAATGTGTAACTTAGCTTCTCGTAGATAAGTGTTGTTATGACATCTTGTAAATGTAGATATGATTAGGAAGTTATTTGTTTTGTAGATATGATTAAAAAGTTATCTTTTCAGATTCAATAATTGTTTGTGACCATCAGTTTTAGGCTTTAAATAGCCACTTTATACTCTTTGTAAGGTCCCCATTTCATCACAAAACTCAACCTCCTTATCTTTATCTTTACTTTTCTATTAATTTTCCGCAATTTAGATTGCTTGACACAATTGTCTCCAGTCTTAGTACTTTTAAATTTCTAGTCATTCACTTTCCTATCCAAAATCAACAAAGGACCCTTACAACCTTTGTCAATTCACTCATTAATTCGGATACAATTGAATATTTCATTGTTGATTAAATTCCAGTGGAACATCTTTTTGGATATATCGAAAAGTATTTTGTCATCAATTCAATTTTGGCAAAACAACATGCAACCGATTTAGTTAGTCAAGTGGTATGAAGCCATGCAAGAGGAGCACAAATCCTTGCATGAGAACCACACATTTGAATTAGTGAACCTGCTTAAGGGTAAAACAACACTAAAAAACAAGTGGGTGTATAGGTGAAAGATGGAAGAAAATAACTTGCAACCTCGATGCAATGATAGGCTTAGTGTGAAAGGCTTTTGTAATAAAAAAAAAAGGAATTGATTTTGAAGAGATTTTTCACTAGTGGTAAAATTGTTTTCTATTTGAATTGTGACAAGTAGCTTGGATTCAGAAATTAAGCAGCTTGATGGAAAGAAAATTTTATTTTATGAAGACCTCAAAGAAGAAATATGTATAGAGTAGTCATAGGGTTTTGTATCTTTTGAGAATATTTTCATATAACAATTTTATCCTCATACTCTCTGTGAATGACGTGTTGACAGTTAGTCATGATATTGGAAAATTAAAAACTTGAAAATGAGTGAGTAAAGCTTTTGCAATGAAATATTTAGGGCTCGCTTAGAAAATCCTTGGCATGAGAATCACTCATGATAAGAAGAGCATGAACCTTTGACAATCTTAAGAGAGTACAAGGAAAAAGTGCCGGAGAGATTCCATATGAGCAAATGCAAACCAATATGCACTACACTTGCTAGCCACTTGAAGTTGAGTAGTAAAGAGTGTATCACAAGTGAGAAAGAAAAGGAAGAGATGATAAAAATCCCTTATGCTTTAATTATGGATCGTTTGATGTATGCCATAGTTTGTACAAGATTGGATATTACTCATGCAGTTGGTGTTGTGAACAGGTTTTTTCAAGTCCAAGTAAAGAATATCGGGTCGCTATATAATGGATTTTGAGGTATCTTAGATGTACTTCTAAAGTTTGCTTGTGCCATGGAAATGGGAAGCTTGAGTTAAATTGCTGCTCAGATGCAGGTTATGTCAATGATATTGACTCTCGAAAATCCACATTGGGTTATGTAATGACTCTTGCGAGGGGAATAGTTTAGTGGCAATCAAGATTGCAAAAATGTGTTACTTTGTCTACAACTGAAACAAAGTACATTTCTATTATTGAGAAGGTATTAGATGAAGAAATTCCCACAAGAGTTGGCTTTGAAGTAAGAGAACTTTGTTTTGTATTGTGATATGAGTGCTATCTATATTATTAAAAACCCAGTGTTGAATTCAAGTTGAAGTAGATTGATGTGAAATATCATTTGATTGGAAAGAGATTAGAGAAGAAACTCTTTTTCCTTTTGGGAGGACAATGGAATCAATATAATGACTAAAACCTTGTCCACGGTGCAACTTGATTTCTGTAGAGATAAAGGAACATGATGGAGCTTCTGTCACGAGGTGGAAGGAGATTTAATGCGCGAGGTCCGCCTCTTGGGCCCAGCACATCTTGAAAAAAAAAAAAAAAAGAAGAAAAAAGGGAAGAAAAGTCAAAAGAAAAAGAAAAGGAGGGCTAGACATTCTTGACAGTGAAGAGAGAAAAAAGGAGCGTTTACACAAAAGCAAAAAAAGAAAAGAAAAAGAAAGAGGCAGAGAGCAACAATTCATAGGAGAAGAGGTAGTCCGGATTCGACGGCGAAATTCATTGAAATCGACTGAAATTTTGTATGTTATTCATTGTTATTTGAAATCCTTTTCAAATTGTCTCTTTAACTTCTCTAACATCGGTTGGAGTTTTCTTGTCCCTTCGTTAATCCACTTTCGTGGTGATGAGAAATTGTTGATGTTAAGCATTTACTTATATAATGAATAATATATCCTACTATTTTTTGTGATTAGTGAAAAATATTTTGTGGTCCTATAATTTTTCTTGCATTGGGTTTTCCATATAAAATTCATGAGTGTTGTTTTTCTACTTTGACAGTAATTTTTCTGCACTACATTTACTGGTTTAGGGTTGATATTATTGAAATATTGTAACTGGTTGCATTGATATGTCTTAGGAAATAAATGTAGTCTATATAAAATGGATTGACATAATTTTAGTCCAAGTGGATCAATATATTTGGTTAGGGATGAGTAAAAGGAACTGTCCAAATTGTGAATTGCTTGAACCAAACCGAATCGGCCGATTTCCAATTCCATAAAATTGGAACCGGTGAATATTGACCTGATTTCCAGTTTCAAGTGTGGAACCACCCATTCGAACCATCTGGGTCGGACCAATTTTATTTTTTTAATCCTTACAAGCCTGAAAATGCTTATTAGTTTGCCCATTGTTCACAAACCCTAATTAGTCAAAACGCATGCTTGATGTCTCCCTCTTGATCGGTTTGAGAAGATAACAGCCACAAAAGTGATGAATCGAGTATGAATTATTCTGATATCTTGAGGTAAGACGTGACTTTGAGAGCGATATATTATAGGAGAGAGGGGCTTGGATGCTTTCCAGCCGCTTGACCTCTCGCAGAGAGAGCGAAGCGAAGGAAGCGAGCAAGCATGAGGAACGTGAATACTACGATGATAAGGTAATGATGGTGAACTAGCTCGCGCACGTAAAGAAGAGAGAAGCTTGTTTTTGGTAAATGAAATGGAAATTTTTCAAGCTTTCCTTTCATTGCGTCAGTAGTCGGCGTCCGTAGATGATGAAGACGGAGAGTCGCCAAGCTTACGTATGTGGTGGACGGTGGCTTTTTAGACCCATCAGAGAATTAGACCGAACCAATGGTGCAGTTCCCGATTGAGTCTTGGAATCAGTGGATGATTTACAATTCTCAACGTGTGGAGCCGGCCCTCCATGTATGGTTCCCGGTTCTTGGACGGGAACCAATCCACCTGAAATTGATTACCCTTAATTTAGATAATATATTTTCTTGTGTGTGCATCAAGTGCCACCTAGCAACCACAAGCCTTTGATCAGGCAAGCCCCATTAGAAACAACGGTGGAGTTGTATTAAGTGCTCATACATCTAACATACCCAAATATTACTCTCATTGTATTTGGCCTCGGTGCTCTGTACACTGAGTTGTTACAACGTGTGCGTGTCTTTGCCCTCATCGTTCCTCAAGTTATCCAATCGAATTTCTTCTTGTGACCTAGGGTCCAAAGTTTCTCATTGTGGGGTCTCTAGAAAGAACAATGCTGAGAATACTGGGATTGGTGAATAAAGCCCGTATGTGAGAATTGAGTTTGTTATCCAAATTATTTGGTCGGATGAAATAAAAAGATTTCAATGAGATAAGATGTGATTTCTCACATGCTACCTCTAGACATTTAGACATTAGTCGGGAAATGACACCGGACATGATGTGAGGAGTCAATGGTTCTAATCATATGAGTAGAAGGATTTCGTGGGATCAGGTTCATTTTGATCAAAATATTTGGAATTGGAAAGAGAAATAAAAAAACTAGATTGATGGGACAGTGTGGTCGTGATTATTGTAGATCTTACAATGGGGGAGAGGGGAGTTGTGTTCCGAGCCTAAAAATTCTTCGCCCGACTAGCCCATTTTTCTTTTTGAGATAGAAAATTAAACAATTGGGCATGGTGCCTCCCATTGTTTCCTCCCTCCCTGACCCCATGTCCTTCTCTAAAATTACAATTTGGAATTCCATAAAATTTTCTCTGTTTTTTTTTTTATTTTGGACGAAACAACCCACTCCATATATCCAGATTTTCTGGATGTTAAATACCATTGGGTGGGTTACTTTTTATTGGCATTGGAAACACATCACATTATGGCAGGGTAACGTTTCACAGTTTAATGAATCTTTGTTTAGGCCATAATTGGATAACAGTACTGAGAGGTACGGTCAGATTCGATCCAAATAAACATTAGATCTAATGAAAATATCTCATTTGGACTTTAAATTTTGTCATGTTATACAATGGGACAACCTTCAAAGAGCCCTCCCGCAATTTCATTGAAGGTTAGCTTAAATCACAAAGGGATCATGCTTTCTTTAATCCGCAATTGATCGCAACTTCCATCCAACCATATTTTTATGTAGTAAATTATGAACATGAAAACCGATCAATTATTAATTAAATTTACAAGTGAGTAATATTCATACCAACAAGAGATATTTCGAGGGAGAATGGAGAAAAAAATTAGCTTGCAAATGAATTATCTCCACCCGAACGATGAGAGAGAGAGAGAGAGAGAGAGAGAGCGCCAAACTCTCACCTGCAAATAAGATGGATATCACTGCTTATACTTAACAGCCAGATCAGAACAAGAAGATAATAGAAAGGAATGACAGATTGGCATGCACCTTATATGCTTTTTCAGAGTAGAGAGAGAGAGAGAGAGAGAGAGAGAGGTAAACAAAAGGGCGAGTCATCAGGTCTCGCCATTTCTAAGTCTAAAGGCTATCGCTTTTTTGTACCCTCTCTCCTGCAAACTGCACCAAAAATAATGCGTTCATATTCATTTTACGAAAAATGTCTCTGCAGCGACAGTTGGTGCGGTCTCCCCTTACTTCTCTCTTCCTTTTTTTGTAATTGACCTTGACCTTTCCTCGTTGTATTTGTATACCGTGGTACCGCACCGCCGCGAGGGGTTCAATCACTTGTAATCCAAGCAAATGTGATGGGTGAATGAATTCGAAAGCTCGAGAAGGGGAGGGGACTGAAAGAGAGAGCACGAAGGTGACTCTGCCCCCACCTCGACGGGTTCGACGTACTTAATGCGAGCCAATTATGAAACGACAGCTCACGATCGGTAGTACAAGAATCATGAGATGTAAACGACCGTCTTTGTAGTTCATATTACGTGTATGACAAAGGCATTTAGAGGTCTGGGGACCGGTGGCTAATCAGATCTGATGGTACAAATATGAATGAAGAAGCAGATGATAGTATCGTAAGAAGAGATTTGATGATATCTAGGGGACATTTCTGTGAACTTACGGACATTTCGGTCATATTTGAGGACAGCTGCACACCCCATTTATTATCAATCAGAGAAGATCTCTATCTTGCAAACGCATGTAATGCTGGTGAACATCTCGCGGTGCTACTGGCCGCTCAAAGTGGAGGTGGTGGTGGCATCGTACTCGCAAATCATATCCGGATGCCATCACCTCAATTTGATGGAAGGACGCATCATGTCCTTGGAGTTGCCAGGGCCAGTCACTCGGTGTCGCCTGTGGCACCCTCGTCGCGAGGCGTCGACAGCGACAGCGACGGGGGAGCAGCTTGGATTGGTCAGGCATGGTGACGAGATGAGTGAGCGGAGAGAGGGTGCCGGTCAGGGGATTTCGAGTGGAGATGGAGACTCCAAGTGAGGGGATGAGGGGAAGAGAGAGAGAGGCTTCGACAACTGGAGGATGGGCGGTGCGATGAATGACGACAATGGGTGGCTTGGGAAAAATAGTACAACAAATCTTAAACTTATCGTGCAATAGTCAACTCATTAATAAACCTTTCAATTTTACTTATTCAATCTTAAACACATTAAAAATTATTCAGCTTAGTCCTGGATCTTTCAATTGTACTACTTTAATTCTTAATCTATTGACAATTTGCCGATTTAATATTAAACCTATTGACGATTTGCCAATTTATTTTTGTTGTAAATCACATGGCATAACCGAGGCTAATTGGAATGATTTTTGGCTTTTTAAAAAATATTATCTAGAATTTTTAAAAATATTTTTGAACTTCTTTTCTTTTCTTTCTTTTTCTCTTTTTTCTGCGCTGGTCATCGGACCTTGGCGATGGGCAACAATCAACGGAGGAAGAGAGGAAAAGAAAGAATTCAAAAATTATTTAAAAAATCATACAATTTGAAAAAAAAAAAGTAGACGTCGGCACTTATCATACCACGTAGGATGACTAATATTCACGCCAACAATTTCAGCTAAAATTGATTGAAATAACTAAATTGACATATTATTAAAATGTTTAGAACTAAAATTGACAAATCGTCGAAATATCATGGATTAAATTAGTACAATTAAAAAATTATCGTCAAAAGGTTTATAATTAAATTTGACACAATTAAAAGGTTTAAGATTTATGTTAAAGTTTATGACTATTTGGATTATTTCCTCGAGTGGCTTGAGTTGGCTTCGCACATGCAATGGTGGTCCTCGGAGTTCTGCAGGTTGGTATGAGACCGAAAGCCAGAGGAGAGGAGAGAGTGAGAGACATTTCTTTTTCGGTCTTAATGAATAATAGGTGGCGCAAATTCAACGGCCCATGTCTGGTGATGGTACATAGGTCACATGATCTGGGAACAGTACCTATCACGACACGTTTTGGCTCTCTTCGCCATTACCTATGGTCCATTCTAGGTTTTTGTCATGTAAAAGCTCCATGGATTGCCAAGAGAAATTGCCAGACCATGATAGCCCCGATCCAACTACATTGAACCCATACCAAAACTACGACAATAATATCAAAGTTCAATTCGAGAATGATGGCATTGACAATGAAACACTCCATTGTCATCATGTAAAGATAAATCGAACCCTTTAGGACAAAACGATCTACGTTAACATGATGTAGGAAGAAATCCCGAGAATTTCGTCTATTGGAAGATGAAGAATTAGGTTGGGTGGCCATGAAAGATTGGGAAAGTGAAGAAATCGCAGGTCAAGTACCTCAGATAGGGTTGGATATTCAAATAGGAAATTGGTGTCTCCATCATAGGACTTTATTATCAAGATAAGGGGATCATGATTATGATGTGAATGGCGTACCAAAACGGCTATCCTCATCAATAATGTAAGTGGACAAAATCTTCTAAATACGCAAATATTTGTAAAACCTATGCGCATTATCTATGATTAAATAATGCACTCAGCATCTTCATGACCCCACCATTCAAATAGGGTCAAGAATAGGTCGTCGTCATTCAGCGTAGGATCTTCCAAATCCTCTTCGATTCCAACCTTAATAAACAACACGTAACATTGAGATCAACACCATACTTTGGGGGGAGGAGAGAGAGAGAGAGAGAGAGAGAGAGAGAGAGAGAGAGAGAGATTGGGTTTCAGTATAGGATGACCCACTTGCTTCAATAATGGAAACGGGTAGAGAGGTGACAGTAACCGGGGAATTACCCTGCTTTCAATACCAACAATTTCCTTCCCTAAAGAAGAAATTGACCCCTTTGACTAATTAGCTTGTCAAAGCACATTAACAAGAGTCTCCTCTATAGGAAACTATGTCAAAAAATGTGTGCAAACTCTCTCCAAGAATGTACTGTGTTCCAACGTTAATCATTATTAATCTCCTCATTAGAGCATCCATTCTACTGTTGACTGTGTCTTCTCAAATCTTCCTCCTCCTCCATCAATCTAATAGCGTTTCGCCCATATAGCTCCCACGACAAGCCTATTTAGTTGTTACCCTCACTAGCCTTAAATTCATTGAATTAACGTCCCACGCAAGAATAATACTTAGTAGTAGTAGCAGCAGCAACAACAACAACACTAATAATATTAATAATGATAGACCGTTTCAATAAATATATTTTATTCTTAACACAAATGCGCTCTCCTTAAATAATTAAGCAGCCTTTTTCAAGTATTAGGCCCATCGAAGACTCGAATACTATTAATGAAGTAAACAATATGGATAATTTTTAGTCCCTGTACGACTCAATCGGGAAATTTTCCACAAGTTCTAGATCAATACCCTAACTGGGTTTTGGATGATGTAAATCATTTTGATAATTGAAGTGTATGTGAAGGAAGTAAAGGAGGCGGTGTTTCAATTGGGAATAATGAAGACTCCAAGCCAGATGGACTCAATGATCAATTTTATCATCATCGCTGGAATGAAATTCAGCAAGATGTATTCAATCATGGTAAAAAGCTTCTTTGATTTAGTTATCTTTTATCCCAATTTAAATAGATTTCATATATCCCTTATCCCAAAAGTGTCAAACCCAAAAAGCTTGATCCAATTCAGACCAATAAGTTTATGCAACTTTGATAACAAGATTATTTCTAAGGTAATGGTTAATCGCCTTAAACCTTGGCTTCTTGAGTTGATTGCTTTGGAGCATGGTACCTTTGTGAGTAGTAGATTGATTCAAAATAACATCTTGTTTGTTCAAGAGTTGTTGCATCAGTTGAGGGTTACAAAAAGAAGGTAAAAGTTCCAAGCAGTGTAGAAATTAGATATACATAAGGCAGATGATAGGGTGTCATGTGATTTTTTGAGGGCTTCTATGTTAAAAATGGGTTTCCATACATAATGACTTTCATTAATTATGTATTGTCACCTTTGTCTTCTTCTTTTTTTCTTTTTTTTTGATGACCCAGGGAACCTGCGCACCGTACCAACACGAACAGTCTCGGTAGGTCCGGGGTGACGGGGGGGTAAACCGTGGGGCCCCACGGGAGGACCCACCACCCATGTGGAACGGGTAAGATGCCAAGCATCTTCACGGAAAGTCGAACCGTCTCCCTCCTAGAAGGGGTCAATGGGTCCCCCCACGGTGGGGAAGACTTAACCAGCGGAGCCACCGCGGCCGGTGGTGTCACCTTTGTCTTCTTAGTGTGAACTTAATGGTGAATTTTTGCCTCTATTTCCCAACCTTCAAGAAGTACGGTTGATTATTTTGCTTCATTTCTTGAACAAAGCAGTGAAAGATGGAAGCATTACAAAGATTAAATTGAATAGACGTTGCTCAACTTTGTCTAATCATCAATTTATAGATGACTTTATCTTCTTTCTTGATAGGAAGATTAAAGAGTGTCAGAAGCTAGCTGTTGTTTTGAATCAATATAGTCTTGCTAAACGCCAAGCCATCAATCTTGACAAATATGGAATTTTTTCAGCAGTGGTTGTTCACAATTTCTCAAACGAAATATGGCTTATAAATTAAGGGTCTCAAATATAGAAAAGACAAGAAAATACCTGGTGTTTCATCATATTGCAGTCAATAGAAGAAATAGATTATTAATTAAAACAGTTGCGTGAGCCTTACCCAATACGCAATGTTAATACTCAAAATCCCAATTTCCAATTATAAGGCTTGCTGCGACCTTCCCAAAGATGAACTACTAAGAGAAACCTAATGGATTACTAAATAAACATTTAGTATGAACTTCTTCAAATCCATACCAATCGCAATTTTGGAGTTTTGAATTTAACTAATTAAACATGCAAAGTTTAATTCATTTAGGAGGCTGTGGACATCACAAGGGGATTTCTGGACCGTTGATGCTTGATTCTTTTGGTTAAGTTGAAAAATCAAGTGTCGAAGAGGTCTTGTCAAAATTTCCACACATTTTGACTTAGAACAAATGCATATTTACACCACCGACCGCGGTGGCTCCGCTGGATAAGGCCCTACTGATCCTCAATCCAGAGGTGAATGGTTCAAAATCCAGGGGATGCGCTAGGTGTATTAAGTGTGACTCAGGGATGATGGATCCTCCTACTTAAGTGTCACCCTGGAGGTTTCTGGCTTGTTTGTCATTTCGCAGTTCCGGTTCTTCCAACACACAAAAAAAAAAATGCATATTTACCATTTCAAACGATCGCGCGTTGGACTCTCTGGCAATCCAACCAGTCTATTTTTTCCTTCATAGAGATACTTTCAAATATCATTTCACCATCTTGACTAGACAAATCCAAGAACAACGTATTACCAAACTCTCCACAAAATTGGGGCGTGATCCAACGATACATGGGAATCCTTTTAGGGGGCCGTAGGAGAGAGAAAGAGCTCGTGCGTATATGTTTTATTTTATTTTTTTTGCTCTCCTGGGTCCTTTTTTCTTTTCTATTGTGTATTGTGAAGCCCTCTCGTGAACAGCTTTCTTGACCTCAAAAGAACAATGTGCTTTATATAGGTAAAGATTAAAACTTTTCTTGAGATATCTCTTTTCTAAATTGAAACAAAAAAATTGTGTGATATATTCAAGATAGGAAAATAAAATATCTCTTTCATTTCCGATCCAATAACTGAAATTTTGAGCTCAATATGTTTTATTGTTCTTCAATTAAAGAGCGCAATTTTTTCTACTTTAACTTTCCTCATGTGCATCCCTTATGTGAAATTTTTGGCTGCTATGGGCTTGGCCAAATTTTGCATTCTCTTAAGCATAGTTCAGATTAACCTATTAAGTTTAAAGCATACTTGCTTAACTCAGTCCAATTATAATGCAGTTTATGTGGGCTTATTATTACTAAATAACAATGCCCCAAATGTGCATATGTAATTTAACAATTTTTTTTGTTTAGGGGTTGGGATCGATCTCTAATTTTTCTATACGATAAACAGAGTTGCTAAAATTTATGTGTCAACAAATTTATGAAAGATATACTAATTTCTTTTAAACGGAGAAATAGTAAACCCAAATTAGATATGCACTCAATGAGATGGAGAAAATGAGAAAAGATAGTGGGGTGTTAGGTTTGAAGGACTTAATTTCTTTTAAGAAGAGAATGTTGCGTAAACATACATGGAGATTAGTAAAGACCTTTTTAGCTATATGCACTCAGGCATTAAAGGGAATTTATTTTCCCCATGCTAATATTCGGCAAGCAGGAAAGGGCTCCTGCCCTTTTTGGGGATGGCAAAGATTAATCGTGGGTACAGAAGCTATTAGTCAGCAGGTGGTAAGGGGGAGAATATCCCCATTCGTGAAGATAGATCGTAAAAAAGAAAAAGAAGTTATAGGAGGCCATCGAATGGTGATAAACCTCAGACAGTGGCTGACTTGATTAATAAGGAGTATGGTACTTGGAAAGAGCAAAATCTACGGAGTTTATTCGATGAGCGAACTCTGGATGAAATACTTGCATCACTTAAGTATGAGCTCCCAGAAGGATAGCTTGGTCTGGACTGACAATAAATCAGGACATTACTCAATGAATAGTGGGTTTAATGGAATCCGAGATACAGAACAGTGACAGAATGTCGACCAAGGTTCATCTTCTTACCAGACTTCAAGGACTTCATGGACATGAATATGGAAACTGGATACCCAGCTTCAACTTACCCTCCTTGGAAGCACTTGTGGGGGATCCTTTGGAATTTATGGAAAGCAAGAAACAGTTTCGTTTTCCGCCCTCGGCGCCCGTATCTGGCGATATTGTTGAGACAAGCCCTTGCCCAGAACCAGATTCTTCATAAAAGGCATCCAAAAAAGAAAACTTCAGGTGATGTACGAGGTAACTCACCAGCCATATGGAGTCCACCGACGAGGAGGCTCCCTGAAGATAACTTTTCAATGGATCGTTCGTTGGAGGGATACGATGGAAGGTGCAACAGCAAGCATCGGTCAAGCTTCCTCTGCAATTCACGCTGGAGCCCTGAGTTTGCCAGAGTCGCTGAAGTACTTGGAAGCTAGAATTGATCAGCAGGTGTGTTCGGAAACCGAGAGCTTCCTCTGCAGTTCGCTGGGAGGCCTTCTTGCGGGTTCTGTTCAGGCCCGGTGGGAGTTGCGGGCCATTATCGAACAGTGCAGATCGCGTCTACCCCCATTTCCTCGAAGTCCAAGTCGTCCGCTATTATCGCGAGACCGACCGGTTGGCAGATTCGGTCGCCAAGGCCTGGAGAACTAAAGCCCTTCCTGGTAAACTGGTTGTTTAATCCGAAGAACTCGTCTTTACCGTTCCAATAGCGCTAGTAGATACGAAACAAAAGCCATTGTTTTTTTTTTTTTTTTTTTGGTGAGAATTAATAATATATAGAGCTTTGAACCAATAATTACAAAATCCGGCGCCACAAAACTTACACTCAGCAAGACAACAAGTCAACGTGAGTGAAAGGGAACCGGATGCAAGAGAAGCACCGCACCAGTGGGGAACAAAGCACAAAACAGCCAATATAAGGCAAAGGAACAGAGGAGAAAGGAGAAAGCCACACAGGGCCAAAAGACTCCTACACTAACCAAACCAAACCAGCAAAGAAGAAAAGAAAGAACAAACAAATACCACAAAACAGGTCCAACACCGAAGACGACCAGTAGACGTGTTGCCGTTCAGCACCCGACTCTTTCCAAAAGCAATCTACAATCCACTCCATGGATGTCTAAAGCTGCGCTGAATAAGGAGAGAAAATGCAAGGATCTAACTCCCAACTACGCTGGAGCCTTATGTTCCTATGATTATCATTCACATTTTTAAACGTTAAAGCTTTATCCTTGACCACTTTGATGAGATGATTTTTTACAGCAGTGACCACGACAGAGTGGTTTCTGAACAGGACGTCATTTATGTAAGAGCACAAAAAAAAAAGGGCAATGGAGTGATAAAAGTCTTTACCAAAGAAAAACTTCATAATCCATTGAAAGTTCTCTGACCAGGTCCTATTCCACTAGAGGAGATTGCATCTGGCCGCCCAAAAAATAAAGAAAACAAAAGTCATCGTTTTGATCCCAAAAAATAAAGAAAACAAAAGTCAACGACATGGACATCGTGCAAGCACGCCAAGGTTGAAAAGATCCCGGAGAAAACCTTTCCACTGCAAGTTTCTGACTGAAAGAAAGCGAGTCAAGACGCCGACAATCCTTCGTTCGTTCGAAATCGTCACTAGCAAATCGTCTCTGCGTTACTCTCTCTTCTGTCCGAATCACCAATCGAATCATCTCTGCTCAGTTGCGACTTCTCTCAGTTGGATGGCTCGTCGTCCAATCTCGCGACTGGGTCTGGTCTTTCTGCTAGCTTTGGCCGCGATCAGCGCGCAGAAACTTCCCGTTTCGGGGCATGATTGTCGGTGTTCCTCGGCGGGTAGCATGGGCAGTACGCAGGCTATCCCGTTCCAGCAGGTGGCTGTGGATCCGAAGTACGCCGACCGGACGTGGGAGAAATTGGAACGCGCCATTCACGAGATTTACAATCACAACGCCAGTGGCCTTAACTTCGAGGAGCTCTACAGGTTCTATATCGCAGTGGATTTTGTCTAAGGATTTCCCAGTTCAGACGTGCTTTTTCAAATCTTCCATGTTCTATATCGCAGTGGATATTGACTTTGCTTCATTTATTTTGCAAAGAGTGAATCATCTAAAAAATATTTTCTTAAAAATAATTATTTATTTTTCTTATAAAAACAAATAAATGAAAATTACTTATATTATCCACGAGTTGTCAAATATTTTTTATTGTCTAATTATTTCGAGCTATACAAACAATTGCTTTTGAAAAAAAAATTCTAAATTATTTATTTTTCGTGAAACAAATGAAGCTTTCCATTTTGTTATGTTACGCACGATAATTTCACTCTTTAATGTTAGGTATTTCACCTCGTGTATATGACCTTTGGTCGTTCTTCATGGTGCTTCTTTCCTTGGTTAGAAATCTTTAAAATTATGCGTCTTAGAACAGAGCTATGCCCTTCGTTTGTTTCAGCTGCTCTGTTGGGGAAGTACTTCTTTGTTTTATACAGAGTGGCTCTTTGTATGGAGGTATAGATCTGGTCGCGTTATCTTTTATTGAGTACGATTAGCAATGATGTTTCCAGTCGAGGCTGCGGCCATCTGATTGGATTACGAAACTCCCTTTTGTATGGGTCTAATTCCACCAATTGGTTTTTGTGTCGTTTCGCAAAAAGCATCGAGGGCATAATGCACCTGCACTCGTCCTCTTTTATGCGTCGGCATTGAGTTGCATTGTCTGTGGGCGACGGTTGTAGGGTCGTGGGATCATAATGTTTTTGATGGGCCTTCATATATAGGAGCGCCTACAACATGGTTCTGCACAAGCTCGGGGAGAAGCTGTACTCTGGATTGGTGACAACCTTGACTGCTCACCTAAAGGAAATATCGAAATCCATCGAAGATGCCCGAGGAGGTTCGTTTCTGGAGGAACTAAACAGGAAATGGAACGATCATAATACAGCACTGCAAATGATCGGGGACGTGCTCATGTACATGGATAGAACTTTCGTCCAAAGTACCCGCAAAACCCCAGTTCATGAGCTTGGGTTGATTCTTTGGAGGGATAATGTCATCTACTCCAGCAAGATCCGCACCAGGCTTCAAGATACATTGCTAGAACTAGTGCTTAGAGAAAGAACTGGCGAGGTCATCAATCGAGGGATTATGAGGAACGTAACTAAAATGCTGATGGATTTAGGTTCTTCCGTTTATCAGGAAGAATTCGAACGGCCATTTCTGGAGGCCTCAGCCGAGTTTTACAGAGGCGAATCCCAGAAGTTCATCGAGTTTTGCGATTGTGGTAAGTATCTGAAGGAAGCCGAGAGGCGTCTTAATGAAGAAATGGAGAGAGTAACGCACTACTTGGACGCCACAAGCGAAGCTAAGATCATAAACGTCGTGGAGAAGGAGATGATTGCAGATCGCACGACGGTACTGGTGCGCATGGAGAATTCGGGCTTGGTGAGCATGCTTCGTGACGATAAGTATGAAGACTTGGGAAGGATGTACAACTTGTTTCGTCGGGTCCCCAACGGCCTCTCGACTGTTCAAGATGTGATGACTTCTCATATAAGGGCGATTGGCGAGCAGTCTGTTACTGATCCCGAGAGGTTGGAAGACCCTGTAAAATTTGTTCACTGGCTACTGGATGAAAAGGATAAGTATGATAAGATCGTAAGTTCTGCATTTGACAACAATCAGACGTTCCAGAATGCTTTGAATTCATCCTTTGAGTACTTCATCAACTTGAATGCTCGTTCTCCTGAATTCATTTCGTTGTTTGTTGATGATAAACTACGCAATGGCTTGGAAGGCGTCGGCGAGGAGGACGTGGAGGTCATTCTTGACAAGGTGATGATGTTGTTCCGCTCCTTGCAAGAAAAGGACGTGTTCGAGAAGTACTATGAAGAGCATTTGGCGGAAAGGCTTCTGTCCGGAAAAACTGTTTCTGATGTCAATTCAGTTCGACGCTGGAACGCATGCTTGCTGATATGAAAATCTCCCAAGATACGACGCAGGGGCTCTACAGAAGCCAATGAGCTCACGCCGGCTGCCGTCCCGTGCACGAGACAATTTGTCAACGAGTGCCTTTGAAGCATTTGTTAGTTTATGCATAGAACGAAATACCAATCATGCACGAGGCACTTCACTAGAAAAGTATATAAGTATGGCCAACCATAATGTGTACTTTTTCAGTCTCGGCTTGTTAATCAAATCCTTGTAATGTACGTTGTCTCTAATGAACTATGCAGTTCTTCCGCTTCCCTTCCACTTTTTCCGTGAATTTAAAATTTGATTTGTATCATATGCGAGATCAACCTGACGTAATTATTGATTATTGCATGAGTGTCCATTACCACGATTCAAACACGTGGCAATTGCGAAAATGGATCTCTAAACTTTCACATCTCAAGTTAAATAAAAGCACAAACGACGTAAATACCGCATGCCAAACATCAATACCCCTTGCTTGAATCTACCCGTACAACTTCTATCAGAAAACTCAATTAGAATGGAGAGTAATATGGGAAAAGAGAGAGCTTCGTCCACACCTCTTGGCCACTACCCCTAGCCGGAATCAATAATGGAAAAGCCACAAAAGAATTGACACCCACCTTTTGCTATTGGATCTCACTGCTCTGCTTGCTAATAGGGGTAAGCATCAAGTTCTATGACATGTTGGGTAGGTTTCAACTTTAAAAAATTGGAGAACCTATTTCAACGGGTAGGTGTTGGGTTTCAGATGGAAACCTAGAACTTAAAAAGTAGAACCAAGAATAAACTTTCATATTTTTCTTGTTCTCTATTTTCAAGCAATCTTATAGCATTCTATGACGTCCAATGATGACTATGTAATCTGAAGCTATTAGTCTATACTTCCATTTCTAACAATATTCATGATTGAGATTTTTACTTTGTTAATATTTAATAATCTTGATATGTTTAAATATGAATTGTGGTCAGTAAATTGTAGCAAATAGTGGTCAATAGAAGTGTTGATTCATTGCAATCATTCAATTAAGAGTACAGTTAAAACTTGAGTAGATTTTGGAATTTGTGATAAGATAAGTTCCAAGTTCTTAAGTATGCAGAATATATTTAATATTTCAAATATTAAGGCACCTGTTTGACGGATTTGAGGTTCCACTTGAAACCTAGAACCGCCCACTCCACTTGCTTAGATATCATGTGCTTTGACACCTAAGGATTTACACATATATGAATATCCATATTATATGATTTTTATGTATGCTTTTGATTAGCGAAGATAGCTCACCATCCTTTTATGCTAATCATACAAACAATTTGTCGTAACTTTGTTGCTTACTAGGGCTGTATAAATAAGGTAAAGAACGACCATTTTTTAGGCCAAGCTATACTGTCACTTTTCAATTTCATTTACTATTCTTCTAACCATTTTCTTGCAATCCAAATGGGGGGTTTGCAGGCCGTCCTTGTGGTCCTGCGGTACGGTTGGATTCCTGAACTATGTGTTGTATGTGGGGAAGCTAAGAGACCGATTCGAGAATCAAGGGCTTAGCGTCGCTCTTGCGTGTATGGTAAGCCATCACGCTTTGAGAAAATTTCTAGAACCCTAAGATTTTCGATCTTCTGCGTTCAAACGAATTAGATAGTCGAAACTTTGCGACCTTCGCTACATCCATGGGCTAGATTAGAAAGGGATTCAAACTCTCCATCTACTAAAATTAAGTGTGAAACTGTCCTTAACCGACGAGAGTTTAAACTAAGAATCAAAATGCGAGTAATTGCCTAAGCATACCTCAAATGATTTCCGCCTCGAAGGCTGGCGTTCTGCTTCTTCATCTAAAGCATGGAGGAGATTACTAGATTGAGAGCTCGAGGGCACCTGATATTCAAACACGATGTCTCTAGTTATGTGGCATCCAATGCTTAGACTAAGTAAGGTCGATAAATTAGACACAAACTTCAAGGGAAGCTATGTTCTTCGATTCGGATACACTCTTATGATTTATCAATAATTGAAGTAGTTGTCAAAACTCGAAAGCTCGCTTATACAGATATGTGAACTATGGAACTCTATCCAACTTTGATATCTTTTGGGAAATAAATGGGGCGGCCTATATAAGTTGGATTATTACGGTTTCAATCCAATTGGATCACTATGTTTGGATGATCTGTTTCCTTACATATATATCAGGTGCATGTGCACCTAAAGCACAAGTCATTGATTAGATGAGTCCCATTAGAAACCACGGTTGAGCTGTATTAAGTGCACATATATCCAACATACCCGGATATTGCTCTTGATATGTTTGGGCATTGTGCTTTGTAACCCGAGTTATCACAATACGTGTGTCTTTGACCTCATCATTTCACAAGTTCTCCGATCGAATTTCTTCTTGTGACCTAGGGTCCAAAGTTTCTCATTGTTGGGTCTCTAGGAAGAACAATGCTGAGTGTACTAGGACTGGCGAATAAAGCCGGTATTTTCAATCCCCAATCGAAGGCAACCTTCATTGAACCATAACTCTAAATGGTAAATTGCGAACATGGGCACTAATTACTTGTATTTTTCAGGTAAGTCTACGTGTGACTAATATTTGAAACTTCCAACAATCAATCGGAAACAATTCCAACTAGGAATGGCGAGAAGGTTCAGCTTGCCAAGTTGCGAATTTCCAGGTTTTCATCAACTTCAGATGAATTATCTCCACCGCGATAATGAGAGAGAGAGTGCCAAACTCCCACCTTCCCAAATGGCATGAAGATCAACGCTTATACTCCATAGCCAGATCAGACCCAGAAGATGGTAAAAGGAATGACAGGTTGCCATGCACATATATATTTCTCTTTCTCTAAAGTAGAGAGAGAGAGAGAGAGAGAGAGAGAGAGAGAGAAGGGCGTGTCATCATCAGGGATAGCCATTTCTAGAGGCTGTAATTGACATTGACCGTTCCTCGTTGTTACTGTGGTACCCCCTCACCAATCACATGTTATCGAGGTTTGGTCATACGGACACACATGGGAGTGTCCGTGCATGAAATTGAAAGCTCGAGAAGGAGAGACCGAAAGAAAAAGGGAGACGACAGAAACTGCACCCCCCTTGAATGGGGTCTTGGCGCATTTAATGCAAAATAATCATGCAACGACAGCCCACGATCGGAAGTACAAAAATTAAAAAGATGTAACCATCTTAGGAGTTAGTATTACACGTATGAGAAAAGGCATTTAGAGGTTTGCTGGTCAAGGTAATTAATTATATAGATGAAACAATGTAAACGAAGATTTCAGAGGAGATTGATTTTGGAGGCAATATGAATCGCGGGCGTCCCTCTACCAATCGTTCCGTTAAAAAGAATGGATAGAATAACTAAAAAGAGATACCTAAGAGACATTCCTCTAGACATATCGAGATTTTGGTCATTTGCCCCATTTTCCCCTAATTACATAAGATCTCTCTCTCTCCCTCTCCCTCCCGAAACCTACGCCTGATAATAAAATCCTAGAAAGAATGCTGGTGAACATCTAGCGATGCTACTGGCCCCTCTAGGTGGGAGTGGCGGTATTGTGCTCAAACTTGTACCCAAATATTGTCGCCTCACCTCGATGAAGGACGGATGTCCTTGGGTTTGCTAAGGCCAATACCTCGCTCTCTCTCTCTCTCTCCCCCACTCTTCCCCTCCCCGATTCTGGAGTACTTGGGCGAGGGGTCGACGATGACGAGGGGAGTACGGAGGATTGCGTGTGGTGAAGGGACGAGTGAGCAGAGAGAGGAAGTTCGTTGGGGGAGTTGGCGTGGAGATGGAGATGACAAGAGAGGGGATAAGAGAAAGAGGAGACGACGACTGCTGGGCGAGCAGTGCAACAATCGATCAGATGGGTCACGGGTGGCTCGAGGTGGTGGCATGCTTGCAAAGTGGTTGGCGGGGTTATGTAGGTTGGTTTGGTCGGGTTTTTCAATTCATTCATCATTGGCTGTCTTACGTGCCATATTGCCACATCAGTGATTTTCGTTGAAAATTGACTAAAAATATTATATTGAAATTTCGGACTAATGTTTAGAGTTAAATCGGTAAATTTAAAATGTTTATTATTGAAATGACATCTGCATAATAAGTTTAGAACCGATAAGATAATTTGATTGATTTTCTTACAAGGATCAATGCTCATTCGATTGAATTAGAGAAGTGAACTTAGCATCATGCAAAAAACTGTTGCGCGACAGCTCCCAGACGCAACATGAAGCAGCGTCTCGTGTGCAAGAACAGGATGATCAGCTCGAGTCCTAAAAAGACTTCGACATGTACACACTTACGTACGGCCTACCATCGATTAGCTAGCCAAAAACGATTCCTCGTGGCGAAATGACTGGTACTACGGGCCTTGAAAACAGCCAGTCACTCCGAACAGCAATGGCTTCTTTGCACTGCATTTCCATAAATCTTGGAGAACGTGTGAATCTGAATCTTCAAACTGTCTTGGCACTCTTCGTTATCACCTCTGATCTCGGAGCAACGTGCCAAGAGAGCAGCTAGATCATGACAGCCCCGACACTACAACTATTAAGTTGTTAACCGATAGCAAAACAACGACAATAATATCGAAGTTCCACTCGCGAACGATGAGATTGACAATGAAACGCACTGTAAAGATGTGAACGGTGTACCAAAGCGGCTGTCCTCCTCAATAATGTAAGTGGACAAAGATCTTATATATATATAATCTGTGTGCATTATCTGCGATTATATAATATGCACACAGCATCTTCATGACCCCACCATCTCCATGGGGTCAAGAGTAGCTCGTTGTCACAAAGCCTAGGATCTTCCAGATCCCCTTGGATTCGAACTACAGTAGACAATGCGTGAAATTAGAATACTTCACCTGCTCAAGCAACATCATACTATGAAGAGAGAGAGAAAGAGGGAGAGAGAGAGAGAGAGTAAGTAGATTGGGATTCAATATGAAAAGACCCGGTTGCTTCAATTGAAATGACCCTGTTGCTTCGATGATGGAAATGGATAGAGAGGTGACAATGACCTGTGACCTACCCGGGTTTCAATACCAACCAACCCATAATCGATCCTTCCCTTATGAAGAAATTGACTCGTTTGTCAAATTAGGTTGTTAGTCACATAAACAGCAGTTTTCTCTATAAGGAACTATACCAAAAATATGTGGAAAACTTTCTCGAAGAATATACTACGTCTCAACGTTAATCAAAATGGATCTCCTCATTATAGTATCCATTCTACTATTGACTGTGTCTACTCAAATCTTGCACCTCCATCAATCTAATAGTGTTTCACGGAAGTAGTTTCCGTGACAAGCCTAGTTATCTACATTGTCATCTACTCCTACTTAAGTAGTTTCCCCCACTACCGTAAAATTAGTTGAGCCAACGTTCTGCGCAAGAAAGTTAAGCTGATTTGATCCTCTTGCTACCCCAATGATAGTGATAAAAGAAGAGAGATTGTCTCGATAAGACAGAATCTTTCTCAAAATGGATGTGCTTTTTCTTCGAAAATTTCGCGATCTTATTTCCCTCGAAACTAGAGTATGAACGAAAGGATGATGAGGAATTGAACATGGGCAGTTTGACATGCGCAACAACGGCCAACCAAATTATTCGAGGCTTGGGCCCATAGAAGACTCGAACACTATTAATCAAACAAACAAGATGGGCATCGCAGGTTTCACAACTCATGACACTCGAAACAAATTATATGACCTCGTGCATTTACATGAAGAATGGATCGTTCAGACATCATGATGATTAATATGAACTGTTAGGTCTCTAGAGAGTAGGAACCAAGAACATCCTCGGCTATGCTTCAGACATCGTCCTCCCGCTTTCGGCAGAACTACTACCAATTCAGTCGACATATAGTTCGCTGATAACGAGATGCACTACTTCCATATCGTATCCTGAGGTTGGGCTAAGATCCATGTTATTAGTTCGGAGCCGAAAGCACAGATCCCTATATTCTTCAGGGTTCAGCCACTTCAGATACCATAAGGATTAGCCTTCTCGGTTATTCTATCAAAATAGGGGTTCTCGCGACTTGTTCACCGTCATAAGCTCAACAAATGACAACAATTCACATAAAAAAATGAATTGGTTGCCGCCACCACAGTGCAACTCGAAGATATAGCCTTATGTTTAGCATGCAAGATCGAGTTGTCCCCGACATACATTGACTAGAATTGCGTGCCTCCCAATGAATATCAACCAGATGAAAGGAAAATCAACAAGGCCAACTAGCCTCGGCGGGAAAATCATCGAACAATGCTTTTTGCAAACCCTTCTCGTAGACACATTTGAGAGTTCTAGCCATAAGTTGATGGACACATATTCCCGACAAAAACTAGCCATTAAGTCAGGAGACTCCGAAGAAGTACTGGGACCTGCAATTTATCTACCTTATATATCCAGAAATGCCAATTTGGTACGAACTATGCATGGATATGATTTCAAGCAGAAGGACCAAACAGGCTCCAATCATTGACTTTGAAGCTAGAGGCTGCAAGTTTAAAGACCTCGGCCATGGGCATGTATCCAGATTGAGATGCAGGGGCAGTTAATCCAGCACCAACTGTTCTTGCACTTTCACTCAAAGGGCTGCAAGCAAATTGAGTTTTTGTGTGAACCAGGGCAACTTTAAAAAAATAAATTGAGTATTATTTTTTTATGCATGTGCAGATGCGTTAGGCACTTGGCCCCAAAATATGGGCGGGATGACGGGTCATATTTTCCAAACAACAAATCCATGGCAAGAAAAAAGGGGAAAGGTACATACACAATCAACTAGCACAAGTACAAAATGACCCATCAATGAAAGGATTCAGCCAGATTTAGGTATCTTACTGCTAAAGTTAGTACATCAACAAAAGTTTTCCAAGGAAAACTGAGCCAAAGCAATTTTATGTTTTCATCCATTCTGACAGCTACTCTCACCAAAAACATCTCAAGGGCAATCGAGCTCCGTCATGCCAACTTCCAGAAAAGAAAAGCCAAAAGGTGTGTCATGCCAATGCAGGGGTGGAAGAAATTCACCAGTGGAGGAGCAACATAATCTTTAAGTCCAATATCTCCTAGACTATGCGACTACAGACTTGTGTTAAGTAATAAGTCAAGTTCAGATTGGAGAAATAAGGAAAAGGAGATCTAGGGAACAATTAAATAGTAAATCGTAAAGTGAGAATATTCCTGTCTCACTTTTACTATTTACCAGACATAAACAAAAATTTTGAAATATACATGGAGTAGAAAACCACCACTCAAAACCATTTTTAGGGATTTATCTGACCATCCAGGATCTGAGGAGGTAAACAGACAGTCAAGGTCACAACACCTTCCCATCAGCATGAGCATTACATTTCCAGCGACAAAAAGTGCCAGCAAGCAAACTCAAAGGGACATCTCACAAGCAGTTGGTTCAGCAAATCACGTCCATTAAAGAATAATCAAAAGAACCTGATCACCCTCAAGTTATAAATCCACTAAATCCAAGGTTGGAATCACTCCTCAAGCAAGATCTCTACAGCCTTCAGTTCTAACCCAGTTTCTTTCATTCCGGCCTTTCAAGCTGAGAATCTCAAAATCTCCATATCAAGCAACAAGAAGCAGATGGGACACTGTCTATGCTTATTCATTTGGTCCACTAAATATAATCCTCCAGTTTTTTCTTAAACTGTAGCATCAAAAAACTAATTGAGATGCCCAGACTATGCATGGTAAAAGATGCTTAATTTAGAAGAAGTGAATGACAAGTTTCCTATCACATGTAATCTATTAGCTTTTAGCTACACGGTAAAGGATGCTTAATTTAGAAGCAGTGAATGGCAAGTTTCCTATCGCACATAATTTGTTAGATCTTTGTGCTTTTAACTACACCATCTCAACAAAAAAATATCAGGAAAATGATCATACTGATAGCAGTCTTTTCTAATACTTACTTTATTAATATAGGCTCATATGCAGCAATTAATACATCTGTCCCAACTTCCTTCAGGCGCAAATTGGCCAAATAGACCTGTACAAGAATCGTCACATCAATGTGACCCTCCCCTCTAAGAGACCTAAACAGCGTCTAAAAAGGATAATGGAGATAAGAGACTGACCCTCACTATATTTTGCGTTTCCCTTCCTTGCCGTCCCTTGGAGATAGCCTGTAGGGTTTCCACAAATTAGAGGACAAAAGCAAGGTGAAACAATTCTTAGACAAAAGGAAAAGCCACCTAAGATAGACAAAAGTAGAAAACATAAATGATTGAAAGAAAAGCAAACGAATACTACAGCAAATAATTAAATATTTGTGATTCCAAAACTTGACGATTCACGCAGAAGATAGTTCCACAACAAATTTCCTATCATCAAAAACCATGCAGAAGAGAGGAGATGTTCCGATGGGAAACTTGTGATATTCAATACATATTAGGCCCTTGTGACTACGAAGAAAGTGGGTTATAAGAAACAACATAGAGTTCTAAAACTATACCATCTGTCCAACTGCGGTGGTAACGACAGCAGGTATGTTTCTGTAAGTCAACCCAGGGGCCTCAACCACTCCCGACTGTTCAATCACCTGATGAACATTGAGGTGGAAAAAGTGCAATTTAAGGAGATGCCAGAACACTCTCATTGGATGTATGCATTATGACTACTAAATGCACTCGCACAACATGGATGGAAGATAACAACTGACTGGTCTGAATTAATATGGATAAGTAAAACGACCATGAAAACAAAATTTCAACATTAACACACACGCACTATGGAACTATGATTCAATCAAAACCGAATGAATATAATGTTGAACTCAAACATACCAAGAAACTTTATGCTAAGATCTATATAAGACCAAGAACTGTGATCGAGTGGCAGTGGGAAAAGATAGACAGACAAAAAGTCATAACTTGCAGCCTGATATATAATCAACCGAGTGCAAAAGAGGGCAAAAAAACCAAAAATCAAGCACAGGAAGCCTAATACCGTGCCTTGTTCCGCATCCTGTTCAGTGGCAAGGTCTTGTAGAAACCACACCGCACTTCCGCTATCTCCCACTTCATGCTTGAAATCCAAGAGCTCGAAAATCAAGCTCTCATCCCTCGACGGGTCCACAAACACCTCCTTCGAAAATAAAAAAAAAAAACACATTTCCACAGCACAAAATCACTCGGTAACCTCATCGACATCGAACTTAAACCCAGACGTAAGACGCTTCATACACTGAATAAATCCGAACCTGGTGGTCAGGGACTTGCCTGATGTTGCTCACGTCCTACATATTTCAGCAAAGGCCGTTTCACTCCGCATTCAAAATAAATAAATAAATAAATAAATAATCGGAAGCGGCGGCGAGATTGGGAGAGAACGAAAGACCTCGAATCTGTTGGGAAATTTGCTGCTGATTGCGCCGCCGAACAACGGCCGCTCCGAGCACAACTCCTCCGGCATTTCGGACCGCCGACAATCGCGCCGCCGGGAAAGCGCAGAGGCCTGAACCACAGCAAAATCGCCGAGCGACTGAAGGGGGCGAGCGAGAAAGTACGAGAGAGAGAGAGAGAGGGCGGAATCGCAAGTTTCGGAAGCTTCGCGGCTTATCTATGGCGCGCGCTCCGCTTGATATCGAAGCTGACTCCGTTTCTGGTGAGACGGCAAAATGGGAGCGTCGAGAAGGGGAAGAAGGCCCAGGGTCATCTTCGTAAATTCGGAGAGGGAAGGCGAGGGCAAACTCGGCAGTTTGGGGAAAGAAAAACAAATAAGTAAAATGAAATTTTTAAGGAGAAAAAGGAAAAGGAGTGTGTGGAAGCCACTTCTGATGTTCATTCATATCAGAGCCAGGTTTCGATCCTGGGACCTGTGGGTTATGGGCCCACCACGCTTCCGCTGCGCCACTCTGATTGTTGTTTGTATGTCGCTCAATTTTTATTTATATACCTAAAATAACCGTCTGGGCTTCCATGTTTGGAAATGAGACCGATGAGGATGATGCCTTCATGAGTTGATTTAAATACCGACGACTCCTCCTATTTTAATAGAGGAAATGAATCTATCCGCATTCTCGAACCTTATATACATAATTAAACGCATTTCTCAATTTTTGTTATTGATATAATCAAATCAATAACTTGTTTTGAAGACGTACAATCACGTATTTTTAGCGAATAACACTAAAAATTTATTTAAGTGAACCATCTTAAATTTCACTCTTATGATGTGGGTTCGGGATTCAATCACGTTTTCTTGTTTTTATAAACATTTGAAAACTACATCAAATTAAAAATTTAAATCTCAATTTTACTTTTTAATGAAACGTTTTTTTTTGGGCCGGTGTAAAAGCAATGCTCTTTAAACTGTGCGTCTAGTTGTTGATGCAATGAGGCCATGTTTTCGGCCCAAAAAGAAAGATAGAAATCAATAAATAAATCGCAACAAGTGGCCCCGTAGGAAGTGAAATACAAAATTATTAATAGCTGTGGGACGAAATTGACCGAAATACTAATTATCAATGTGAGAGACGTGATCATATAGGAGTTCTCTTGATGATTCTATAGGATATTATATTATTATCCACCGGATAAGGAAAAAAAAAAACAAGTATTACTTTAATAACACATGTAGATCATCATAGAATTGAAGTGAAAATTTTGACCTTGAAATCATCTTTTCAAGCCTGTATGAAAGTAAGAAAGAATATATTTGTATACCAATTAAATTAGAGGTGATCGTTTCCTAGACCAGTCTGATCCCATCCAAGAATTGGGAATCAGATCGAAGTGATTGATCCCAATTTCTTGAACCGATGACCAAACTATAAGTCTCTAAAACCAAATCTAACTGGACCGACTAGTCTGATCCGATTCCCGAGTGGTCCATAAAACCAATCATTTAAAGCACTTTATTTTGCAATGAAATTTCACGCCTGAAATAAACAAGCCTCTCCAAAACATAACCACCATATTCTCATCTCACTATGAAAACTTTGAAAAGGTATAAAACAAAATCCCATGTTACCCAAATGGATTTCCCTCATTAACGAGTATTTTGCATGTATCACTTATATCTAAAATACATTCTAATCAATAAACTTACTCTAATTATAAGTATAATTTGGTCAAACGTGCCCCAATGTGAGTTCATCTAAAGAGGAGGCATGACCATCATGGGCGAATTCAAAAAGACCGAAATAGGAGAGCAAGAGGAGGCAAGTGCGAAGGATTTTAGATTACGAGGTTTACATTTAATAAATAAATAAAAAATAATCGGTCCATTTCCTCGTTAGAACCAAGAATTAGATTGTCTGAAAATCGATTTCACTTTTAAGATCCGATCTAGGCAAGATCCGATTTAGGCAATTCCCAATTCGATCGGTCCATTTTGCTCCCCTTAGATTAGATGGCTTGTATAGTGTAGCAATGGGTTGCATGGACGTTGTAATATGCATTTTTTTTTTTTGGTCAACAATATGACTATTTCATTAAGTACGCAAATATGAGAGGCCCGATAAAAGGGCATTAGTACATAATAGGTCTAACAAAGTTTGGGGAGAGGATAAGACCCAATTCCGAGGTAAGTGATTTTTTTTATGGGCTTTAGCAACCCAATCTGCAACCATGTTGGCCTCTCTATAGCAGTGGATTATATGAAAATTAGTGAAGGCCCGTAGCTTTTCCTTACATTTACTGATAAGATGTTGAATTTTCCAACTCAACTTATCTGATCTGTTCATGGCTTGGACAAGTTGTGAACTGTCTGACTCAAAGATAAGAGCTTCGTGTCTTTTAGAGTAGAAAAAGTCAATGGCTTCCCATAAAGCTAGGGTTTCAGCCATAAGTGGAGAGGAAGCTTTGATCTCTTTAGCCACGCCTTCCACGAGCCTCCCTCCCGAGTCTCTACACACACAAGCAATGGAGTTCCCCAACATCCCAGGTTCGTATGTTCCATCTAGATTGATCTTCAAGGCTCCTTTGTGTGGTGGAATCCATGGCTGAGGTGGTTCGATTTCGTGAGTTTTAGATCTGGTATTTTCATGGGTCCTCCAACCAGCACCGCAGCGATTGTTCCGTTCATTGCGCCGGGATCTCAGTTCCACACTTCCTTCTTCACCGGCGTCCCTCTCGTGGAGCTCCTGTCCTAGCTCGCCGCTCGTTCGAAGGTGCGACTTGGTTGATCTGTTCTCCGATTTGTCATCCTCACTTGCGCCCTCCTCTCGAGTTGAAGGTCTCAGCACAGCAGTTGGTCTCCAGGGTACAGATCTCCCTATTCGGCCCTCAGCTCCCTTATTATACCGCGCATTTGAGGTTCTCAACAAAGACGGCCCTGCACCGATTCCTGTTCTGCTGCAACATCCAGCAGCCTCCTCTACATCAGGCTATATATTTCGCCCACTCCGTGCGCTGCTGAGTTCAAATCGCAAGTCTGCTCTCGATTCATCATCTTTGATTGCTTGTTCATCAACTATTCGGAGTCCCCGTTCGTTATTGACAGCTCGTTGCTCTCTACCGGACTCTCTATGCCTCTGTTGCAACTCACTAATTAGCTCATTTTTCTCTGTTTGGGCTGCTCTGTTCTGATATTCACCACCTACTCCTTCTTGATAACCACCCGTCCGTGGATTCCATATTTGTTAACTTTTCAATGTCGCTTTTGCAAATTCTATAATGGCCAACCCCTCAGGTTCTCTACCCCAAAAAATAGCCTAATTTTGAGCCTTCCATATAGACCACAACATAACAGCTACCAAGTGCAGGTTTGGAGGGTGAGTCGCCTTTTCTTTGAGTCTACAAAACCAGTCTTCAATTCTTGTCAAGCCCTGACTTGAGATTTTAATGTTCATCACAGGATCGCTTCATATTTGTCTTGTCCACGGACACAATAAGAAGAGATGTTCCACCGTCTCTCTTTCATGATTACATAGAGGACATATTGGATCAAGTAATATGTTCCTTCTGAACAAATTGTCCTTCGTCGGTAAAGCGTTTTGACATAAGCACCACATAAAGTTTTTAACCTTAGATGGAGTGTGTAGCTTCCAAATGTCTTTCCAGAGTGCGGGGGAAGGCTGAAACGGCGTTGTGGCATGATTTGTTTAACATTGCTTTGTATCCTCCTTGATGTGATTATACCCACTTTTGACTGTATACTTTCCTGCCTGAGTTCCAGTCCATACCATCTTATCTGTTTCTGTTTGAGGCTTGATTGGAATGGTTAGAATTTCTTCAACTAGGCTGTCCTCAAAGTGTGCTGCTATTGTCGTTTCATTCCATATGCCTTGTTCTTTATCAATGAGTTCTGAAACCAAGGATGGTTCATTTGCATTTACTAGGCCCTCAATAATTCCTCATTGCTACCATTTATCTTCTCGGATTTTAATCCTAGATCCATCTCCAACCTGCCACATTACTTGAGGTGCAATTGAATCCCTTCCTAAAAGCAAGCTTCGCCATCCCCATGAAGGTCGAAGACCCTTCACTGCATGCCAAAAATCTGTATGAGGATAATATAGCCCCTTAAACAATGAACTCCAGAGAGAAGAGGGCTACTGTCCCAACTGCCAAGCCTACTTCCCTAACATTGCCTTATTAAAGGAGAGAATGTCTCTAAACCCCATTCCACCTCTATCTTTTCTAGTTTTCAATAACTCCCATCTCTTCCAGTGAATACCTTCTTTCTTTTCATTAGTCTTCCACCAAAAGGCAGCAATTTTCTGTTCAATAGCCTTACATATAGAGACCGGGATTTTAAATACCGACATTGCATACTGTGGTAGAGCTTGAACCACCGTTTTCAGTAGGACTTCTTTTCCAGCCTTGGATAGCAGTTTTTCCTTCCAGCTTTCTAGTTTGGCACTAATTCTCCCAAGAACCCATGCAAACATCTGTTTTTTGGATGCTCCCCAATCAGAAGGAATACCCAAATACTTTCCTGTTTTATCAATAATAGGGACTCTCAATGTTCTTGCCATATTATTCTTTAATGTTTGAGGACAGCCCTTGCTGAAAAAGATCCCCGACTTATTTAAATTAATCTCCTGTCCAGCTGCTAAACAATACTGATTGAGGATCATGGCAAGATTTTGACATTCTAGAATAGTGCCATGTAAGAAGAAAATCGAATCATCGGCAAATAATAAGTGAGACAGAGTAGGGCAATTTCGATTCAGCCTAATTCCTTTGATACTCCCATTTTCCACAGCTTGCTTCATCAATAAAGATAAGACATTAGCCACAATAATAAAGAGATAAAGAGATAAAAGATCCCCTTGCCTGAGTCCTCTTGAGGGTTGAAAAAATTGCAGGGGTTCTCCATTGAATTTAACACTAAATGTGACCGTAGAAACACACTTCATTATCCATCCCACCCATTTTTCATCAAAGCCAGTCTTCAAAAGGCATGCCTCTAAAAAATCTCATTCCACGATCATAGGCCTTCTTCATATCTAATTTGAGAACAGCTTGGAATTTCTTTTTCCTGCTCCTGATTTGAATCTGATGAAGTACTTCTTGAACAATAAATATGTTATCTTGGATTTGCCTCCCGCCAACAAATGCGCTTTGTTCTGGTGTTATTATTTCTGATGTTATGGGTTTGAGTCTATTTACCAGCACTTTGGAGATAATTTTGTAGCCAAAATTGCATAAACTAATGGGACGATATTGATCCAATCTTTATGGGTTCGGAATCTTCGAAATGAGGGAGATATGTGTTTGGTTGAGTGCTGTTGAGAGTGATCCAGTGGTCAAAAAGTTCTTGACCTCCTTGAACATGTCCCCTTTAATGTCTTCCCAGTGATGCTGATAGAACAACCCATTAAGACCATCTGACCCTGGAGCTTTAGTTGCTCCTAGCTGAAATGCTACTTCAATAACTTCTTCTACAGTAACTTCAGCAAGTAACATTCTATTCATATCTTCTATCACTGCTGCAGATATTTGCTCTACCACTGGTGCAAAGTTCCGGGGACCCTGGGACTGGTATAATTTCCTGAAAAATTGCACGGTATGTTCTTTTAACTGATTTTGCTCAACCAGCCATGTATTTTCGTAATTTTGCAGCATAGAAATCCTGTTTCTCTGTCTTCTTTGGATAGTTGTCGCATGGAAGTATTTTGTATTCCAATCTCCCCATCTCAGCCACTCAATTCTAGATCGTAACCCCCAATACATTTCTTATTACCTCCCAAGTTCATCAATTTCACTTTGTATCTTTTGAAATTGTGCCTTGTTGAAAGAACATGAAATATGATTTGTTAGGCATTCAAGCTCCCTCTTCAGCATTCTAATTCTCTTTTTCCCATTCACAAATGTCTCTTTGCTCCATTTAGATAGAGCATTCTGAACAGCAGCAAGTTTTCCAGCAAGATTTGTTTGGCTCTAATTCATCATTTGCCATGATTCCAACACCACTTCCCTACATTCAGCATTCTCAAGCTAAAACGCCTCAAATTTGAAGTTTCGTTTTCTTCTAACTTGAGTTGTTTGAAGAGACAATATAATAGGACTATGATCTGAACCTACTGTAGGAATGACAAGAGCCTCAGCTTCAGGGTACATTAATCTCCATTCGATCATGCACAAGACCCTATCTAGTCGTTCTTTCTCATATTCTTCCCCATCTCTGTTATTAGCCCAAGTAAAAGCACATCCCTTACTATCTATATCCATGAAAGAGCATGCATCCAAGCAATCCCGAAAAGCAGTCATTCTGAAATTTTCAGCCAGCCTCTTCCCCACTTTTTCCCAATGAAACCGCACTTCATTAAAATCTCCCAAGCACACCCAAGGCAAGGTATTTGAGGAGCTGATTTGTTTCAATTGTTCCCAAATTTGCAGCCTTCTTAAGTAGTTATATGGAGCATGGACAAAGGTGATATGCATTTTTTTTTACTCGAAAACCCTTCTTCACACTTTAAATTCACAAAGTTTGCAGTCATTGTGTCAATATCCACTGAAATCCGATCATCCCACATAAGGGCCAATCCTCCCGCCGTACCCACTGGATCCACTACTACACACCTCTGGAATTGGAGTCTTCTTTTGATTCTTTGCACAAACTCAGCCTTATTTTTTGTTTCCATTATAGAAACCAAACAGGGCCTATATTGAGCCGTTAAGGCTCTCAACTCTCAGACCGTCAAGGGTGTGCCCAACCCTTGACAGTTCCAACTTAGTATATTCATGGGTCATTTGGTGGCTTATTAGGGCTAGCCACCACAGCCCGTGCTTCAACTTCTTTAGTCATTTGTATGGGTGTTTCGAGGAGCTGAGTCTCAACCAACCAACCCTGTGCTGGGGTTAGTGTTGCTTGCACATTGCTTTTTCTTTGTTTCTTGAAAGAGGGGGTTTTTGGTTGCATAGTGGTTTTCTTTTCTGAGGCTGTTTGAAGTAGATGTCTGGAGATTAGGATTGCTGATGTGCTCCGGACCAGTGAGTAGAAGCGTTCTTTTCCCTGAGTTTTGCATCATTATCTCATTTGTAGTGTGAGAGTAATGATCCATTAGCATATGGTCTAGACTTCCCTGCTGAAAATTCCGATTGTTAAGAAGTGGAAGATGCTGGTGTTCTTCTCTAATTTCAATTTGTCCTGGTTGTACAGGGGTTTCAGGAACAACCTCTTCTTCATTTTGTGTTGGTGCCGCTTCATGATAGAACATTTTCCAGAATGGACTATGGTCAGAGGTTTCTGCTTTCAACCAGCCTCCAAAGCACCCTCCCAGTTCAGTTGTGAATTTCTCCTCCTCATAAGGTATGTCTTTACAATAAGTCGCATAATGGCTTATCTTGCCGCAAGAGAAACAGAAAAATGGTAATCTCTCATATTTAAAGTCCAGCCACACTTTTTTGTTCCCATGTCGCATCAATTGTCCTACTCGCAATTCAGCCTCCACATCTAGCTCCACTCTTGCTTTCCCTATTTTCTGAAAAGCAGGGCCTCTAGCATCTGTTTTCACCTCCAGAACTCTCCCCATTGAACTTGCGATCTTCTTTATCATGCTTTCAGAATTCCATTCCAAAGGGAGCCCATAAATTCTGACCCAAAATGCACATGTTTTAAATTCATAACAGTGTAGAGGAGTGCCCGGCTCCCATGCTTTTAGCATCAATAAATGGTTTGAAAACGACCAAGGACCTCCCTCTCATACTCGGTTATTTTCCCCTTCATTCCTGAAAGCAAAGCTAATTGTCCCATTTTCTAATGGTTTCACCTCTACATTCTCATTCTTCCACGCCTTTTTCATAGCTGTTGTAAGTGCTTGAAAGTTGATATTAAGGTTATTGTAGAGTTGCCCAACTAGAGAAAATTGGCACTCTTGAAGTTTTTCAGCCGATAAATCCTCATCAAGTATAGTCATATCGTTCTCATACATCATCTTACCTAATTTATTGCAGAGATGGGCGAGACGGCCCGCAGCTTCTCCTTCCCCTTCCATCACTGCTAGGGATTAGTCACGGGATGAAGGATTTGAGATTTCCCCCAATCTGGTAGATCGGCTCCTCAGATATCAAAAAAAGCCACACCTGAATCCCTACATCCAGAAGTCAGGTTCTCTCTTCTTCGGTGAGTGGATATGGGTACAAACAGCGAAGACTCCGCTGGTGACGAAGAACGTTGTCCTAGGTTCATGGGTTTGGATGAAACAGTAATATAAAGCAATAGAATGATGGGTGATTAGGTTTTTTGAGGGTGGGGGCTCGTGAAAATGGATGAGACAGTGGTGGGAAGCATGATTATGGTGGGTGATTAGGTTTTGTGAGAGTGGGGGTTGCCATTGCTACACCTTCGGTAGAGAGAGAGCTCCGAGCGTGGAGAGGATTCCTTTTGCTACATCACGTCAATTTTCGTTCTCTTCGTAATATGCATTTGAAGAAGCTTTCGTGTTTGAATTTTGAAATTTTCATTTCTTGTTAATCAATTTATTTCACGCGTTATTGTTACGTGGTGTGACCATTGTACAAAATGCCATATTGCATATTAGAGAGCAATAAAAAAAAAGGGATCGAACTCCATCCTCCACATGTCACCTTGTCGATTTGTGTGGAATTGAAAGCAGTTGAAAGATTGGTGACAAAAACAAAATTAGATTGGATAAGATATAAAATTAGGAATTTTGCTTTATTTTGTTGATTATCTGGTGAATCGCAATGACAGCCAAATATTCCTAGCATGTCTATTACTTGCTAGGAATTGCCATTTTGGTGTAAATAGCATAAAAGGAAATGGTAAGAATCTCTCGTAATTCACCGCCAAAGAAAATAAAAACAAACTCTGACAATCAATCTATGATAATTGTATGATCTAAAGCTTAAATGGCAAAAGAGATTGTTATAGCATTTCAGAGTCACAAATTCGACTATGACAAGAAATGTAAACAAGTAACAACGATATCGATGAGATAGCTTGGCCAAAGAGTAACATATCTAGGTAGAGAGAAATAGTATGATCATTTACCTTCGCAATTCTGAAATATAAAGTGTTTTGACTTCTTCGTTGCTTTCGCGAAATTTCAACTCAAGCTAGAGAGTCATGGAGGATCCCTTGCTGTTTTGATGAGGCTTCCATGTGAAATAGAGAGAGTTACAAAAGGAGAAGGAGATTTGACCCTCTTGCTACTTCTGTGATGTTTCGATGGGAATCAAAGAGTTATGAAGGAGTCGTAAAGTATTAACGTGAATCAGAGTTACGGAGGAGAAGGAGCGGGTAAAAATTTTCATAAAAAAGCTTATATTATGGACATAAAAAAAAAAAACCCTCTCCAATTTTATCCCATTTCTCATATGAAATATTTTTATATGAGCTATAGTTTTCTTATATCGAGCTACATCCTGTCTTTAACAACACCCAAACATGGGATAGAATATGTATTATCTATCCTGACTACCCAGCGTAGCTTTATTTGCTTAACACGAACAAGACAACTTAAATAGTATAGAAGAAATCGAGATAATTCATAATGAATGGAGATGAAATTGATCAAAATAAATCATTATACTATGGCACATTGAAATTGAGCACTTAGATTTAAACTCCGACTCATTCCAAATAAGAATAAAACAATGGCGCAAGTCTTCCTTGCCCCAATATGCAATGTTGAGATATAGAATCCCCATTTTCACTTGTACAACTGTAGAAAAGCAACCGGCGTCCTTTGGGTGGAAAAACAATGAATTTAAAGTAGAATGCACTAGAGAAAGTGGGAAGCGCTAAAAAGGAGAAAAGACAGTGGCAGATTACGCTTTAGGACTCAATCTCTTTTAGCAAAGCAAAGTTTTGTAAACATGTATGGAGACTAGCAAAAACACCCTTTACCATTTGGAGCTGGGTTATAAAAGAGATCTACTTTCCCAATGAGAATTTCCGGCATGTAGATAAGGGTTCCCGTCCATCTCGGAGATGGTAAGGCTTAATTGTACATAGAGAGGCCATGGCTCAGGAAACGAGGTGGTCAGTTGATAATGGAGAAAGTATTCATATTCATGAAGATAGATGGCTAAAGAAAGGATTTGTAGGTGACCCAATGAATCATGATGAACCTATGGAAGGAGTCAACGTTGTACAACTTCTTCAATGAGTAGATTATAGAAGAAATACTTACAATTTACCAAGGTAAGAACTCATAAAAAGGTCGCTTGGTCTAGACTAATAACAAATTAGGTGATTACATTGTGAAGATTGTATATAATCGAATTTGACAAACGGAGTAACGACGGAGTATTCATCGTGCTTTGTCTTCCTACTATGCTCCTAAGGCTCTATGGTTGCATATCTAGAAAGTGAATACCTTCCCAAATATCAGGATTTTCGAGTGGAGGGTGTGTCAAAATATCCTACCTACGAGAAATAATTTGTTTGATGAAACGTTACACCCGTAATAATCTGCCGCCAGTGCCAAAAATTTCGTAAGTCAATAGAGCATTCATTCCTTTGGTGTTGTTGGATAAGGAAAGTATGGTCAAACCCTAAACTACAAATTCAAATCTGGCCTAGAGAAATAATCAAAATAGAGGAAATGGTTGATGCAATTTAAAAAATCCTGACTGACTCAAATTCACCTTCTCTGAAAGTAATCACAGGAGTCCTTTGAATCTATGGAAAGCAAGGAACGATTTTGCATTTCGCCGTTGGAACTTAGAACCGCCGATGATCATCGAAACCACCCCTGCTCAAAATCAAATACTCTAGAAGATGCACCCTACCCAAAGTAACAAACTTTGGCCAAAGAGCGAGGTGACTTATCAGCCGTGCGAAATTCATTGAAGAGAGGCTCCTTGAAGATAAACATCAACAGATCATTGGTTGAAGGAACGAGCCAAGTCGCAATTGCAAGCATTTATCGCAACTCTTCCAAAAATTTGACTAGGTCATTTTCACTAAGCTTAACTTGTCCATTGCTATCAAGGGTGATCAATTTCAGTTTCCAATTTTTGGGACTGGGAACCGTATCGAACCATCCTAAAACCGGGAATTTGATCGAATGGACAGGTTCGGTCCAATCCCATGGAACCAATCACTTAACAAAAAAAGAAAAAAAAAGAAAAAAAGAATTGTTACTAATTTTAATTTTTATTGCTATTTTTAAGCAATTAAAAAATATATTTAAAAAAAAAGGTTGGTCGATCCATCGGTTCTTGTCCGGTTCGGTTCCCCTTCAGAACTGGGAATCTGAACAACAATGGAACTAGGAACTGGATCCATCCCTTTGAGAACCGGACCGAATCGGCCCATCCAGTCCGGTCCGAGCGATTCTCAGTTTGGGCGGTCCAACATTCTCGGTCCTAATTACTACCAAGAGGCCATTCAACTAGCGGACTGGCTTGCGATGGCCTAGAGATCGAAAAGAAAATCATTCTCGGTAACCGTTTGGTTAACAGCCCACACCCGAACTCCTTCAGGCCATCCTTTAGTTAGAGGCCCGTTCTCGTAAATTCCATGGAAGGACCAGTGGACGAATGAAAGCTTTCATTTTGCCCTAAAATCCTGATCCACTGTCGAAACACGCTTCAACACAGTGCATCTTTATAGAGTCATGAGGCAGCGTGCAGTTGGACCTTATAATTAAAAGAAAGTAATTAATACAAATATATGTGAAACTTTTAAAGACCGACGACGTTACACGTATGCTGCCACGCTAAAACTTGCACTTGCCATTAATGGCGTCAAGCCGGAAGTGCATGACACCGAAAGGGGAAGAAAAAGAATCTCCTCACTTTTGATAAAAATCAAACTTCATGAAGCAACTACGAGCCGTCCATCCCAGCTCAATTAGAGCTCAATCAGACACCAAACGTCACGTTTCAACCAAATCGTTAAACTCAATTCCAAATTCAATTATAATTGATAAAAAGCAACTCAATATATATAATGAAAATCACAAATACCAAATCATGTTAATACGATTTACAGTTAACTTACATCTTATTTGTCGCAGTCTCGAAACCACCATCTCCAAAAAGATTTTTAAAATAATAATAATAATCGTCAGTAAACATTCATTTCACTTTTTTCATTTGGCCCTCGCTCTCGACCTTGTATTTCTCTTGTCCTTCTCCCATGTTCTTTCAAAAACCATCGCCCTCCCGGTTCAATCAAACGCAGGCCATCCATGTCGACATTAAGGCGGTCCGCAAAGGACTCGGCATTCCGATGGCCAAATCTGAATCGGAGTTAGGTTATGGTTGGGAAACGAGACTTTTTTATCACAGATGAGACCAAACATGTCAATACCAACTATAGACGACCAAAAAAAGAAAAAGAAAAGTACAAATACAAATACATACAAATACAAATAATAAAATAATAAAATTAAAAATTAAAAAAAGGGGGGTTCCATTTCTCATATCTTTCCTTCGCTTCCTTCCTTCGTTTTCTTTGCTTCGCTCCTTCCCTTATTCTTCTCCTCCGTCCCGCAATCCACACTTTCTCAACCCACAAAAATCCTCCAATTTCATCCGAAATTCATCACTCCCAGGAACACCCCCAAATCCCCCCATCCCTTCTTTCCCCCTTTCTCTCGCTCTATGATCTCTTCCTTATTTCGCAATCCCTAATCGACAATCCGCCGTTCCGATTTCGGGGTACTGCTCTCGATTTTTAGGGCTCGCCGTGGTCGAAGCAATCTCGCCGATTCGCGCCCCGCGGCCACCTTTGACGTCACCGTCTCCGGGGTGGGTCCCACCGATTCGAGGTCCGGGTTGTGGGGTGGTTGGGTGGGGGAAGGAAGGAAGGAAGGAAGGATGAGCAATCCGCAGAAGAAGAGGAACTTCCAGATAGAGGCGTTCAAGCACAAGGTGGTGGTGGATCCCAAGTACGCCGACAAGACGTGGAAGATCCTGGAGCACGCCATCCACGAGATTTACAATCATAATGCCAGTGGCCTCAGCTTCGAGGAGCTCTACAGGTTCTCTCTTTCTCTCCCTTTCTTTTTCTTGAACGCCTTTCGATTCATCCGTCCATTATCGGTTCCGTTGCGATCAGTGTTCCGTGCCGATCGCGGCGGGGCGGATGATCTGCCTGCGTCGGATGTTCGGTTTGCGGCGGTGGCGGCTCGAGGCTTGTTAATCGGATGTGTGTGCGTATGGGTTGATTGGACGGTTTGGGGTGTACTGGTTTACTTTTCTTGGAGGTGGGAATTCCCTAGTTACCGAGGTTGAGCGAGACGTGTGTTCTTGGAAAGCCCCTCACGGCCTATTATGGAAGATTAGTGCGTTTACTCGTTGATGCGATATTGACTCTGATTGCGCTATTTTTTCGCGCGATGCGCTGGTCTCTTTATGTTCGGTATTTCGCCTCGTAGCGATCTTTTCCCGATTAGACATCTCTAAAAATTATGCTCCTTTAAACAGAGCTATGTTTTTGGTTTGTTTGTTAGCTGTACTATTGTGGAAGTACTTTTCGGTTTATGATCTGCTAAGTTGCACTTTGAAAGGAGATATAGACTTTGTAGGGTTATCCTTTATTGAGTACGATAAGCATCGAGATTAACGGTCGCTGTCCAACTCTTTGTTCCGCCTCCCCCTATAGGCCGTGGCCTTTTGACTGGATTACGAAACTCCCCTTTTGTATTTGTCTGATGCCAATTGGTTTGGTGCTGTTTTGGAAACGGCATCGAGGTGATGATGCATCCGCACTCTTCCTCTTTCATGCGTTGGTATTGAGTTGCATTGTGTGCGGGTGACGGTCGTAAAGTTGTGAGATTGTAATATTTTGATGTGCCTTCTTATATAGGAACGCCTACAACATGGTTCTGCACAAGTTTGGTGAGAAACTGTACTCTGGACTGGTGACAACCATGACAGCTCACCTAAAGGAAATATCAAAATCCATCGAAGATGCCCAAGGAGGTTTGTTTCTGGAGGAACTAAACAGGAAATGGAACGATCATAATAAAGCATTGCAAATGATCCGGGACATTCTCATGTACATGGATAGAACTTTCATCCAAAGTACCCGCAAAACCCCAGTTCATGAGCTTGGGTTGATTCTATGGAGGGATAATGTTATCTACTCCAGCAAGATCCGCGGTAGGCTTCTGGATACGTTACTAGAACTAGTACTTAGAGAACGGACTGGCGAGGTCATCAATCGGGGTTTGATGAGGAATATAATTAAAATGCTGATGGATTTAGGTTCTTCAGTTTATCAAGAAGAATTCGAACAGCCATTTCTGGAGGTTTCAGCCGAGTTTTACAAAGGCGAATCCCAGAAGTTTATTGAGTGTTGCGATTGTGGTGAGTATCTGAAGAAAGCTGAGAGGCGTCTTAATGAAGAAATGGAGAGGGTAACGCAGTACTTGGATGCCAAGAGTGAAGCTAAGATCACAAACGTTGTGGAGAAGGAGATGATTGCAAATCACATGCTGGCATTGGTGCACATGGAGAATTCGGGCTTGGTGAACATGCTTCTTGACGATAAGTATGAAGACTTGGGAAGGATGTACAACTTGTTTCGTCGGGTTACCAATGGTCTCTCAACTGTTCGAGACGTGATGACTTCTCATATAAGGGATATTGGCAAGCAGTTAGTTACCGATCCTGAGAGGTTGAAAGACCCTGTTGAATTTGTTCAGCGGCTTTTGGATGAAAAGGATAAGTATGATAAGATCATAAGTTCTGCTTTTAACAACGATAAGACGTTTCAGAATGCTTTGAATTCATCCTTTGAATACTTCATCAACTTGAATGCTCGTTCTCCCGAATTCATTTCGTTGTTTGTTGATGATAAATTACGCAAAGGCTTGAAGGGCGTCAGTGAGGAGGATGTGGAGGTTATTCTTGATAAGGTGATGATGTTGTTCCGCTACTTGCAAGAAAAGGATGTTTTTGAGAAGTATTATAAACAGCATTTGGCAAAAAGGCTTCTGTCTGGAAAAACTGTTTCGGATGATGCAGAACGGAGTCTCATTGTTAAGCTCAAGACTGAATGTGGATATCAATTCACTTCAAAGCTAGAAGGCATGTTCACTGATATGAAAACCTCACAAGATACAATGCAGGGTTTCTACACAAGCCACCCCGAGCTAGGAGAGGGCCCGACGTTAACTGTTCAGGTTCTAACAACAGGCTCGTGGCCCACACAACCTAGTGTGACGTGTAACTTGCCAGCTGAGATGTCGGCTCTCTGTGAGAAGTTCCGCTCATATTACCTTGGGACACACACTGGTCGGAGATTGTCTTGGCAAACAAATATGGGAACTGCAGACATAAAAGCAACTTTTGGGAAAGGGCAGAAGCATGAGTTGAACGTTTCCACATACCAGATGTGTGTACTGATGTTATTCAACAATTCTGACCGATTGAGCTATAAAGAGATTGAACAAGCTACAGAGATCCCCGCTTCAGACTTAAAGCGGTGCCTGCAATCTTTGGCATGCGTCAAGGGAAAGAATGTTCTAAGAAAGGAGCCTATGAGTAAAGATATAGGTGAGGATGATGCGTTCTTCGTCAATGATAAGTTTGCAAGTAAGTTTTACAAGGTCAAGATAGGAACAGTTGTTGCACAGAAAGAGTCAGAACCCGAAAAACAGGAAACCCGACAAAGAGTGGAGGAGGACCGGAAGCCCCAAATTGAGGCTGCAATAGTGAGAATCATGAAATCAAGGAGGGTGTTGGATCATAATAATATAATAACAGAGGTGACGAAGCAGCTGCAGTCGAGGTTTTTGGCCAATCCCACTGAGATAAAGAAGCGGATCGAGTCTCTCATCGAGCGTGATTTCTTGGAGAGAGATAATGTGGATAGGAAGCTGTACCGCTACTTGGCTTAGATGAAGTGGTTTGGGCAGATTACATTTTCGCTTTTGGGAATGCTGGAATTTGCAAATGGTTTGTACTCTATTCGCTCAGTGGAAAAATTATTTTGAAACTTCTTCAAGAGGTTCCATTTAGTTTCAAAATTTGAGTTGCTCAATTTGGTCAGACTACTTTAGCCCCCCCTCCGCCTTTCTCTCCCCTCCAGGAGTAGAAATCAAAAAGAATGCATTTTCATTGCAATACTTTACTTCCTGTGACCTCTAAGGCAGATTTCAGCCCCATCCAAGAGGTTAAGTTTTATTGATGGATGCGTAGTTTTGCTTTTTTACTTTGAACTGCAATTCAATATTTTGAACCAAGGTCTGAAGGACAAGAACGTCGAGAATTCAAGGGATCTGAGTTCTGCATCTCCTTCTTTTTGCCATATTTGAGTTCTGCATCTCGGCGGGCTATCAATCTGTTCCAGCGTGTTGTATGAGTAGTGTGCTCATTTGTGTGATAATTTGCTGCCGGATGTGCGCTGGCTGTCACCTCTCAATGCAAATGCCTCGGGATTAATTTCGGATTCTAGCTCCCAAAGAGCTTGATTTTGGGCACCCCGTCCCTAATACACTTTCAATGTTCTGAGGCAGCATCTACATCGCTTGCCCTTACGCAAGTCCGTACGGTCTGGCTAAGATATATTTAAAATGCTGATACAAAACCGTTCCCATGTTCTGCCATTCGTACTAATGGCCGCCGAATCTTTGATCATGGCAATGCCGAGTATAGTCTAAATACTAGAAACTCCAGGCTTTCCGCTTCATGGAGCTGGCGACATGGTCAAGTCTACATGGATTAGCCATTAAGAGGAACAATCTAAGTCCGAAGTTGAGGATAACATTGAAAGTCTTCACAGTCGCGACCGTTGGCTGATAATAGTCAGTTCTGCGAGATAGTCTCCATGAAATGAAAAAGATCATAGACGTAAGATTGGCTGAATACAAGTTGTAATTTGAGAAGAAATTAATCACAGCCAATTAAGGTAACTTCGTCTTTTGGCCTTGCTCACGGCACATGCTGCAGTCCCGACCTTAGCTTCTCTCCATCTGACAGTATCAAAGATTCCTAAGAAGCTAATAGAATGTTTGAACTGTATCAAAACAAAAAATATCTGCATCTTAATTTGCATATTGCCATGTTTCTCAAACACTCAATTGTCGAAATGCATGTCTAACACGGTAGACACCCAAAGGCCATTGAACTTTTTATTCATAATCACCAACGACAAAAGAAGACACCGTTGCGTAAATTGTTAAAGGATTATTGGCAGTTGGGAGCGACAAAAAGCCACATAATTCATAAGAAGCCATTCCCCAAAATATCAAGCTTCTGATGCTTCCATCACTCGTGCTCCTAAATATTTCAATTTTCCAATAACAAGATGGCCATCCTCCTTATGGGAACATTTCAGCAGCCCAAAGCACAGAAAAGATTGGTACAACTAGAACGATGTTGAAGAACAATTAATTCCTTGATATCATTTAGACGTGAATGAGCATGCGGTTTAATATATCTGAGAATGTCTTCACATCTCTGCCCCACAACCTGATCAAGAAAACAGTTGATGAGAATGATAAGCATCAGTTTCATCGGTACAAAAAATAAAGCTGCTAACAAAGGGATGGAAAATGTTCGAGAACGGTGCATGATTTAATCTGTACTAAGTCAAAGAAGGTTCACCAGCACTCAATCCCCATGACAGCAGCACCGTATTTGTCAGCCTTTTCATCATCCCCTATATGTATTGCTCTACTAGGTTCCACTTCAAGTTGATCTGAAAGATCATCAGGCATTATAAGGATCCAGATGCACAACTTATATTCCATGGTAATAGAAAATAATTCCAGCGTATACAATGCGTATGAGTTTCATGAAAGCCTAACTTCTAAGAGATTCATACAGAAATTGTAGCACACACATGAAACAAGGAGTAAGAAAAGTCGATTGAATGACAATGACAAAGTTACAATCTCTAAAACTCTAGTATTTTTAGCACATGCAAAATTTCATAAATACATATACACCTAAAAGGGGAGCCACCGCCACTCGCCCCTTTCCAGCCTTCTAGATCAGCCAAAAAAGCAGGAGATTCATACACAAAAAAAGGTTTGTAGCATAGATTTAATGCTCATAAGAGTCCTGCTGAAACTAAGAAGAACAGAACACCCCCGGGAGGGGGAATGTGCAACAAAATAGATGGTAACCCTTGACATCCTCAAGAAGACAACCCGACATGATTCAGTTTTCAATTTAGATTTCTTCCTTTTGGAATAATATCATACCAAACATTAGTGTGAAACCAAAAGGCCAAGAAACTAATAAGGCGAATCGTGATACTAAATACTGTCATGATGGCATAGTACTATCAATCAAGCAGGAACCCTACGCAATTCACGCCACACTGATATTCGTGAACTGTCACTTCATAAGGCCACAAAGGAACTGTTCAATAACATATTCAATCCTTCGACCAAAAAAAAATGACTTTTGACTCCTTCAACTCATTTTAGACAATAACTACGCTGAACTAAGACGTTATGCGATGGCAAGAAAAGGTCATAATGCAAAGTAGATGACTGAAAATTTCCAGCCAAGACTTACGTGTGCTGTTTAAAGGTTGAGAATAAAAAGGGAAACGCAAGATTAATTAACCGTTACTCAAGATTGTGAATTGTTGCTTTCATAATTTCACTAGGATTGCAAATGAAATTCTCCAACTAGATACATACCTAGAGCAGCTTTGAATATTCCAGGATCTGGCTTCTCATATCCCACTTCTGAGGATACAATTACAGCATCAAACCTGAAACATTATCAACCAAATAAATGCTTACAGTAGTGCATAACCTAATCTTAAGAACCACCTTGTTCAATAAGTTATTGCAAAATCAAAAGATGAAGAGAAGCCTAATGCTCACAGATCCACAATGTTTAAGTCCTTCAGTAGCTTCCTCAACCGGATGTCAAAGTTGGACACGACAGCCAACTTAACTGTAATTCCACCAACCACATTAGTGAAGAAGGCTACAAGAAATCGTGGCTAATGGTTCTTATCTTAGCAGAAGATGAAGAAGAATACTTGATGAATATGACCTCCAGTATCTTTCAGAGTACTCATTGTCTCATAAGCTCCAGCAGGAAGGTGCCATGCATTACCGTCTGCATAGTACTGTGAAGCAAGTTCATTTAGATATCACCCACAAGGACCAAAATTTGATATAGTGAAAGGTAATTCCCATACAAGTCGAAAGCTATTTAATCTACCTAGAAATATTTCTAGTATTCTTTGAGAAGTAAGTAATGCACTCAACAAGTTTTGAAAGTAAGTTAACTCATTCTTGCTCAAGTCGAGTGCAATGTGGTGTGGGTGGCCTACATTGTTTGTCTTTCGAGTATCTATTGGAGATGCTAAGAAAGAAGGGAAAGATAGAAGAAAACATGCTGGACATTCTTGTCTCTAAAAACTTTACCTGGTAAACTTCTTCAAAATAGTCGTGGTCTGCACAACCGGTAGCTTCCGACACGACAAGTCTCCAGAACGGCCTCCCATCTCCCTGATAAACAGAACAAAATCAGTAAAAATGCATATACAACTAAGTACGAAGAAGGATTCTCTTGGAGCAAGAGCATGTGGAAAACCTGGGAAAAGGGTAAAAGAAATTCAAATGCATACCTCAACAGAAAAAGAGAACCATATATGTACCTGGTAACGAAGCTTCTCAGGCCAGGGAGCAGAAAAGGCCCTCTTGAATCCTCGCTTGATATCGGCGGGACTCGCGGCAAGACCTGCGAAGCGAGCATAACCATCCGCTCATCACCGCATCATACACGCATTCCTACCTAAAAATCGAAACTTGCAATTGACCATGATCTGCCCACATTCCCAAAAGCCGCAATTCAGCACGCGAACACGCGAGCCGACGAGAACGGCGGGGCGGAGGAGTCGAGAGACGGACCGTATTTGGCTCCGATGGAGGCGTAAGTCTCCTCCACCGGCTTCGCCAGCTGAAGCAGGGTGCCGCCCGCGTCGAGCAACAGCGCGTCGTACGCCGCTCTCCTCGCATCGCTCCCTGCATCCACACGAGCCGCCGGAAATTGCGAAGGGAAAAAAAAAAAACAAAAAATGGAAAGAAAGATCGAATCGAGTCTCGATCGCGGGAATCGCCGACGATCGAAGCGGAGAAAATGAGGGAGCGACTGCACGAGGAGCGGGACCTGAATGGAGGAGCACGGAAGGGACGCGAACTCGCCTGGAGCGATGGAGAGCGAGACTGCTTCGAGCGGTGAAGGAGAGAAGGCTGGATTGAGCCAACTTCGCCAACCCACCTTCCATGGCTTTCTTCCCCTGCTCTGCTGCGCGTGCTCGACGAAGCCTCGTCACGGCGTTGCTAATGCTAACTAACTCACACAAAAAGAAAACCGAAAAAAAAGAAACATAATATATATATACATACTTTAATACCTGAAAAATCATAAATTTATATACTTGTGACAAATTTATCTCAAACTATTTTCTTTATCATGAAAAATCGCAAATTGATACACCTACAAAAAATTTATCCCAAACTAACTATAGAAAATCATAAACCGGTATACTAATTTATTTTTATTTTTATTTTTATTTTATTTTTTTTTTGGTAAAAGGTAAATAAATATAAAAAGGGAAGGACAAATACAAAAGATCGGATCCATAACCTACACTCTCAGATCAAGAGTGAAGGAGAGCCGATGTAAAAGAAAAGCTAGACAAATAAGGAAGAGGGAACTACAACCGCAGCGGGGAAGACCCTCCGCAACAACCAGAACGGAAAGAACGGAGAGAACTAAAACAAAGCGAGCAGAAACACGATCATTGAGCAGAAAAGACCGCCGGATCGAATCCCCAGCACCTTTGAAGTCTTTTGTTCCTCGGAGAAGGAGAGACCTTCGAAAAAGAGATAGCTCTATCTCTAAGCGATTTGATAAGATGATTCTTAAGTGCGTAAATAGCAAGCTGTCTCATCCCGGAAGATAGCGGCGTTCCTCATCTTCCAGATCAAATGGCATAAAGCACCGAAAGAGAAACAAACCATCTTGTGATAGAAGTCTTTGCCCTTTGAAAAACTTGGTAACCCAAGTAAGTAATTCATTCCAACTTGTTTTTCCATGGGATGTTGCGGTGGCGGCCCAAAGAAGGCCGGAGGAGCCAAAGTGCGACAACCAAAGAAAAGATGATTAACGAGTCCGGAACTTCATTACAAAAACACAAACACAATAATCAATTCTCCCATAGGATAATAGCAACGTCGAGTAGGAAGACGGTTCTTCGTTATGAGCCACAAAATGAATTGATAACGAGGTGCGAGGGCATTATCCCAAACAAAGGAAGCCCTTTGGACGGGATTCATTTTTACCCCGATAAAATCCCAAGCCGAAGCAACAGAAAAACTTACCCAAAGATTCATGACACCAAATGAATTTGTCGTGCATAGATGATAAGGGCGGGAGGGCAATTGACCATCTTTCTAGGAGACTTTTAAGAGCAAAGCACCAACCGGAGTATACGGATCGGCGGCTACGCACAGGTTCGGAAGACCAATGGACTCCTAAACGCCGGAGGAACACACGAATCCAACGGCCCACATGAGAGCCAATAATTGTGCCATAGCGAAATGGAGTAACCATTACCAACAATCCACCTAAACGACGAACGAAAATATGGTCCGAGTGGAGGATCTTTTTCCACATCCAGGAGCACGTCCTCGGAGTATTGGCAATCCAGAAATTCTTCTTTTCGAAATACCGAGTGAATCCAACGGCACCATAACGATTCTTTGTCGAGAAAAGAATCCATAAGTACTTGACCGTGGAAGCCCTATTGCATTGCTTAATGTTACGAACGCCGAGACCCCCTTCACCCTTGGGGCAGCAAATATCCTCCCAAGCCACTTTGGCTCCTCCTCGGCCCAACGAAGTTCCCTTCCAGAGAAATTGCCTCATTATGCGTTCCACATCCGCAAGAACCGACGCAGAAGAGTGAATACACTCGTCCAAGAAGCTTGGATAGAGTGAAGGACGAACGTATCACCTGAAGCCTACCGCAAAAGAGAGAAACGGCGTCCGAGATTGAATGGGCAGCGGTGATACTGTCTGTCAATGCAATATAATCGGCTCATTGGAGTCTAGAAGAAATAATAGGAACACCAAGGTACCGGACTGGAAGTTTTCCTTCCTGGAAACCGAACGCCCATAGGATCTTGTTCCGGCTAGAAAGCTCACCGCCAGCCATGAAAATTTCACTCTTGCGCTTGTTTGGAAGCAGACCACTCCAGGCAGAGAACAAATCAAGCCCTGTTTTGAGCATAACAATCAAAGGCCAATCCGCTTGACAGAACAAGAACACATCGTCAGCAAAGAAAAGATGGGAGAGCTGAATTGGCTTACATCTCCAGTAATACTTAAAGTTCGGATTGGAGGTACGAGACATCAATATGCCAGACAAGACTTCCATCACCAACGTAAAGAGGTATGGAGACATTGGGTCCCCTTGCCTTACACCTCTACCGCCGGAAAGAACCCATGAAGGTCACCGTTGATAGATATAGAGAAGGTAGGAGATCGAACACAAGCCATAACCAACTTTATGAAGTGCGAAGGAAACTGAAAAGCCTACAACACAAGCTGTAAAAAGTCCCAATCGAGGGTATCATACGCCTTATGAAAATCTACCTTAATGGCACACTTGGGTAGATACGGAGTAAGATGGAAACCTGCAAATAGTTCCTGGGCCAATAAAATGTTGTCCCTCATTCTCCTACCCTTAACAAAAGCGTTCTGGGATTGACTAATCACATCCCTTAAAACCCCAGCTATACAATTAGCTAGAATCTTAGTGATCACCTTATAAATTGTGTTGCAACAAGCAATTGGTCTGAAGTCCGTGACTGTAGTGGCATTAGGGACCTTCGGAACAAGAGCAATAATGGTTGCATTTACTTCTTTCAAAAGCTTAGCATTCCGGAAGAAGTCATGCACCGATTGAAGCACAATAGAACCAACAGTGTCCCAGCAGGTTTTAAAAAAATCAACAGGAAAACCATCAGGGCCCGGGGCCTTACCTTTTGCCAATGAGAATAGTGTGTTCTTGATCTCAGAGTCTGAGATGGGCACGTCAAGAGCAGCAACTTGATCAAGGGAGAGAGGGTTACGAATGTACTGCCGCACCTCCTCTATAGATGGCCTGATCAAGCCTTCCTTCGGGGACAGGAGGTCAGAGAAATAATCAACAAAAACCTGGGGAACCAAGAGAGGATCAGTGACGATAGTTCCAGCAGGGTCTTTTACCGAAAGAATTCGGTTTAAGAGGTGTCTTCGTTTCATAGATTGATGGAAAAACTTCGTGTTCCTATCTCCCTCTTTTAGCCATTTGACTCTAGACTTCTGCTTGTAGAATGATTCTTCATGAGATCTCAACTGAACAAATGTACGATGACATTCCCTTTCTTCTTGGGCAAGAGCGACATCCCCCGGATTGGCCTGGAGCTGGTTCTGGGCTACCGCCAAAGAGTTCCTCGCATCAGCAACCTTAGCCGAAATATCAGAGAAGGCATCTCGATTGAGAGATTTTAGGAGCGACTTCACCCTCTTAAGCTTGGAGACCAGCTAGAACATAGGAACTCCAACAATAGGGGAATTCCAAGCCCTCTGAATGGTGGCAATAAAAACTGGATGATGCGTCCGGTAATTAAAAAATTTGAATGGCTTACTCCGATTAGAAGGTCATGACACTCTAACAATCATCGGGCGGTGATCCGATATACCGGGATTCGAAATTAGCCTCCGAGTAAGAGAAGCGAGTATTCCACTCACCATTGACGAGAACACGATCAATTTTCCTCAATTTCTTTGCCTCGCGGAAGAAGTGGACCAAGTATATCGGCACCCAACATACCTTAGGTCACTCGTTCGGCTTGGGACGAGGCATTGAGAGAATTCATCGAAGCGGGGAATCCGGTTCGTAGCACCTCCAATACGATCGGAGGGGTCCTTGATCGCGTTAAAATCACCAGCCACAAGCCGGGGGAAATCTTTGGAAGATATCGCTATAAAGACAGAGGTCTTCCCACAGGGGACGACGCCGGGAAAACGAGTGTTCCCCATAAATAGCAGATACACAACAGCATACACCGGAACTATTAAACTTAAGCATGCCATGAATAACTTGATCGCTGATTGAAATAGAAGAAAAAGAGATCAAGTCTGGGTTCCACCCGACTCAAATCCTACCACGCGGGGAGAACTCGCAGTTGGAAATCCAATTCCAACCCCTAATAAGGGTGGAAGAGATGGAATCAAAAGATGATCAGGCACCTTAGTTTCCAAGAGGCCAATGAAACAGAGATTATTAACACGCACAAACCGCCTAATTTCAGCCCGCCTAAGGGGATCCAAAATGCCTCTAATATTCCAAAAGCCGATTATCATTCCAAAAAACAACAGAGCCGGATTACCTCTTCCTGGTGGTCCTCTTCGCCGTAGCCGATGCTTTCGGGACTGCAGCAGGAGGGGAATCAGGAAGAAGGCGCAGGAGCTGGTCCTGGAGGATAGGAGCCTTTGTAGGCGGCTTTCCTTTCAAAATAGGTTTCAGTACAGATTGAGCCTCATCATCAGTAGAAGCACTGTGGATACTGGAGTTAGAAATATCATCCGAGCTCTCTGAATTATTCACCTGAGTAGAAGCTCCTTCACACGACGGTTGAGGAGATTCATTATGATAGCTCCAGAAGTTGGCCTTCGTCAGTGGACTGATAGAGACCAAACGAAACAGCTGCAGCAGCGGCAGCAGCAACTTTTGTTGCTTTCCTCTTCTGCTTCTTATTTCTACGCTTCACTTTTATCCATTCCTGTTCCTCTGATATAGATTCAGACTCAACAACAGAAGGCTTGGCCGGATTGGCCTTAGGTGATTCCTAGGGGCCTTCCAAGTCTCTCCTAGGTGAACTCGGCTCCCCTAAGTACCCCGCTCTGGGGGAACTCTGCAGCGGCGGCATTACATTTGAGTTGTCCATGCCTAAGGTAGGATGAACGGCCACTCCTTTACCTTTTTCAAGCAGGGGAGCCTTGTCTTTAGCCTGAGCATGATTAGGTTCGGCCTCAACGCTCCCATCACCAGGCAACTGATGCTCTGATTCATTGGCATCCACATTGCATTTGTGGCCAAATATTCTACATTTCATACAGGCGAGGGGCCTCCATTCGTATTCAACATCAACAACTACGAGTTTTCCCCTAAGTTCTAGCTTAAGAGACTCTCGGATATCCTGTTGAACTGTGATTTCGACACAAACACGAGCAAAAGTCAGCATGTCCATTTGCTCGGTTCTCTGATCTACATAGAGCGGCTTTCCAAGAACACTAGCTATCTTACCGATAGAGTGCGCAGACTGAAGGAACAAGGAAGATTCCATGACCTCCCGTACGGCACCGATTGGAGGGACTCCTTGTTTAACTCAATTCCCGGCTCCCATTGCTGCAACATCAACGGAATTCTAGCCACAGTAACAATCCCTCCCTCTAAGATCTTTCTCCTAAATTTAGAATCAGCAATACGCAACAAGAACAGTCCCCTGCCATTGGACATTACCTGCTGCAGCGCAAGCCCCCAAGCTTTCCTAAGCGATTCATCCACAACCTTAAACGGGAGTTTCTTTCCCAAGAAATACCCCACTAGGCAATCGTAGAGTTTAGGGTCAGCAGCATCCAAATCGGCTTCATCCATATGAATGACAGAATCACTGTCAAACTGAACAGGCGTGTAATCAAGGTCATAGCCCCTGGTGACACCGCTAGCTACGGCTGCCCAGGTGCGAGCGGGGAGGTTTCATGGAGACACCTCTAGAGTTATTTCGCTTAGAACGAGACCGACCCCTACCGATTCCTCGGCCGAGCAGGGCCCGACCGCCGGGTGCGAGTCTGCGGCTCACCAAGGAACCGAGGATTTGCGGGTTTGATCATTCCGCGAATTGATATTAGCCGAGGATTAACCGTACTAGGAGGGGAGTGCATTCGCCTACTCAGTCCTTCATCACAAGACCGATCCCTCACGGCCAACGGCTCCATACAGCAGAATCGCAGAACAGAACCGAGAAAACCCTAAACCATCGCTCGGTAGAAATCCCTCGAAGAGAAGACGTACCAGGCTAAGATGCAGGGGTTTGAAGAGCTGGAAAAAGTGCCTCTTGGCGCGGAAGATCGGCCCCAACCAACGGTCAACACTCGCGGGGCTAGCAAAGAACAGGAATCGCGGCTACAAGGTCCGAAGTCGCCCAAAGAGAGAGCCTCGCTTCACGGTTCCAAACTACGAGAACTAGTATACTAATTTATTCGATCACAAAAAATCTCAAATTAATACTATTATGTGTCATTTAACTTAATAATTTGACAGTAAAATTTAACGAAAATTAATTGAAGGTAAATTTGTCACAAGTATAGTAAATTGGGATAAATTTGTTAAAGGTATATTAGTTTGGGATAAATTTGTAAAAAGTATATCAGTTTGAGGTTTTTGGTGATCAAAAAAATAATTTGGGATAAATTTGTCATGGATGTCAGTTCGAGGTTTTTTAGGGTAGCCGGCCAGGCAGGGTTAAGTCGTAAGTGTGAGATGGCCCGACCGGTACGGGCTGACGAGCAACGATGGTGGGCTTTTGGCTCATACAGAAGTTCATGACATGGGCCCGACCCGTTGATCTCGAGCTCGTTTTTCAGCCGTCGGATCTATTCACGGCAGAACACTCCCTCTCCGTTTCTCTCCAAACCCAAAACCCAAACCCTAGGGTTGCTATCCTCTTCTCTCTCTGCTAAAAGGTGAAAGCCGAGGTCGGTGAACGAGAGGGAAAACCCTAGAGAGAGAAGGCAGAGAGAGAGAGAGAGAAGCGGGGAGAAATGGTGCAGCGTCTCACGTACAGGAAGCGGCACAGCTACGCCACCAAGTCCAACCAGCACAGGGTCGTCAAAACCCCTGGTATTCCTTCCCACGTTCCACTCCATTCCTTCTTCTTCTGGTCTTGCTGCGATTTGATTCGGAGTGTGAGTTTGAGTGTGCGTGGCTTTGTGGTTTTGGTGATGCAGGTGGGAAGCTAGTGTACCAGACCACGAAGAAGAGAGCCAGCGGCCCCAAATGTCCCGTCACCGGCAAGAGGATTCAAGGGGTACCGCTTTCTCTTTTCTTCTTCCACTCTCTTTTCGTGGACTGATTGATTCGGGTTCTGTTGAGATTAGCGGCGAGCTGTGTGATTTTGAGATGTGGCGATTCGTACTTTTTCTATGCGTGTTGCGATCGGGTAATTGGGAACACGTGCAGTCAATGTCGAATCAAGTTCATGCTTTGGCAACTACAGTTGCTGCGCGAGGCTGCTGATTTATATAGCGAATGGGAAAAATTTCCTCTTCGGAGCTGCATTGGATTGCTAATGTGGTTTGATAGTGAGAGGATCGTATGAAGCGGTGATTGTGCACGCTCGTCATCTCTTGCTGTGGCGTATTTCAACTCTTATGTTCCTCTACGAGCCAGTTGGGCAGTGCTATAGCATTTTTCACCCTGATTCCTTGTCGTGTCGCTATTTGAGCATCCTATTCGTGCTGGGTTCTTTGTCCCAGTGGGGGAGGACTAGGGAGTGTCATCTGGTGATTGTTTCCAGATTGATTGCAACTTTCTTGAGTAATTATATGAGTTAAGCTAGAACAATTCGAGAAAGATTTTAGTGCCAATGTGAAAAATGTTTTCTGATCCCCTAGATAAAAATTCTGGTGCAACACAATTTGGTTCCTTTAGGGAAAGTACATTGCTGGAAATAATTTGTAGCCCCAAGTATTTTGTGTTCTTGCAGATTGTAGTATTCATCGGTTTGTTACAGTAGTGTTGCTTTCACTTTCTCACATAAATGGCCAAGTCCAACTTTAATTGAATTGCTGGTTAAGGATGGCTTGTGTGCCTGACCAAACTCTTGCAAGTTGGTAGCAATCTTGTTAGGTGTACCTAAATTTTAATCTCTCTTGTCGGTCCATTGCCAGTTTCCCATGTGGGATAAATAGGGTGGCTCATGGCAAAACAGTAAATAGGTTTCTGAGACAATCCCAGCTGTGATGTATGTTAGTAATGTGGTCTAGATGTCATTTGTTAACTTCCTGACCACTTGGTACTGCTGTCGTTGAGTTGGCCTCATGAAGGCTTCTCTTAAGTTGTCAGAGGATTTTTAGTTTTGTTTTTGCCTTAAGCTGAAGGGGGTGGTAAAAGTTGAGTGAGGGTGAAAGATGATCTAAGATATGCAATTTTCTTCACTGTGCTCACATCCGTCAGTGTCTTAACTTCTTGCTTGCTTCAAAGTCTTTTGTCATAAATAATGTTGATGTTTGTGCAGTAGTCTTCATTTACTTGTGAAGTGCACTAGCATGATACATCCTGATTTATGTGCAGATTCCTCATTTGAGACCTGCTGAATACAAGAGATCAAGATTATCAAGAAACCGCCGTACTGTGAACCGTGCATATGGTGGAGTATTATCTGGAGGAGCTGTCCGTGAGAGGTCTGTATCTTTCACCATGTCTCAGGGTTATTATCTCCTATTTATCTTCCATGCTATACTAAGAGTTGCACATCCTGATTATGATTTGTCATGCAGGATCATTCGCGCCTTTTTGGTGGAAGAGCAAAAGATCGTGAAGAAGGTTTTGAAGATTCAAAAGGCAAAGGAAAAGCTAGCCTCTAAGAACTAAGATTGTTATACCACAGTGCTTTTGGCACTTTGAGAGTAATTTTGGCGTTTGAATTCTTGACAGTAATGAGTTGTTGGATTTGAATTTGCCTTTTCTTGGGCTGGTTGAAACATATATCTAGTGCTCCTTTCATCACTTTTTCAACAAGTCTGACAATTTTGTGTTTCCATCTAAATGGTTGCTGATGGTAGGGACATCATTTCATCATTTGGCATGTAATATCAGATCAACCAGCAACATGTTTGGCTGTTCTTTTCGTCATCTATGTCAAAATAGTGGAGAACGAACCTCCCAAAATGTAGTAGAAATAGGGTGAGTTTGCAGAATCTGTGAATGCAGCACCCATGGTTTCATTTGATTCATTGTTCTGGGACCCAAGTCTGAACACATCGATCCGGGTTTGCAATTCCTCAATTCCAATTAAAAGCAAACTAGGTTTAACTCCTATGGGGTTTAACAGCAAACTCTGCCACAAGTGCAAATCCTCGAGTTATATTCCTTGATATCCGGACGTCTTTTTTTAGCATGGTTGTGATGCGGTAGCGACTGAATTGTTAAATAGCTATGGTTATCGATTGAATTGAATGTTACGTAGCGAGTTTGGAACTTTATGGGAGCATCTCCAGGGTAGCTAATGCTTTTCGCTTTTTCACCCTTCATTATACGAGATAACGATATCCAAGGTAGCTAATGCTTTTCGCTTTTTCACCCTTCATTATACAAGATAAAGATATCTTAAAATTTAGTTAGAGCAAAAGGTTCATTATCAAAAGTAGGCACGCATGATTTTTCGTGGATTCTTGTAAGAGCACTGTGGAATCCCCTTATGCTTCTGAAAAGAAAATTTTTCACTTGGATGAAAGCATGGAAGCTGGATCGGGAGAAATTGAATCGGAAAGTCTGCCCTATGAAGGTTGGTTTCCCAACCATAAATCTTGTGGTCCCCAAAGTTTCTATGCTGATTTACCAGATTTTAGGCGGGGTTGTTGAAGTTGAGTACGAATTCCTCTCTCCAATTTGTATACTGGCAAGATGATCGATTTCTTCAAATCCCTGAACAAGGCCTCTTGCCATTGGAGGGATGCTGCTTTGAGTATGGGAACGAAGGCTCGAATGCAATTGCGAATTCGGCCTTTATTCCTTTTCTTGCATTTGGTTAAGACATTTGAATTGGAATGGGATGCCTGTTCGATTCCTCTTGAAAAACGCATGTGATTACCTTCATCTCTCTCGTATGAACAATTTTGACAATTTCATTGTAGTATGTCCTTGGATCTCCACCTTGTCTTTTCTATCAGTATTGCGGATGTTATTCATTACATCCTGTTCCATTCATTCTGTTTCTGTCGGAAGTTGGCTAATCTAGTTTCATTAAGGACTAGAATCTGAAAAGAAATCCGTGCACTCTGCATGGGTCTTTGAGAAGCATGCTCATCTGCTTTGCCAGCTCACCTGCTTTGCCAGCACACCCTCGGCGACGACTCGGGCGCAAAGGAAAAAATGAAGTGAATTTTTTAATTCCGCTTACAACTGGTAATCAGACCATTTGATAGCCGCTCTGCATTATACTTTATCAAGCCTCTTCTCTCAACTCCTTGACCATGATTTTTCACCTGGATCGAGCGGTTCTCCCGCTTTTCATCGACATTTTCCTCTTTTCGATATGATGACATCTTTTCTTTCTATAGCAATTCCTTCCAGCCATATTTTGGCCAAAAAAACATATGTATTCTTCTAGTTATATGGTAAAAGTGGCTAAAAAGAGGAAGATCCTTCTTGCCCGTGAAGTTGAAAGAACTGCGGATCAAGAACCAGGGATCAAAACATATGCCAGCTGAAGTTCACTTCACGTAGAATATAAGCACAAACCTTGTCTCTCTGCCTTAACACAAAAAAAGAATGACAAAATTGACAATAGAAAGGCAACCTTATTGCCGTAAATTGGCCTTTTCACTGTTGCTTCCAAGAACATTATCGAGACAAGAAGCTGAATAAGTGAGAGACAAGAAGCTGAATTAAAATGAGCTTTTCCCTCTCCAGGAAATAGAAGAAAAAGTAAAAAGTCACCTGTTCGCTTCAAAGGGCAAACATTTCGTCTGATCAGCAAACTGAGTCTTACGACGATTCATACTAAACCCTCATTGAACAGGAGATTCATTCTCGAGTCACCTAGCCTTGCTCACTCTCAACGGCTTACATCCGGCAATCAATACATTTGAACTGAGCAAGCGAATGAGGTCCAATTATTTACTTCCTGTCTCAAAATCAACCGAGAGCACTTCATGTAGATCTGACTACATGGATCCAACAATTCCTGCAGAAACTGTTCAAGCATCACCACCTGCAGGCAAGAACAGATAGAGTAAACTTTGCTAGGAATCTTTACTTTCGTAACCCCATTCTACCCTTTTTTAACTCCTTCAATTTCTGTCATTCCATTGCATGTCCTTGCTTATTTTTTACGAGAGTTCACATAGACTAATTGTCTGAAAGTAATGCCAGCTATATCGAAAATGAACCAAGCTTAGCATCTGATTGGTGAAAGAGAGATAATTTCTGAATTACACAACTGACTAGGAAGCAAATCGACAGTGCTAAAAAATGCCAAAGTCGATGCAGATCCGGGAACTCCATGAACAATTACTGCGAAATCATAGACTCACCACACAAGATATTGAGATCCCTTGGTGAACCAACATATTGACTTTGAGATCAATTCCCAATTGATGATTCACTCTAGAATGATGAGTGTATCTTCATCCAACCACAAATTGAAAATAGAGCGATGAGCCAGGAAACATTTGGTGGAACCTGCCATTACGAACCAGACAGATTAACTCTTAAAACCCATGTTAAAACCCAGAACAGCTCTATTATAAGTAAGTATACTAATATAGGTCCAACACCAGTGTTTATTAAAGCAAATTCAACAACATAATTTTCTATTGCATTTCCAACAGAGTGCTAGGGTGGATGCATAATTCCGTGAAAATTTTCATTTCAAAGAAATTTCGGGAGCTTGACAAAGTCATATACTCTGCAAGTGGAAAGACAACGACAGGTTTGCATAAGTCAGATCTACCTTTCCAGGTAAAAACACCAGTGAAACTCAAGGTGATACTGGAAGAGGAAGCTCCCTGTGATGGAATAGCTTTACTAGCGCTCTGCGCTCACAATCCTGGAGAAAAGATATTCAGTAATAAGATTAAAGTAGTCCAATTTATTATGTGCACAAATTTAAATTGATACAATAGTCAGTATTTGCTGGTGGAACTTCGGGCTGATCATGCCATTACACAGGACAACTACGTTCCACAAAATTCGTCACCATCCTATACCTACCATCGACCCCTAAACACTGTATGCTTATTGATGCAACTAGAAAAGGAAGCGCTACACACGGACACGCTGCATATTGCCATTTATCTTTTTGTCACTATATGCAGCTAATTTTGTGAAGCAGAACCCAGAACAGTCACCGGAACCAGTGTACTGGTTACATCAACTCAACGATATCTGAGTGGTGCCCTAGAATGATTAAGACGGATTTAGGAAGTCACTATGGGCGTCAAATGAATTTAGTCTACCATATTGCCAGGCTTAAAAGGTTTCCCAGCCCCAGGAAGTGCTATACAGCTCCCACGTAGGCTCAAGAAGCCAAATATTTACAATTCTGGATGAAAGTGTCATTTATGAACAATAGAACCATGACTTCTTATTTCCTCAAGTCAGTGGGAGATCATGGAAGTAACCCGATTTCAGCTTGCGATGTTTTCCAACAGTAATGAACAGAAGCATTGCAGTTTTTCAGGTGTATCACAAGAAACCAATCATCTGATAAAGAAGGGATTTCGAGCTTGAATGACTGGTATTAGGGAAGAGGATGCACTGAATCAATCATATTGAATTACACGCTCAAAAAAAAAAAAGTATAATCTCGAATTGCTAGCCATATACTACTTCCAAGTACATAATGGCAACTCAGATAAATGCAGAGGAATAAGGGAAAATATGCATCACCTTGAACATATGTAAATAGAACTGCCTGTCAGGATTTAATCTCCTCAATTTGAGGTAAGTGTATGCAAAGCTTAGTTGATCACGTGATGTGAATCGATCGACCTCATTGAACCAAAGACATGAAAATAAGTTTGACATTGGTGTATGGGCCCGCACAATGAAGGAGCCTTCAGGCACATCTGTAGAGACAAAATTATTGTGAGAATCAAGGGAAATGGTGGATGCAAATGTCAAAAAGGGAAAATTGGAATTGCACGCACAACTAGGAAGAGGAGTATTTGGATCAGTGGGATCAAACTTGGTGAGGCCATCAGATTGGTAAAACAGAAACTGCTCATCAATGGCTGTGTGATTGTACTTGTTTAGACGTTTGTTTTGGAGAACTTCCTCCCAGACACAGTGACGATCATAGTGGTTTGAAATGGCATACTCTGACTTTGTTCGCCACAAGAAGTACTCGATGATAAGCATTGGATCAGTATTCAGACGCATTTTGCTGTCAAGCCATATTGAATACCTAGTAAAAAGAAAAAAGAAAATGCAATTTACAAGGTCGCAATTTAGAAGAACCCATAGATGCCTCCAGCAGAGAACGCTTGAATAAATAAACTATATTACCTGGAAGAAGGGAAGAGCCGATGAGATAGGAGTTTGGGCACTTTTCCAGTTCGACGCATGTCTTTGTATGGTAAGTTCTTGACGACAACTATTTTCCATAGCCCAATATGACCTGTATCATCAGGAGTATTCCCTTCTGATGACAGAGTTGATAGTGTCTCCTCATCCACAAACATAACAAAGCAGACATTTTTCTTGGAATACTCAGTCATCTGCAGTATATGTGTGTGGTACATAAGATCACTTGGAAGATAGCAAGCATCTTACATTTGCCTACATACTTTCTTTAAGAATCTCAGATAATTAAAATATGTGCTGCCAATAAAAAATATTGTCTAGGCATCCAAGTATCTATTTGCCTTAGACTTAGAGATCCAAAGTTTGCAAAACTCAGGCCCAAGACCTGAATGTATTTCACAATTCCTGGCAAACAGCGTGCAAAATATAAACGAATTTGCCAGAGCGGGAGATAGCAACTAGAATTCAAATGTTTCGTGGGAAAAGATCCCAAGTAATATTGTCAGATTACCGTCTGCAACACAAGAACTTCCACATTAGGTAGGACATTACATAAATTGAAGATGTTGGATGAGGAATTCTGCCTATGCCTCATTCAATCAATGTTAACATTTACTTAAGGGTAAACTTGAAGGAACACCACTGATCATTTAAATTTTGCAGATTCAGAAATCAACTTCAAACTTAGAGAACCACTAATTACAACAGAATGTCTTAACTAAAGTTGTTAATAAGTTCTGCTTTCTAGTATGTGGCAATAGAGAATCGATCAAGTATACGTACCCGCTTGGTTGTTGGCCGCCTCAGAAAATCAGAACTTCCGAAAATGCAAGAAGACACCACAACTTTACATGTATCCATATATATCCTGTCCTTTTCATCCAAATCGAATCCAGTGCTCGCTGGCCCCTTGACAAAACCACAATGAAGTTTTTGGCTTATTGCATGAAAGGAGTTCTCTCTTTCACCAAGGGTCTGATGTCCACCAAATCTAGGGAAGGAAAAACTATTTTCCTCCTTTTCAATGTAATCCAGTGAAAACTGCGTGAAATTCATGAAACTGCTGGGTTCAACTAGATTGTTGACTGACTCTGATAAAGTTACTTCACAAGGAAGATCTGAAATATCAACATAGAAAAGATGAAGGTATATAAACAGAGTACAGAATAAGCATGCGACAGGAAAATGAATAAGCATTGTTCGTCTTTGCACAGGTTTGAATACAGTGCAATATTTAAATGAAGGCAGCTAACAAGCATCAAATCAGACTTAAGCTTGAAAAGTTTTTAAAACACAATTTATGATGTCAACAAAGGTGCAAAAATTCCAAAGCTGCTAAGAGTGAATCTGTAGATATCAAAATGTATTTGCTTGAGTATCATCTGCTTTACTTAGAACAAGCAAGGGCACGGTTTAGTTTAATATGTCTGCTAACGCAAGACGACACGTCATGTCCATTACCTAATCATGTAAAGGCTGGACTAAGGCCTGAAATAGAGGATTAAGCTATGCAAGAAAATTACTTACGCCGCTTGCGATGCTTGCTTGTTGGTTTTTTCCCAACATCAGACCCTGTGTCTGCTTCTTTCACTGTGTCTGCTTCTTTCACCGTGTCTGCTCCTTTTACTGTGTCTGCTACTTTTACTCTATAGGCAGATGGAGTTCTGCCTTCCATCTTTCCTGCATTGCGTGTCGTACTAAAGTTAAGGAAGTAACATGGACAGGAAAACGAGAAAGCAACACCAAGCACCCACCCCCCTTTTGACCAGGAAGGTTATACGTAGTCTAATCAAATGCTGACAGATTATGACCATAGGGTGGAGGGGATCTTATTCAGCAATAGTGAAGAGTGAAGTCGATAAAGATGAGGTCTCTTGCAAGCTCTAGAAGCATAGCAAACGCGAACAACAGCGACTAAGGAAGACAATTTAAAGTACCTGTAGCAACGGCAAGAGGAGTTTCACTATAAAATGCAAAGAAGCCGCCTCGTGAAACTACTTTTCGAAACACATCAACCATGAAAAGTCTCTCCAGTGGAAAGCCCACTGAATGGAGAAGAAACATTGTTATATTGGTCTGAATACGATGGAAAGGACAAGAGTTGGAAAACGAGAATGTATGAATCACAACATTCACGAACCCCTTGTTGCTACAAACTAAATCCACTCCTTTCGACCAAAAAAAAAAAAAAAAAACTAAATCCACTCCTCCCCCATGCCCCGAAGAGAAAAAGGAAAACCCAACATCAAAACTAACAAAAAGAAAGAAAGAAGGAGCATGCCATATGTTCTATGCACTTAAAACGCCATAAGCACAATCGTTCGTCTGCCTAGCTTGGTGCTCGAGCAATGGCAAAGCTCTGAAGCTAAAACAGCTACAACCAAAACAATGCGTCAACCAACACGGATTCCGCAGACGAAATGGAGTTACGCGACGTTCCTCGCGATCAGAAAAAACTCCGGGCGCAAATGCCTCACCGTGCAGGAACATGTTCAGGCCGAAAGCCACGAGGCAAAACAGGAAAATAGCGGCCAGCAGAGACGCCAAGCGCGAGAATCTCAGCTTATAACTCCTCCGCCCCCGGCGAGCGGCCCGGAGCCGATCCCGGCCCCGCCTCAACGAACGCAGGAACGCGCCGATCCAACCCCTCCTCTCGACGACGAACATCTCGTCGCCGCGCTTATCCAGCCCCATCTTCGCCAAAACCCCTCCCCGTATCGCGACGCCGAACTATCTCTTTCCCTATCCCTTCCCCCTCGCGGTTCCGGCAATCGCGCGAACTCCTCCCTTCGGCTAAACAGCTAGCGAGCTCGCTCGTCGCCGTCCCCGCTCGCGGCCATATCGTCCCTGACCTGCGCCGCCGCGTCGGGCATCGGAATTCGGCAACGGGCCTCGGCCCCCTTGGGATTGGCCGCGGAGTGCGGAGCTCCTGTCCAGCTGAACTCGCGCGAATGCAGATTGAAGAAGGCGGAATCGACGGCGTCCGACTCGATCGTGCGATTCCCCGGTTTGTCGGCGACGAGGCTAAGGCCCGAGCTTGATAGATCTGGCGGGCGGACCGAGCACGTTCCCGAGCGGGAAAAGGCGATTTGGGATCCGAACCGGTTCGGTTTCCTTTTCCTTTTCCTTTTCCTTTTCTTTTTGGATTTTGTACTTCCTATCGGATTCAGTTGGGTTTCCTTCCTCGCTGTTTTTGGCAACTGAAGTGAAGTGCTAAAATCTGATCTGAGGGGGGAGCATTCAGCGATGTACATTTTTTTCCCTCTTTTGCAAACGCGGTTACGTACTTTGGAATATATGCGATTTAAACGCCCGGTAAAAACAAAAGTTCAATTATGATACAATAGATCATAATCTTGTACATCCAAACTAGACCACCTTAAAAATTAATTCAATTTCAAGTTTTGTTAGAACCGATCCAATTCACGATTTCAAGTAAAGATTCGTTTGAGAATCGAAACGATTTTGGAAACGGTTCCATAAAGCCCAAGACCCTAATTTTTCTCTCGGCATCCTTTTGTTGCTTTCTTTTTGGTTTTTTTTTTCCTTCTATTCTTTCCAACTTCATTCAAACACCTGAACTCCCTGAACTCTCTATCTCTTGCTCATGACTCACCTTCCTTTCCACTAGCTCATGGCTCATCCTCACTTGTTCAAGCCTTGCAAGCCTCGCCCTTGTTTGTCTTTTACTTTGATTCATGTTGTTACTCGTGTTATTTTACAATAAAAAAAGTTAAATCAACAATAAAATAAATAAAAGAAAAACGAGTTCTCTGCAAATCCTAAACCAAATCAAAAAAGCAAGAAAGGTTGTAAGGTCAGTTTTAAAATAAACACGATAAACTTTAGATTCCAAAAACCGAAAACTAAATCTATAGATCTAGAACTTACCCAATTTGAAACTAATCACTCCATAATAAATTGGATCTATAATGATATGGTTTGAGACCAATAACTAAGCCACGGATTGTCATCTCAAAATTAAACATTCCATGTATTTTATCTTTATCTCTATGCTCTCAAATGGAATTCTCTTCCAATGCAATGGATACAAACACCCTTTCACCCACATACATTTGCCATCGTCGAATCAATTTCTCCCCCTATACTCCAATTCGAAGTCCTTCGCAAAGGGCCTCACTGCATGAGAAAATATTGGATACACTAGAGAGATCAACTCAGCAAATTACCAGTCCATTCATTCATTGGACAACATGAGCCGCATCTAGCCCAACTTACGTTAATTTTCCTCTCTCCTCTCTATTCCTTTTACCTCGCCGTCTTGGTCGATCATCTTATCTCTTTAGCCCTTTTTTTTTCTCCTTTTGCATCTTCCATGGCTAGACCTCAAACCCGAGCCCGAGCCCGAGGATCATGCTTGCTTTGGCCATGGAACTCAACCTCGAACCCAGAGCTTGGGGTAGCCTTAACCGCTTGAGTTTCGACCTTGGCCTCAAGCTCGTGGCAATGGCCACTTGAGCACGAGGTCACAACCATGGTTGCCATATCTTGAGCTTATAGCCATGGCCGCTTGAGCTTTGACATCTTGCTACCACAGTGTCGCTTGAGCTCAAGCTTGTGGAAGCCATGGCCGTTGGAGCTTTGGGGCGTGTGTCTATGGATGCTCCAAGGAAAAGAACAAGAGGAAAAAGCAAGCGAGAGAGAGAAGAAAGGAAAAGGTGATGGGGAGAGAGAGGACAGAGAAAAATTAATGTCGGGTGGGTCCTACACGACTGGACTAGTAATTTGCTAAGTTGGCCTCCCTAGTGTGCCTATTATTTTCCTATCACCGCATTTTGCATCTACCTTCACACATCAATTTGGAGATGATTAAAAGAAGTCCTGAATACCAAAGGTTGACATGGGAAGACACTTAAATACCAAAAGTTATAAAAGTTATATCTAAGTACAAAAATTTGAGTTAATTGGATCAGTCAAGTACTAATGACAAGAAAATCCAAGCAAAATACATATGTTGTGTTTTTTCGACTAATAAGTGCAAAATGACATCATTTTGCACGCTAATGTGACTAAACAAGTATAAAAACGACATCATTTTGCTAACATGGCTAGATAAATAATATATATTAATTAAATAAAATTTTTATTTATATATAACAAAGTGGAATAAGATAAAGATCGCAAACGGTTGAGGGCTTAGGCCTCGCCGCCACCGCCTCCTCCTTCTCGTCACTGGGAAGGGCCGGCGACGGTGGGGAGAGGGTGGCCGAGGTTGTCGGGCCTTGGCTAGAGGCCAACGACCTTGGCCGACTGGTGGCAAGCCAATGAAACCTCGCTCAGACCTGAGGCAAGGGTCGTGGCCCTCCTCTAGATTAAGTGAGGGTCATCGATCTATGCATTCATAATGTTCATTGTTTCATACAACTCTCCAATGAGCTATATAGGCAAATAATATTAATAAAAAATTGTAATGTAGGATTTTCGATTGAGTTCGTCCAACTTAACACTCAAGTGTCCTATTTTTTTAAAAAAATTATACTTAAATGTCACTTTCTTGACCTTTAGCACTTTGGCTGTTTTTTTGCCTAATTGGAAGCGAGCCTCATTTTGATTTTCTCGAACAGTGTTATTGCATCTCGATAATGTCTACTCAAAAGCTAATTTTGACGGCGCTATCTTTCCAAGGTGTCGAGGCACCATTTATCCAAAAAATATACAGATTAGTGTGTTTTTTTTAATATAGCTAGAATTAGGTGCTTAGACACAATGAAAAATAGAGTAAGAATAAGAGAGAGAATTCAAGACGGAATATTTCCTTTGGTTCGTTCTTAAACTAGGTTACATTCAGCAGAAAATTTCATTATAACTAGCGCATCGCATATTTTAGTGACAACCCTTAATTATGAAAGAAAAATATTATATATTCTTAATAGCTATTCATGTGTCTAAGCTTTATTTACCAATAAAACATGAGCCTTAGGGTGCTACCCTACGACCCTTGCTAGGTCGGCTTCCAAACCACTCACCTATGCCTTCCTATTGATAGGGGTATGAATCACATCTTGATAAATATTGCTTATAAGTTCAATCTACTGTCTTTGCAACCAACTTTAGTTCGAGGGGTGTGTTAAATATATATGGAGAGTGATTATAAAAATTATCTAGAATATTGTAAGTTTACATATAGGCCAACGATTCAGCTCAAAAAATGGCCATGCCATGCCCTAATCCCTCGTTGGGAACCGAATTTGTTTTTTGGCCTGGCCGTAGGCAACGCCCAACTTGATTTTTATATGTTGTGGTCTAGATGGGGCCTTTTAGGGACTTGCCAAGGTCTGAGTTAGGTGACCTTCGTGGCTACGTTGATACCATGGCTATAAAATAGCAGCTTTCGTTGTCTTAAACACAAGAGGACAAGACTGCTGCGACAATTATAGCTTTGTTATAAAAACCATAGCTTTGAAAAAGAGGTCTCGGCTTTCGTAAATGTCTGAGGGACTCCTCACGGTTACAGTACCATAAAAGCTACAATAACTCATAGAAATTTACAGAATATTGCTTCCTTCTTTTGCTTTTATTAAGGCCATTACTTTTGGACATGTATCGCTGACCACACTAGCTATGGCATCTCACGGCAATACCATATCAAAGCAAAACACAGCCACAGCCCGACTACATCTACACCAAACAGATTAGTTGCTTTATCCTCACCTTTATTCAATACTCATTTGAGCAAAAAAAAAAAAATTCGCAAATTAATTTGCTGAACTTTCGCACATTAGTTTGTTGAAAATGATCAACCAACGAAAAATCATGTTCGGTTGAAGAAAATATGCACATTTAAAGTTAGGAAAGTGATTCTCTAACTTAAAAAGGAAAAAAATATTTTTTTAGTATTTGGTTTTATCGTAAAATATTTCCTGGATCAAGCACACTTGTTTTCACCATGGAAAATGTAAGGAAGTGACCTTTTCTTGGTCAAAAGTTTTAAATATTATTCAAATTTCAGAAATTAGCACAGGCCTGTATTTGATTACATGAGAGTTTTGGGAGTTTTTTTTTTTTTTTTTTTTTTTGGTAAGGAGAGTTTTGGGAGTTTCTAAAGGGAAAACACCACAAAAAATTCTAAACTTTGCCTAGAATGACAAATTTACCCCAAATATTTTTTTGTAACATGAAAAATCAAAAATTTTGCAAACCGTGACATATTTACCCCACCAAGAACATTTTTTCTTATTTTTTATGCTTTTTTTTTTCCTTCTTCTCTCTTCCCTCAATCGGCCATGACAGAGGGAAGTCGGAGTCGGCGAGGTCGCCCTCACCTGACTCCGACATCCCTTCGCCATGGTCGGCGGAGGGCGAGGGTCGCTCTCGCCTGACTTCGACTTTCCTCCGCCATGGCCAGCAAAGGGCGAGAGAAGAAGAAGAAAAAAAAGAAAAAGAAAAAACAAATTTAAAAAGTAAAAGATCAAAATATTCTATAGTTTAGGGTAAATGTGTTACACGAGATAGAAGTTCGGGGTTTTTTATGTTACAATTTTTTTTTTTAGGGTAAATGTGTCATGGTTGGCAAAATTTAAGGTTTTTCATGTCACAAAAAAAGTTTTGAATAAATTTGTCACTTTGAACAAAGTTTAGAGTTTTTTGTGGTCTTTTCTTTTGGAAAAAAAAAGGCCAAAATTGGAGAATCATATAATTTATCAAGCTTTAACATGTTGTATATTTTTCTATTTCCGTAGTTATACAATTTTACAACAAAGAAATTTTAATTTTTCATTAATCAAATATGATTGCGAGCTTTCGCTAGTAGTCTTTTACAGAAACTTAGGATCCGTTTGGTAATGCTTCTATTATGGGGAGCAATTTCATTTCATAAATAATCCTTTTCAATTTATATTCCCCAAAACAATTTCTCAATAAAAGAATGTGCTTTGTAACTATACAAATTTTATATTATCATAATGTAAAAAGAATAAGAACGTGTTTGATATGATTCGCAATATTTTTGTAATGTAGAATTTCTTTTAATTTTTATTTCATATTCTTTCTTATTGTTGTCGATTCTTCCGCCGTTGATGGCGTTGGCCACGGTGGTCAATGGCGATGGGCAGCGGGTGGTGTCATCGGTAGCGACGATTGGCGGTGGGTGGTGGCGGTCGATGACCATCGTCATCGACAGTCGTTGGTGGAGGTAGCGGGTAGCGGTAGAAGGGGGTGGCAGCAGACAAAGAAGAAGAAAATAAGAAAATAAAAGAAAAAATAACTTATTTTTATAAATTCTTCTTGAGAATAAGAAACACTTTTTTCTACTTTTTATTTATTTTTTCAAATTTATTTCCTCGGCCACTTTTCTATTTCGGGTAATAAAAAAATTAATTGATGCTACAAAATAGATTTTTGTTATTTTTTGATTTCAAAGAACCAAAGAACATAAATTAGGAGAAACAAAAATGTTACCTGATATGACCTTAGTTTCTCTGTTCCTGTGCATTTAATTTAATTTCATGTGAAATTGGACATTTCAATTGCCCATTTAATTTTCTATCTCTTCCCACACATCAATCATTCAATTTTGTTCCTCTTACGTTAGTCATTAATTAAAATAATTTCCGTGGACGGTCACCATTACGAAAAATCCAGAAAAGGGAAAAATTTAAAATCAAACAAGTCCCATTTTTTTTTTCTCTCCCCTTTTTTTTTGGGGCCGTAACAGATTCGTTTCTCTGGCGCCACTCCAGTTTAGTTCCCGGGGAAAAACCTATTTTACGCGCCAACCGTTCGAAACAAAAAAAGGAAAAAAACACACACACAAAAAAGAAAATTAATTTAAAAAAGGAATGAAGAAAGAGGGAAATCTCGAACAGCAGCGCGAACGAAAAATCACCAGCTTCCGTTCCCGCCATTTTCAGAAGCGAATTAATCTACCCTCCCTCCTTCCCTCCATCTTCTCCAGTCGCGACGCCTCGACCGCAGCCCCTCGCTCTCGCTCTCGTCTCGAAAGGGAGGAGGAACCGCCGTCGCCGGAATGGACCTCTCCGAGATCGCCAGGAAGCTCGGCCTGTCGGAGCCCAAGCACCTCCTCCGCAAGGCGGCCGAGCTCCGCCGCCTCTGCGACGTCCAGTTCGATTCCTCCATCATCGGCGTGGTATCCTCCCCTCTCCTTTTTTTTTTCCCCTCCTCCTCCTTCTCCTCGCGCGGCGGCGGAAGTTCGGGTGCGCGTTCGTTTGCGGTCGGATTTCTGAGATTCGATTCTTTTGTTTCTCGTAGGGAGAGGGCTGCAAGGCCGTGATCTGCTTGGAAATCGCCGCGAACAGGTTGCTCGGACTCTCCTTTTTTGGGTCGATCTTCGATTCCGGCTTCTAAGTGATCGGTCGTGTTGATAGGATGTTATGGAATTCTACAGATTGCAGGTGATATTCGATAGGCAGGCCGCGGTGAAGCTGAGCGGATTGTCGGAGAAAGCTTACAATAGATCGTTCATTTCAATGCAGAACGGACTGGGGCTCAAGTGAGTAGCGCTTCGTTCTCCTTGGGAGCTGATTTTAGCTAGCGTGATCTGTTCAGAATTTGAATCGGCACCGATGCATTGGTGTTACAGGAATACGTTGGATATCAGAGAGCTCGCGATTCAGTTCGGTTGCGTCAGGCTGATTCCGCTCGTGAAGAAGGGCCTGTCTCTGTAAGTCTCGGTTTCCTTTCCGATCATATTAGTCCTATATAGGTTGCGAGGCTCGGTCATCTTGTCGTTGCTCTTGATTGGCTCTAGAGACTTGTTGATTTTTCATTACCAAATGTGTGCTGGATTGCCCGCGAGAGGTTTACATGTGTATTGCTGCAGAAAAGCCATCCTTGTTCATTTTTCACTCGGCATTACACTGATTATATATGATGTAGAAAGATTCGCCGTGTGATTTCTCCAGTGCTCAGCAATCATGAGTTGCCGTGTTTTAACGAGCCCCGACTTTGATTTAGTAGGATTATCAATTTCTTTGGCCTCAAATGATCTTTTGTGACTTGAGATGTAATCATGATGTCCGTCTTTACCAGATACAAGGACAGGTTCCTCACATCATTGCCCGCTTCAAGAAGGGCAACTGCTGATTTCACTCGACCTGTATTTGTTGCTGTAGCATTCTACTTATGTGCGAAGAAACAGAAGGTATTTTTCACTATGATCTTCTGAATAGCTACTACCTTTTGTTGTGTAATGGGCTATTACATCTTAAACATTCCAGTGAAAGATTAAATTGATTTTGCAGCTCAAGGTAGACAAGATCAAGTTGATTGAACTTTGTGGGACATCGGAAACTGAGTTCGCTTCTGTAAGATAGCTTCATTCTTGCTATGCCTTGCCCTCCAGAACAATCTAATGGCACCTGTGTTTTGCTATTATGACATATGGTGACGCTCAGCTGCTCTTTCAGGTCGCCAATTCAATGAAGGATCTATGCCATGACACTTTTGGTGTCACAAAGGAAAAGAAAGATCCACGAGAGGTCAAAGGAAACCGAGGTGAATAATATGACAGCTCAACATTCTTAAAACACTCCATTTTTTTTGTACCCATATCCACTCCTGCCTATAATTACCTGGTCTGAAGAACTATAACGTTCTTGTTGATTAGTTTTTGACTGTATCATAGTTTGGGAGCCTTTCCTGATCAACTATCATTTGGCATCTAGATCTTCTTGACGTAGTACCTGAAAAGAGGCAACTGGAGGATGGTGGGCATCTATCCGATGAAGGACCAGAGGTATGATATAGGCATACCTTTTCGTTTTGTTTCGTGGGAGATTTCTTTATGGTTTCGGAATTCAGATGAGTGTATGGATTATGACCGTTTCAGCCATTGCTCCTTTATGCTCAATCTTTTGTAGTGTTGGTATTTAATCTTATCCAATTCAGGCCAAAGGAAAAACCTCATTAAAACACGATTGCACATTTGTTTGCATGTTGGAGGACCGACTTCTACATCATTTCAATCTCAAGGCTGCATCGAAAAGTCATATCACTTAGAGTTCTTTAATTCGCTTGTGCAAGATTTTGCACCAGCATTTTCCACGTGCAAAGCTAATATGTGTAAGGAGAGAGGTTCACCGAAGCAACTACCAGTTCTTAAAATCTTCTAGCACATGTGGCTTTCCAGTCAATATATTTTCGCCTATGGACTTCAAGCGATGGAGAGTCACTTTTGATTGAGTCATGTCTGTCAAGTTAAATTGAGAAGAGTTCTGTAAACCGTTTTAGCCATTTCAATGTGTAGATTTATGATGGTCCATAAGCTTTAGCACGTAGGACTCATTGATGTATCATAGGGACATGAAACATCCCCAACTAACTCTATACCAGTCTAAAATTTGCCGACCTACATCGAGGTCACCAACTCTACATGAGATGAACCTCCGTTATTTGCTAATACTTGCTTTTTGTTCACATGTGCTCCTCTGGTTTTGATTTCAAACGAAAGCGAATCTCTGTTGCAATGAAAAAGTGAAACCTCTAAGTACCCTGTAGGTGTGTTCACAGCAATCCCTGCTTCCATAGCAAGAAAGTGGCTGAAGGGAAATCTTCCATTACAGATATTAGCGTTCAATGCTTGATGTTATACTTGTTGCTAAGTGATAAGAACTCTGGAATTTAGCTGATCAAAATTCATGCCGACATTCAAAGTGCATATAGGAAGCTGAGTTGACACATGAGTTTGCTAACTATATGTATTATGTGCGCCTTTTGTTCAGTCTTCATGCTACCAGAAGCGCAAGAAGATGGAGAAGCGGGATTACGAGCAGTGGAAATCCTCCGTCCTTGCATCTAATGAAAAGAGCGAAGGTTTAGCGAATCATCTTTTAGCTTCCCCTTCCCGTGCCCCCAGAAAATGTTAGGCTGTCTTATCTGATCATATCTCTAATTTTCTTCTTAGTTTCATGCAAGCGGACCAAACAAGCGCAAATCAACTTTGTCAAAAAGGTTCCGGAAGCCCAAGAACTGGATGCAACATGAGGATCATACAAGCACTTTTGGATTTCTGTCAACGACTCTTGCCAGTAATGCTAAAATGATCAGTTGCATGAGCTGGAACGACCGCCTATGAAACTCCGGCAAACGGAAGGTTCTCAATTGCAAAGCGGTTCATTATACAGAAAAATCATAGTTTGCTCAATCAGTAATCAAATCTTGTATAAAAATAGGAAACATGTGCACTGCTTTCTCACTCTCTATCAGAGAATTCTCGGATGCTTGAGGGGTGAAAATACTGAATAACTCGGTCGTTCGGTCTTATGAGATTAGTTGTCTCGGATCTATAGGATCTTCACATACACGTGGGCAAATTGCTCATAAGTGAAGCTACCACAAAAAAGAAAAAAGAAAAAAAAAGGCAGATTAATCACGGAATGAAGAGAAGAGTCTCTCTAAATAGAGAGAGAGAGAGAGAGGGAAGATTGAATAACCAGTCACTGAAAACACCGGTTTTGAAGCAAATAAAGAGAACACCACGAGTTCAATGCGTGGCTGGACGTGCCTCTCTAGCCAATGATTATTGATTGGTTGGCCGTCAGAAGAGAGAGAAAAAGGGGGGAAATCCTCTGCGCTCCGCGAAAGCGCCTCCACGTGCGCTCGACGACTCGGCCAACGACAGCGCCTTTCGCTCCCCCCTCGTGTTGGGCTCCGCCCACGCGCAGGCGAGCGCCACGCGCTTGACTGTCGTCGTTTTTGACCCCGACCAAGTGGACGACGACCCGATACCCCCTGAAACACAAAAACCGCGACGCGACCGGCGATATTTCTGGGAGCGCAACGCCCCCCCCGCAGGCCCCACCACCAGTTGCCAACAATAGGTCAACCCGGGCTGCCCCCTCGCCATTCCCCCTCGCGAAAGAACCGCCGTCCGTTGAGTACGGCCCTCCTGGGATCGAGCCGACTGAAGAAGCCCACGTGGCGAGACGAATACCGGAAAAGTAAACCTGCCCGCACGCAGCGGGCCCCGGCCCTCCTCCGGGTTCTGGAACAAGAGGATAGTTTGATTTTTCTTCCGTCTCTATCGTCAACAACGCCCTGCCCCGCCCCGGCCCCTCTCTCTCTCTCTTTCCCATCGCGACGAATCTTCGTCGTCGCGAGCCCTAATTTCCTTTGTTTTGACCTAATCGCTTCTCTCTCTCTCTTTCTCTGTGTTCTTCGTTTGATTTTATTCGGGAGGGAAGGGAGGTTTTTTCAGTCGAGCTCGAGGACGCAGGTGGTTCGGCGGGGGAAGAGGCGACATTAGCCGTCCGTGTTGTTTCGAAAGGCCCGGGGCGGTTCTCGTCTCATGCGATCTCTGTGATTTCAGCGTTCACCTCGTGATTTTATAATTTCGGTGGGGGGGCCTTTTTTCTATTGTTTTTTCCTTAAAAAGAGAAAAAAAAATTTGAACATGGCCTTCGGTATGTCGGACGAGATGCTGGGGACGTTCGCTCCGATCGTGGTGTATTGGGTGTATTCCGGGATATACATCTCCCTGGGATCGTTCGAGAATTACCGGCTGCACTCGAAGAAGGACGAGGACAACAAGAATTTGGTGTCCAAAGCGACGGTGGTCAAGGGGGTCCTCCTCCAACAGGCGGTTCAGGCTGTCGTCGCCATCCTCTTGTTCACGGTGCGTGGTTTCTTTCCAGGGAATTCGCCATTTTGGGGAATTCGTTGGTCGGTCGCCCGCAGCGATTGGTTTCATTTGATTGATTTGATTGCGACTTTTTTTTTTTTTTTTTAATTAGCTTGAGGTGTTTTAATTAGAGAATTTTCATGGACGAGTCTGGTCGTGTCGCCTGCTTTTTCTGTTCTTGATTGTGCTGTCGGCATGTGCCGCCTCTAGACCCTGAGAGGTTGTGCATATGTTTGCCTGTCGCCTTGTGAATCTTTTGGTTTTTTTTAAGATTAGAAATCTGCGGAGGTACGTTAGGCTTGGGAAGTATTGGTCTTGGCTAAATCTGGTGGATGATGTTTACTTTTGGATTGTCCTTTCCTCTGCGAGCCGTTAATCATGTGTTCTTCAATTTTCCTTATTGGGTTGTGAATGGTTGGTCTGTGCTTTGTCGCCTATAAGCAAAATCTGGTAGCTCAACGAAGTTAAGATGATGGGAAATGACTTGTTTATGGGGGTAATCTGTTTTGATCATGCTTGATACCGATAAAAAGAATCTGCGATGAAACGCCTTGTCCTTTCCACTTCCTCTTGACCTGCCTACGTGTGAACGTAATAAATGGTCTGAGACTTTGTTTCTTTTAACGTGATTGAGAAAGAAAGTTATTTTTATAATTGGGTGTCAGATTTCCATCAACGAGAAAGCTGTAAAGTGCAGCTTGTTGCTGCAGGCAATGGATTAATCATGAATTTATGCATGACTAGTGTAGTGCAAATCTCATGTTCTTGTCATTGCCCTGAATGGCAGGGCTCATGCCATTTTGTAGGTCGCTTCTGGTTATTGGAGTCCAACATGATGCATGGAAAAGGGTGTAAATCCCCTTTCTGTGGAGATATCAGTTAATTGGCTATTCTCAATTTCCCGTGTGAATTGAATTCTGATTCTAAGATGGAATGGGCACATTTTAGTTCCAACGCAAGTTATGTAGTTTGTTCTCCCAGTTCTGTGCTCAATTTATTTGATCTGTTTATGGTTCATAAGATGTTCACTTCATTATAAAAACATGTCCATATTTTCAATAGTATCTGATTGTCTTGTCATTTTGAGACGTGTAGGTTACTGCAGATGATGCTGGGGCTTCTGCAGGCTCGAACAATTCCGTTATTGTATTAGCAAGTCAATTTATCACTGCAATGGTGGTATTGGATACTTGGCAATACTTCATGCATAGATATATGCACCATAACAAGTTTCTATATAAGCACATCCATTCTCAACATCACCGGCTTGTTGTGCCTTATGCCTTTGGCGCTCTCTACAACCATCCTTTGGAGGGTCTTCTTCTAGACACAATCGGGGGTGCATTGTCTTTCCTCTTGTCTGGGATGAGCCCTCGAGCATCCATTTTCTTCTTCTCTTTCGCAACCATAAAAACTGTTGACGACCACTGTGGTTTGTGGCTTCCTGGGAATCTCTTCCATGTTTTCTTCAAGAACAACACAGCTTATCATGATGTCCACCACCAACTATATGGTAACAAGTACAACTTCTCTCAGCCATTTTTCGTCATGTGGGATAGAATTCTTGGCACCTATATGCCATACACATTAGAGAAGAGAAAAGGCGGTGGCTTTGAGGCGCGGCCGACTAGGGAGTACAAAGAAATTTGAATTTTCCCTAATCTGAGCGTTTTGATTTGTAATGAGTTTTTCCATGTTTTCTGCCCCTTTGGTGCCACTCTTCCGATATAGTTGGTGTATATATACTGCTGTGAGCTGTATCTTCCGTCTTACTATTCTACTACTGTATTATTTTTATTTTGGATAATGGAAATATTATGGAAATCTTGAGATCCCTTTGCTTTGGTTGGCTGTCCTAAGTTGTATGTGGGGTAAGTAAAAAAGAATTGGCTGCCTTATTGGTACCATTATGACTCTCTCTCTCTCGCTATCTCTCTCTCAATTTGTATCTATTTCTTTAATCTTCTCTCGACCCTCATGCTGAAAGAAGAATGGACATTGGAGATGTCTAAGGGGAAGGTATTTAACTAGCGATTTCCATTCCTAAGGAATAGGAGGAGCACGTAGCGCGTGGGACTCTCTGCCGCACTCCAGAACCTGTATGTCCTCCATTTGAACCTTTCTTGCAAAACTGGCAACCTCTCTTAAGAAATTGAGATCTGGAACGTCCTTTTGTCGACAGAGCTATTCATCTTGACAGATTAAATTACAGGTGATGAAGATGCAGATCGTGCCAATATCCTGCTGTTTTGAGTGGAATAGGTCGTTTGATTTAGCTGTGATCGTGTTTTTTATGAATCTAATTTTAGATACTTTTGGCATTTCTTCGTAGAAAATCCATCGCTGATTCAATCCATTTTGCCTTGGCATCACATTATCTCCAACCTTTCAGGAGGAACCATTCCTAATCTTGCTGGAATCACATTTACCTCAGTAAATTGTCTTGTCCTTGAACCATATATGAGCATCTTTGACATTGTGTCCGAAACTGTGAATCTTATGTGATCATATTTCACCTTGTGTTCTAAATCGCCAACCCTATCCCCAAATTAACAAATGACGGAAAATGATTTCACTCGGGGGGACTCGTAAGTTCATGTCTCTTGTGACTGTATCATTGTCACTAATGGCTAATAAGGGTAGGCATGTAGTACTCTAACCTTGAAATCGATGCGGTAGAATAAATTGCCCAAAAAATACAAAGATTCATAATACCCGGGTAAAACACACCCACGTATGCTTGTCAATGTATGAATACTCCAGATGACAACTAGATAGGGCTGAAAGAGGACGAAAGAAGGAACAAGAAGGTTGTTGATTATCAAGAACGAGGTGCTCGTTAGGAGAATGCAGCCGACATGTGAATGACAAAATACAGCTTTTCGAACTCAAGGTAAACAAATTCCAAATAAACAATCAGGCCAGTCATAGCAAAAAATCCCAAAGGGAGTTTTTAAATATGATCTAATGAGCCTATCTGTTCGTGCTGGGCAAAATCAAACTCCTACTCCAGCTTATTCTACTCCAAACTAAGAATGAACAGCACTCTTACAACGGTGACATATCACAAGGAAAAATCTCCACCTGAGTACTGGAAAAGCTAAGATCTAAAGCCTCGCTATCATGAAGAAATTCCAAATTATAAGAGCATCTCAGCAATTTGAACAGCATTGAGTGCTGCTCCCTTGCGTATTTGATCACCGCAGACAAAGATATCCAATCTGTACAGAGTTCCACAGTTGACAAATCAACTCCAAGAAAGTCGTTATAACAACAAAAATGAGATGAATGCACAAAAGAGTAATTGACACAAAACCAACTCACCCATAATTCCCATCTTGTGAAACATCACGACGTATCCTCCCAACCGCTACATCATCCTTATTTGACACCTCCAATGGTGTAGGGAAGTGATTGGCTGCCCTATCATCGATAACCACAACACCAGGAGCATTCTTGAGTATATCCTTCGCAGTCTCCTGCGTGAAAAAAAAAAAGACCACAAAAGACTTAAGTCAGCTCAAGAAACTCCCCAAAAACTATGGAAGAGGTTAGTGTCCAATTTCTGCATAACCTCGTTTACCAGAATGAGTTGGAATGTCATAAGAACTCCTGATTCAACCTTGAAATCTAGCTCCCCATTTTACAGGGAGAAGCCATGAACACACAATATATGCTTACTTAATATGTTTGTGACCAAAGGACAGAGAATGTGCATAGTTCAGCTTCAGTGAGAGTCAAGGAGACAATTGAAAATTTGCAAACTGGAATTAGTTATCAAGCTGTCACAAGATTTGCTTTATAGCATAAACCCAACTTAGTGCTTATCTGTCACAGTAGAAAATGCTGAATTACTGCCGCGTGTGACCAGAACTCACCCAAAACATTCTCAAGTACAGCTAATATGCGAATTTTAACTGATGTGGCAAAATCCTGACTTGAAAGTATATTATAGGTACACATGTAAGGAAACCTTACTATTAGGATGCACTTGATCCAATGTTTCTTTTTGAATGTGCCAAAACAGCTTTAGCAAAAATGAACACAATCAAGTCATTCATGAGTATACTTCCTATAAACCATGAAATGTTCATTAATATGCAGATCCTCCATCAGTATCAATAAGCCATAAGAGATCCATGACTCAAATGGAAAGAAGAATCTAAAAGTAACATATTTTGAAGAATATACATAACTGATTCTGGAAGCCCTGCAATGTAGGAAAATTACTATGCTAACTTATGTGTTATTTTCAATACTGATATGATCCCCTTAAGTTGAAATTCCTCAGGTCACAAACTGCATATTCTTAACGACCGGTTCTTAACTTCTAGATGACGAGGTAAAAATGGAGTGAAGATAGTGGTAATTTTGTTTAATTGGCTTAATCAGACATCTTGAATCAAATCTCTGGCCTTGATATCAGATGTAAAAGCAAGATCCTGTCATAGAGCAAAAGAACAAGACAAATGCACATGTATGTTAACTTATTAGGATATATCGCCTCCTCTACTTCACTTTAAATAATCTAAATAATGCGTGCAGACCTTCCATGTCAAGGACAAGAAGCTTAATAAGAAGTTAACAGTCCAACAGTTAATTTTCTTAGATAGCTTCCATCAACAGAATAGGTGACAAGAACCTTTAGTCATAACATAGAGATGACCAATATAATAAGCCCAGCCTTGGAAAGCCAAACATATGCTGCATTGTGCCGAACATGGACACGATACATTGGACTAAGTAGTTAAACAAAACGCCACAGCACTACTCTGAATAGGAAACTTACCTCATCTAGTGGATTCTCAAACTGGAGATTAACGCTCTCAGCGTGAGCGCGCATGACAGGAACTCGTATGCAAGTAGCAGTCACTTTGACATTTGTGTCATTCTACAAGGTAATTGGCATGAAGAAATGTTAGAATGAAGTGAATGCCATTCTCAATGGCATATTCAAATGTGGACTACAATGAAGAGTACCATAAATATATACTATCAAAGAAAATAACTACAAAAGGATCGGGTCATGCACTTACCCAGATTTTTCTAGTTTCCTTCACTAGTTTCATTTCCTCTTCATTGTACCCATTCGAGAGAACAGGAGCATTGTGAGAGAACAAATTGAAGGCATACTACAAAATGGAGAAACAGCTCTTAATTAAATGATCCCAGCAACCAAATGGAGTACAAAAGAGTTCCAAGAATAGAAAACATGTTGTAAATGAACCTGTAACTTAAAGATATTACAAGTTGGTGGCTTCCCTTCAAGAACCTGCTGACAGAACGAGAGAGGGTAAATTCCCAGAGGACATGGGTAAATTTGATGCTCTGCAATGAGAGCGGTTCCAATAAAAACAGATGACCTCACGAGTCTGAAGCTCAAGCTCTTCCATTGCAGCAGCTCCAGCACCACTTGCTGCTTGATAAGTGCTAACAACCATGCGAACCACCTGCAACAGGTCACAAACAGGGTCAGTCTGATTGCCCTTCTAGGCAAAACCTGATAATTAGGGATATGCTGCTATACAAACCTCAAGGCATGAGCAGAAATTTAGTATTTATGCCATGTTCCCTTCAATTGTAAAGGGGACATTAGCACACGAAGAGCAGATTTTATCAATGCTTCGTCTTAACTATTAAACATCCATTTGAGATTATCGATGCTAACAAGACTTATAACAACTCCATCACATCAAATTCAACTTTCATATACCCATTGATTTCCTCACTGAGAGCTCCTCCATTCCTGTCTACAAAGACACAAGGCCATTCGCACACATCTACTCTGCCTCACGGAAAGAAAACGTGTATCGAGACACCAAATGCAGTACCCTCACAATGCAAACCACAACTTCCTGAACACCTAGAACTCAAAAACAATGCAGAAGATCAAAACTTTTCAGGTGACACGTCCCATCAAATACAGACACACGGACACACCACAATCAAATTCAAAACAAGACTTTTGCCTCACCTTGGCGCGTCGATGCAGCGGTGTGGCAGCCATCAAGCAAATGATGGTCGAGCAATTGGGGTTCGCAATGAGAGCCCCCTTTCCCGTCCCGAGCCTAACACCCTCCATGGCTTCAGGATTCACCTCGGGTATGACCAAAGGCACGCCCTCGACCATCCTGAAGGCCGAGCTGTTGTCCACCACGATCGTCCCCTTCTCGACGGCGATGGGCCCCAACTCCTTGCTTATCGACCCGCCAGCGCTGAACAGAGCGATGTCAACGCCCTCAAAGCTGTCAGCTGTGAGCTCCTCGACGACGTAGTCCCGGTCCTCGAAGGTCATTCGCTTGCCCGCGGAGCGCTTGGAGGCGAGCATCTTGATGGAGCGGTAGGGGAAGTCGCGGTCGGAGAGGACGGAGAGGAACTCCTGGCCGACGGCGCCGGTGACGCCGACGACGGCGAGGGAGGGGCCGTTCTCCTGGAGGGACATGCGGATCCTGGCGGCGCGCGGCCTCCTGCCGCCGCCGGCGGCCGTGGCGGCGGGGAACGGGAGGTGGGCTTTGTGGGTGATGCGAGTCAGCGCGGCCATTGCGGATGTGCGCCCAAGTAGAAAGTAGCTTCTGAGATTCAGAGATCTCGCAAGGTTCCTTCTTTACTCAAGGGGGGAGGAATGAAGGGAAATGGGTTGGGTGGTCGGGTCTCGCTTCGACGGTAGGACAGGTCTCCGGCGGCGGCGGCGGCGCGGCGGCGGAGAGGGAAGAGGTTTTGGGTTTTGGAGGTTGGGAGGGCGAGCGTGCGCAGAGCAATGCAGGGTTGTGCAGATCCTTTTCTCCCCTGTTTTTATAGTATTCTGGCTGACGGGTACTTAGACAGTGTTTCCACGTGAGAGAAATCAGTAGCCTAAAAAAGACAATATTGTCTTTAATTAGCCTTCTTAACAAAGCCCTGAAACTAAATTAAGATCATTGTACATTTATAGAAATGTATAGAGAAAGCAAAAGCCAACGTACCGAATAACCTCTAGCAAATCCATTAAACTGCATTTCTTATTTTAATGTGTTGGTGTTCGCTCGTCTAATACCCTCAAAATCCTCTTTGTATATTTATTTTCTCTAAGAGGAAGAAATAGTCTCTAAATTGCTTTACATCAGGGAAGTGCAGTGCAGGCCGTCGTTTTGGGAGGACAGACAGACCCTTTCCTCCCTTGTTTTTATAATAATCTGGTCGACGGGTACTTAGAAAGTGTTTCCCCGTGAAATTACAGCGGCCTAAAAAATAATTAACAAAGCCCAGAAAGCAAATGGAAATCGTTTTACGTTTATAGAAATGAATAGAGAAAAGTCAAAGCCAATTGGCCAGAAGAGGCGCGCTTGATTTGAAGAGGGGGCGAGGGTTGGCGCGGCTGGTTCTCTTGCTTTCCCAACGGCAGCACGTTGTTTTGTGTTCCGGGCTTGCTGTATCACTTCCAAAACCTAGAAATCCGCAGACAAGACCAACGTTTTCAGCAGCCATCATGGTCATCATGGCAGCACGTTTGGTAGTGAATGGCCATCCAACGGAGAGGATCATTTGAGAGGGCCCCAGCCTAATTTGTCAGCGTCTGCCCATCAATGTGAAAGGATAGGTTACTTTATTTTGGTCGAGCGAACTTGGTTTTTACCCAGTTGGGCCTCGTCGGGCTTTTGTGACTTTATCGCCAATTGTTTGGTAATGCACGAATAATACCCTTTTTTTTTGTCAGAAAATAAAAATAAAAATTCATTTGGTAACATTTTTGTTCTTGATAATAGATTTGAAACAGAATAAATAAATACATAAAAACAAAATTGTTTCTTTGTTCTTGATAATAATTTCATAATTAAAATTTTTCCTTTCTATTTATTTTTCTTTACTCATTTTCATTTTTCTTCTTTTTCCTTAGTTGGTCGCCGGCCGTGACAATGGGTGGTGATTGACGAGCTTGGCCTTGCTAGATTTGGCCAGTTGTTGACCATGACCAAGGCCCGTGATCGACGAAAAAAAGAAGAAGAAAAGGAAAAAAAGAAAAGAAAAAAAGTAATAAATTATTTAAAAATTATAAGAAATTCTAAATCGAACAAAATTTTAATAGTCGTATTAAACACATTTTTATTTTTGAATTTTTTTGTGTAATTACCAAATGCCTTTTGAATGCTTAGAAACTCATTCACTAACAAAAAAAAAATCCATTTATGAGGAAAAATTATTCTCGGAATCGAATAATGACCAAACGCATCCTTCTTGATCCACAAAAAAAAGAAAAAGAAAAAAAAGTAGACCTTCAAGCTCTTTCTACCTCGCAAAAGTTTGCATCAAGCTAGATTTGCAATCAAGTCTACTAATAAAACTAAATAGCAATGGCGAGAGAGATTTTCTCCTTTCGGAAGATGCCCTTAGTCAGATTGAACAGAATTGGGACCATTAAATATTTTTCTCGCCACAATTATAATTTATAATCAACGTATTGAACAAAAGTGTGGACCTAAGCAAGTCCTTAAACTACTTGAAGTTGTAGGATCTTCTAAAAACCTTCACACAAGTGTTAGATCTCACCTTAAAAAGATCTTGACTTCCCGGAAAGATGGGATAGAGGTAGGTGGGGGGCTAAAAAAAAATTCCCTCCCCATTGCCTACCCGGCCACGCCCCTAGTGGGCTAAGGGCGGCAGCCTGGATGGCTGTGAAGTCGGCCCCTGGTCCATGCAAGAAAAGCATTCCGAGGAAGGTTCAGCCAGATGAAGGGTCCAGAGAGGAGGAATCCTCTCCGGGTGGCCGGCCTTTCGGAAGATGCCCTTAGTCAGATTGAACAGAATTGGGATTGTTAAATATTTTTCTCGCCACAATTATAATTTATAATCAATGTATTGAACAAAAGTAGACTTTTTTTCATTAAATAAGCTTGACAAGCCTGAGTTGGCTTGGCTGATAAAGTTTGAACTTTCTATGCATCGTGTCAGGTTTGAATTCCGCCACCAAAAGTCCCATAATCCACTATAAAACCATGCCTTAGCACGAGGTAACCTCTCCTTCTCCTAAACTCTTTTTTTTTTTTTGACAAAAAAAATGCTTGACAAATACCCTCGAGGAATATGTTAACATGACCTTAACCACAGCTATAAAGATCTAGATAACGAATACATTTTGCAATTGTTGGGAAAAAAAGGCAGTAAATTGAATTACTTTGCAATCTACATTTCTCATAGCAAATTCAATAAGCCCTGACACATTTTTTGATAATACAGAAATGAAAAGTTGATGGACAAAAGAATTTCACTCCGCCGTGGAGGGAGAGGCGGTGGTTGAAGTTGCCATCGACGAGGGGGGCCTTTGCTGCTTACATCATGTGTGACTACTACTTCAATCGCCTTTATCTCTTCAATCGCTCTCTGTCCAAATTTTGGTATGGGGACTGTTAAATTGCTAAAAGGAGGAGAGATGAGGCTGAAACTTCATCTTACGTACAAAGCAACCAAGTCTTTTACAAAAGACAAAATACATAACGTAAAACACAACATAACTACCCATGTTCTCCATAAAACACTTGCCCCACTAACACCTAAAAACTAGGATAACCAACACACATGACTCCACTAACTCTAATAACTAAAAAACCAAATCAGCAACATGTGAAAAAGAAAATAACTATTTTATCAACAATCCCTCCCTTAAACTGATGTTTGCTAACATTCAGTTTAAAGTCTTGATTTTTTTCACCGTACAAACACCTAATAACCTTCTGAGCTTCACAAATGACTCCATCTTGAGGGCCTTGGTGAATATATTAGCAACTTGATCTTCACTCCTGCAGTAGATTAGATCAATTGTTCCATCATTACTAAGATCTCTCAAGAAATAAAACTTCACATCAATGTACTTGTTTCTTCCATGTAACACTGGATTCTTGGAGAGTTTTATTGCTGAGTTATTGTCATAAAAATTTTTTAGTAGGTCCCAGTTGCTTGAATTGTAGCTCCTCAAGAATTCTCCTTAGCCAAATAGCTTAACAAGCACTAGCTGTTGCAGCAACAAATTCAGCTTCTGTACTTGACAATGTGACAATTTGTTGCTTCTTGCACTATCATCTTGATCTTCTGCATAGTCACTATCAGTAAATCCCAACAAATCAGACTTTTCACCCTTCTTGTAAAATAGCCCAAAGTCTCTAGTTCCTTGCAAGTAACGAAGGATTCTCTTGGCAGCTAACAAATGCATTTGTGTAGGATTCTCCATATATCTACTGATTAAACTCATAGAATACATTATGTCTGGTCTTGTTGCAGTTAAATACATCAAACTGCCCACAATTTGTTTATAAAGTGTGCTGTCAACCTTCCTCCCTTCATGATCTTCATATAACTTTAAGCCAAACTCAACTGGAGTGTTTACAGGATTACAATCCTTCATTTGAAACCTGTCCAAAATTTCTCCCACATATTTCTTTTGAGAAATAAAGATTCCATCATCCGATTGTACTACTTCTATGCCAAGGAAGTAATGCATCATACCAAGATCAGACATTTCAAACTCATCCATCATAGATTTCTTGAATTCTTCAAACATGCCATCACAATTTCCAGTAAATATAAAATCGTCAACATACAAGCAAACAATAAGCATTTTCCCTTTATCTCCAATCTTGACAAAAAACGTATGCTCATAAGGACATTTTGAAAAACTAACTTTAAGAAAATAAGTTTCAATACGACTATACCAAGCCCGAGAGGCTTGTTTTAGCCTGTAAAGAGCTTTCTTCAATCTATAAATTTTATGTTCATTTCCAATCTTGACAAAACCAGGGGGTTGCTCGACAAATACCTGTTCCTCAAAGTATCCATGCAAGAATGCCGATTTGACATCTAGTTGGAAAATAGGCCAAGAATTCTGTGCTGCCAATGCAACCACCAATCTGATCGTGTCATGTCTCGCAACTGGAGAAAAAACCTTTGTATAGTCGATCTCATATTGCTGCTTATATCCCTTGGCTACTAAACGTGCTTTGTATTTGTCAACTTCACCATTTTCTTTCAGTTTTGTTTTAAAGACCCACTTTACACCAATGGTTTTTTGTCCATCCGGAAGATCGGATAACTCCCAAGTATCATTTCTTTCAATGGAATTAATTTCATCATCCATCGCTGTCGCGACCCAATCTCGCCGCCCCTCGAAAAGTCCAAGGTGGGAAAGGTTGGGTTTAGGAGTACTTGATCTCAAGATCGCGAGCTCTCCCAAGCTCGTACCCCGCGCGAAAGCGGATTTATTTATACGATCTAGGTGTTTAACAACCTAAAAATATACATGAGTCGCCACTAGCCTCATTTTGGGGGTAGGCTAGAAACCCAATCGAGGATCGGGAGAGTTTCCTTGATTCCTCCTCGATTCCTACGCAACCGGATATCTAGGTTTGGGGACTTGGGTTACGCTAATATTTCTATTAACGCCATTTCGATATCTAAATAGTATGTTGTGTTTTTTCCTAACATGTCCATGCGTTTCTTTTTATATTTTCAGGATCGTTATTCTAGACTAAGTGATCATGCGTGGTGGATTACTTTCATTCTATCCTATTCTATTCTATTCCTAAGAAATGAAAGGAAAACAATAAATGAAAATTAAATTGCAAGACATGAAATAAGCAATCAAGAAAAAGCAGTTAAACATAATCATGTAATTCTAAAAATATAAAAAAAGAAAAAAATTGGGAAAGAAAGGAAACCCACAACTTGTCCGGTTTTATACAATACATGGAACCCGAGACATATGTCGGGGAAAACAAATAGTACATGACAACGGTCGGAATGGACATCGACCTCCACCATCTTTACACTAAGGTCCTAATTGAAACCTAATCTAAGAAATAAGGATCCCTTGCCTCATCTTATATGACTAAGACAACACATAGAAATGACATAGGCATCGGACATGAACATAAATCTAGCAAATTCAAGTCACAAACAAGACAAAATACAATGCATGTTTAAAGGTTCGTAAGACCACCTAGACAATGTACAAAAATGTGAAACTTGCACATGACATAAGGTTGAATGCGAAAAAGGTTTGGGTACACATTTAACCCTAAATAAGAATGCAAAGAAGTCACACAAGTCATTAACATTGCAAAGTGACTTGGAACTAAGAATGTCATGCTTGACAAATTTCAATTGCAATTAGCTAAATGGATGTATGATAACAGACTTACCAAATCATCTAATCAATGCATGCAAATCATGAAATTTGAACATGACCTAAGGTTAAATGTGAAGAAAAAGTTTGATTTAGACATTCAACCCTAAATCTATGTACAAAAGGTCACACAAATCCATTAACATTGATATGTGACTTGTCATTAGATGCAAAATGCATGACAATTTTAGTTGTGGTATATCGACTTAATGCATGGTTTTTACATGGTCAATGATCTTCAAATGAGGCATGCCATACATCATTGCAAAGCTTATGATATGCTCTAAGTATGTCTAGAAAGCATCAAGCATCAAGTATGCTCTTAAGAAACTTGATTGAAGACATTTTCATAGAAATGTAATCAATTAAAATCACAACAGGAATTGCACAAAACATGGATGATATTCATTGAAATGAAGACATAAAGAAAATCTATGAAAGTCCAAGTATATAGAAGGAAATGTCCCGATCATCTATCATGAGACATCGAAGTCCTACTTTGTTCACAAAAATCTATATGAAAAACAGAAAAGAAACAGGGCAAAAATCCAACATTACAGACAAAGCAACTCAAACGTGACTTTATGGAAGCCATTGACCTTGCTAACGATGATCACTTGATTCAAGCTATACCTTGTTAGAAATTTTATGAAATTTCCAATGACTCTCATGAAAGATTCAACTCCAGCAAAGCATGTTCACTAAATCAAATTTGAGCACACGCATCAGGTCTCAAACATGACAGATTCTGGACTGAAATTTGGACATGTGAAAACCATATCAAATGAGATTCAATCAGGGCATTCTACTGCTTATTGGAAAGATATTCGAACCATCTTCGACTTTCATGAGGACTTCAAATACAGAAAACCACAACAACCAGCTTATATCAAGTTATTTGCATAGAAGGTTAGATTAGTGAAAGAAATAGAATATTAGAGCAGAATCAACAGACTTTGTAGGTGGTTTTCAGCAACCAAACGACATCTATTATGGGCATGTGACATATCAAATCGAAGCTTGAGAAGTCTATTTTTTATGTCTAGAAGTCTAGTTTCAGTCAAAACAGTAAGTGATTTGCCTTGATCTGCAATTTCGTACACCTGACATCTATTATGGGTATACGAAATTGCAGATCAAGGCAAATCAAGCTCAATCCACCTCCAGTTCATGATCATTGACTATCAATCCACAGAAAATCATTCAATTAGAGAACAATTCAGAACTCAACAAGGGATCGGGTGTGCTTATAATCCACATCATTTATACGGACCAACTACACATCGATGACTTGCTCGCCCTACCTATAAAAAGAAGTTGATTATACAGACTTTCTGTATCCCATAATGGAGATTTCAGCACCAATACGTATCAATATACCCTTGATGCTGAGGAAGGACAGTAAAATCCAAACTTCCAGCTAATAAATTGAACTTAATGGCAGAAACCTTAAGCCCCAAGGCCTCAGCATACTCTGTAATAAATCTCAGATGATGAACATAGTCTTTGTCTAGGAATAGAGACTACCTAGTCACAATTTCACCAAATATGCAACTCACAGACCAAATATCAATTGCAACAGTGTACTTTGAACAATTAAGGAGCAGTTCTGGTGCATGATACCAGCGAGCAACAACATGCTCAGTCATAAAATTCGTTTCAGATGTGGTCCTAGCTAGCCCAAAATCTCCAATTTTAAGGTCATAATTCGCATTCAGAAACAAATTGCTTGGCTTCAGATCGCAATGCAGAACATTTGTTGAACGCACATACTTGAGATCTGGAAGCAACTACAAGAGTTACCTTGAATGAATCGGCGAAGGATTGAAGCCGTCGTTGCTGTCGACGCTGTTTGAGCCCTAAACTCCAAACTCCTTGACTGGCCGTTCGAGCAAGTCAAATCTGACGCGCAAGACAGAGCCGAGAGAAAATGTGCGAGGTCAGAGAGAGAGAACCGGATCCTAAAAACTTAATCGGATCAAGAGAGAAAGAGAGGGGAAGAGAGCTCACGTGCGATCCTCGACTGCCGGTCTTCGATCGATCGAGCGAGTGAGCGATAGCCCGAACCAGAACAGAGAGATCGGAAAAGTAGAACAAGAAGATGATCGGAAGCCGTCACCGCGGCCGAAGTTGCCGATGCCGCCGATCTTTGTCCCAAACCGAGAGAGATCCGTTGAAAAACCTTCAGAACCACCAGAACTGAGAGCGATTGAGAACCCCTTCGCGATACTTGATCATCGGTTTTCGATTTCCGAGGGTGATCCGCCGAACCAGATTCGCTGCGTCGTTGCCGTGGTCTTCGTCGCTGATCCTCACCGGTCGGCTTCGATCGATCAAAATCCCTCAAACCAAATGGATTTGTGGAGAGATTCTGATGGAGAGAACCTGCGAGCTTCAGAGAGTAAGGGTGCGTTTGGGAGAAGCTTTCAAAGGGGCTTTGGGCATCAAAAGCTCCTTAGGCCAAAATAAGAGTGTTTGGGAAAAACTTTGGAAGCCCCTTGTTGGCAAAGCTGGCATTTTGTAAGCTGAAAGCCCAAGGCAAGTGAGGACCTGCCTTGGGCTCTCAGCATTCTCGGCATGCCCACGTATTGTTCATTATTTTTTTTTTCTCGAAATCATCCTCACTAATTTTTTGTTTTCCTGTTTTTTGCCCTTGTAGGAGCACTGTTCATCTTCTCCAGGCGTTCTACCTGACTGCAAGCGGCCGGTGGACTCAGTAGAGGACGCCGGCGTGGTTGTGACAACCTAGGCGATTGTTGTCGGAGAGTCGAGCGACCTCCGCGAGTCGTGGAGCTCACCGTGACCCTTTGTGAGTCGCGGTGACTCAATGACCATGGCGAGGGACCACCCCGGTGAGTCGCGGTGGCCTAGATCTAGGATGCCGCGGCTCAGATCTGGGCGGCGACCTCAGATCTGAGTCGCCTCGACCTAGATCCTCGCCGATCTGGGTCGCCCGACCCCCGGCGAGCCGCGGCAGCTCAGATTTGAGTCGCCGCGACCCGGATCCTCGCCGATCCGGGTCGCGCGACCCTCAACGAGCCATCTGGTCACAGATATTCGCCAACGACTGTTGCTTGCCGCACCTCGACTTCCGCACGGAGGTCGTCGGGGCTGCTCGAGCCATCTGGTCGCAGGGATCTGGTGCCGGAGGCTCGAGCGATGACTAGATCTGCAACCAGATGGATTGTGACCTTAGATCCGGTCGCTTGCGACCCTTCGGCGAGCGTCGCGCAACCCTCGCCGGCCTCGCCACTCGCCGGGACGGCCCGCATCGAATCGCCCGCCCTCGCCGGACCATTGCTCCTCACCGATGACTAGTTCTTGGCCAGCCAACTCTCATTTTCTTTTTTTTTTCTTTTTTTTTGAATTTTTGAAAAACAAAAGCCTTTTGCAAACATGATGTTTCCAAACACCATTTTACTCAAAGGTACTTGAAAATGGATTTTCAAAGTATAATTTACCAAACACAGTTTGCATTTTGAAAAACCCCTTTAACTCAAAGGTCTTTGCACTTTACCAAAGGCTTTTCCCAAGAGCCTTCCCAAACGCACCCTAAATCCCTAGAGGACTGAAACTAGAGAGTAGCTCTCTGCCTCCTCCCGTCGACAAACCCCGGCAGCGAAATCCTCAACGAACTCCCCCAAAACTGCTCGCCGAGCCACCGAGAGAAATTATCCAAGAGAGAAACCGTTTTCTGTTTCTCCCCAGAGTGTCCTCCGTCCCAGAGAGTCCAATAGATCATGATGGAGAAAAGCGGGTGAGAGACCGAGTGCGAAAATTTCAGCGAAAGAGAGAGAGAGAGAGAGAGAGAGAGAGAGAGAGAGAGAGAACGATCGTGAATGCCCCCCCTTTTCCTTTTTTTTTTTTTTTTTCTTTTATTGTTTCCTTTACCTTTTTTTTTTCTTGTTTTCTTTTCATTTTCATTTTTTTTGTTTTCATTCATCATTTTTTAAAAATCTTTTTGGCTCTTTATTTTTTATATTTTTGCAAAATGGATGATTAAAATGTCAACAAAAAAATTTCAAGTGTCAACAGCTTTTCGCCATTTTTCTTCTTTGATAGCACTCACAAAAGTTGCAGGGTCATAGTCTGAAAACAAGGCAAAGTGAGTTATTGAATCTCCAATTCCAGTTACCTCATAATCTTCCATCAAGCAGGCTTTCTTCTAACGCGGCGAAGAGATTGGGCTTCTTCTTCATTGACTTCAGAGCCTGTTGGTGAAATTTCAGCAGTTGTAGAAGTCGTATTTGATGAATTTTGGGGCATACAAGGTGCTGAAATTTGCTCATGTTCAGCATCATTGTCATAAAGAACTTGGGTAGGCTACTGCCTATTCCAATCCCAAGTGTTCTCTTCATCAAAAACAACATCCCTGCTAGTCACAATCTTCTTTGTTAGTGGATTGAATAATTTATATGCTTTGGATGCTTCACTTACACTAAGAAAGACACATTTTTCAGCCTTGTCATCAAGTTTCTTCCTTTTCACATTCGGGACATGGGCATATGCAATGCATCCAAAAATTTTGAAGTGATCTATAGCCGGTCTTCTCCCACTCCAAGCCTCTTTAGGTGTCATATTCTGAACAACAAAAGTTAGACTTCTGTTCAAAACATGAATATTCCAATTTACTGCTTTTGGCCAGAAAGTTTTTGGAACTCTTCCTCTTGCCAATAAACTTCTCACCATGTTGAGAATTGTTCTATTTTTCCTCTCGGATACACCATTCTCTTTGTGGTGTATATGCAGTGATAAGCTCTTTTCGAATGCCATACTCGCACAAAAAACTTCAAATTCTTTTGAGCAATATTCACCGCCACGATCTGTTCGAAGAGTCTTAATGGTCTTTCTGCTTCATTTTCAACACGAGTTTTGAAGCTTTTAAATGTGGAGAAAGCTTATGATTTTTCTGTAAAAAATAAACCCAAGTTTTTTGAAAAATCATCAATGAAGGTAATTAAGTATCTACCTACCAAAAAAAAAAAAAAAAGGTAATTAAGTATCTTTTACCTCCATTAGAAGATGGATTTATGGGATCGCAAATGTTCGAATGCACCAGCTGCAAAACATCATTTGCTCTCCATGACTTTTCTTTTGAAAATTGAGAACGATCTTTGTTTGCTAACAACACATTCTTCACGAGACTTGGGAAGGAACAGTAATTTGAGGAAGACCCGTCACCATGTTTTTTCGTTGAAGGGTCTTCAATCCACCAAAACTCAAGTGACCATAGCGAAAATGCCAAAGCCATGAGGGATCTATCTTTTCAGCCATCAAACAAGATTGAATATTTTCAATCTTTAATGGAAACAATCTATTTGAATTCATAGGAACAACTGCAATAGCACCTCTAACAGAATCATAAATTTCACAGACACCCCTTTGAATGGTGATTACATAACCCTTTTCTTGTAATTGGCCAGCACTCAATAGGTCACTTTTCAAGTCAGGAACATACAACACATTAGAGATTGTTTCCACAAAACCATTCTTGGTTCTTATCTTAATATCACATTTTCCCATCACTTTCACAGTAGAATGATCCCCAAAACTCACAGTGAAATGAAAATCTTCATTTAGATGAGAGAAAGAAGACTTACTTCCACTCATGTGGTTACTGCAGCCTGTATCCACATACCAAATATCTGACTCGCGTTCCTTTTCATCTTGAACAGCCATCAACAATGTTTCTGCTTCATTTTTTTCAACAAAATTTGAACTCTCTGCCTTTTCTTTATTATTAGGTAGCCTAGTATAACATTCAGATGCATAATGACCAAATTTATGACATCTAAAACACTTTACCTTGGATTTGTTAGGATCTCGTCCTCTGCCTTTGCCTTGAAATTGGTCATTATTGGCTTTGAAATTCTTGCCAACATCTCTATTTCCTCGATCTCCTCTTCCTCTACCTCTACCTTTACCCCTTCCTCTGAAATTGTTGGAATGAGTATTGGTAGAAGCCTTCAACGCTTGCTCCTCTACTGTTGAACTTCTGTTCATTTTCTGTTCATGGACCAATAAGGAGCTTTGCAATTCATCAAGAGAGAGCGCATCTATGTCTTTCGACTCTTCAATTGAGCAGACAACATAATTAAACTTTGGTGTCAAGGAACGCAAAATCTTCTCCACAATGGTGACATCGTCCATCTTCTTGCCATGTAATCGCATCTTGTTGCTGATCTCCATTGTTCTGGCACAATAACTAGCGACATATTCTCCATCTTTCATCGCTAATGTCTCAAAATCTTTTCTCAAGGCTTGAAGCTGTGCACGCTTTACTCTAACAGAGCCTTGATATTTCTTCTTCATAGAATCCCATATATCCTTGGAAGTTTATTTGCAAAGAATAGTCTCCAAGATGGGACGATCGATAGCCTGAAAAAAATAATTTTTTGCTTTCAGGTCCTTCAACTTTCTAGCTTCCAATTATGCTTTCTAGGGATTTGTCAAAGCCATGCCTACTAGTGGCTCTTGAATTCCAGATTTGACAACCGACCAATACTCCTTTGATCGTAAAAAATTCTCCATCAGCATACTCCAATGGTCATAGTGACCATCAAAGCGTGGAATTGCTGGTTGAACAAAATTGTTGGTGGCCATTGGAAATATTGCTACTGCAATTCTCTCACGAAAGCTTTTTTTTTTAAAACTCTCACGTTTCTCTCAGGCTCTGATACCACTGTTAAATTGCTAAAGGGAGGAGAGATGAGGCTGAAACTTCATCTTACGTACAAAGCAACCAAGTCTTTTACAAAAGACAAAATATATAACGTAAAACACAACATAACTACCCATGTTCTCCATAAAGCACTTGCCCTACTAACACCTAAAAACTAGGATAACCAACACACATGACTCCACTAACTCTAATAACTAAAAAACCAAATCAGCAACATGTGAAAAAGAAAATAACTATTTTATCAACAGGGACATGATTACATAGATCCACTAATTTAAAAACGTCAAATTTGAGAATAAAGAAATTGAAGTTACGGTACTGTTTTGCGGAGAATGAATAATTTTGAAAATATTATTTTAATAATGATCGCTTTAACGTTCCCAAAAATAAATGGATAGAGATTATTTTCATTGTCTATGAGAATGCGTAGACATATTTTTTTGTCCATGATGATTATTATAAGCAATTCAAGCAATTATATTTAAATAAATATTTTTAAAATTATTCATTTTCAGTGAACGGAGCCCAAATCCAATCCAATCGGACTCCAAAATTTTGGGCCGGCCCATGATACAAGGAGGCCCGAAACCGAGCCCACCTGCTTCTCCTTCTCCCTCTCCTTCTCCTCCTCCTCCTTCCGCAACCACCTGCTGTTTTCGCAACTCAAAGCCTTATCCTCTCAAGCTCCACCTGGAAATGGCCTCGATGGTTATTCTCAGCTCGCTAGCTCAATCTCCGCTCCGTCTCTTCTCCACCTCTCCGGAGCTTCCTCCGCTCAGCCGAGCCCGCTCGCTTCCTCGCCGGCTCTCGCCTCTTCGTCTCTCCTCGCCGTCGCCGGAGCGGGCCCTCGGACCGCTGGAGGCTCTCTCCGGTTCGCGCTCAGGACGCCAGGGACGAACCCGGAGGCAGCTTTCGAGAAGAGGTGATACGATCGTGGAGCGTTAGCTTCCCGATCCCTTCGGAATTCGCCGCAGCCGGTCTCATGTTTTTGGTTTGCGCGCAGGGAAGTGGCCCGGACTGGCCGATACTCAAGCGGTGGGACGTGCCGTGGCAATGGCAGACTGTTTCTCTCACCTCGCTCGCCTGCGGAGTAAGGTGTTTGGCTCCGTTCTTTTTTTCTTTTATCTTTGATGATATTGTGGCTTTATTAGTTCCTTTGTATGCTGGGATATATGCCAGATTCTAGTAGTGGTATCATTGATGACGAAATTCGGTTTTTTCGCTGGTTCATTCGGTGAATCGGACTTTGGTCTGGGGTGCAAAGAATTTTCTGTTCTATGATACGGTTGATGAAATGATGCAGGAGCTGGTAAGGAAATCGAATTTGATCATTTTCCCCAGGCAGTTTTGTTTTGACAGGATTGGTGGAGACCGCAGCGATACCGTACCTCGGGCTTCGACTCGAGGAGCTGAGCTTAGATGAGAAGGCAGAGATCCTCTTTGTTGACCAAAGGTACTGATTCGTTCTTTCCGATTCTCTTGTTTCTGTAACTGTTACTGAGATGATAAAAGGAGATAAGGAAAAGACAAATGTTGTGATTAATAGTCACAATCTCTGTGTGTATGTGGCGCCCTGGCGATTGTGCTCTCGATTGTCTGTATGATAAAGGGGGAGAGGAATTCATGGAAATAATTGAGCCTGCTGACTGATAAATTGGCATGATCAACCATAGTATTTCCATAATCATGAGAGAAAATTACTTTCTTTTAGTCTGGCTTGTCAGTGATTCATGCTCTTCCATTGCATAAGAGATGTGAGACGAACATGAAAAAAAATAAAAATAAAAATTGCTGTTTATAAATGTGGTTTGGAGGTTTACTTTTGAATATTGTTATTTGGCAGTATCACAACTGCAGCAGTACTTGGAGTTCTTTATGGCATCACTCGGACCTTTCAACCAGTTCCTGAAGATCTTTTCCGCTATGGTATTGTTCCAAGATACACTACTGGCATCTATCATCATAAGCTATTATATTATGTTAAGATTTTTAAATTCACTGATTACAAACAGAAATGCCTGACCACCGGTTCAGTGGATATACTTTTTGGGAGCTTTACTACTTTTGTGAGTCTCTACTATGTGTCCTCAGAGGTGAATACTGACTAGCATTTTATGTTGCTGCTTCAGATTTGAAGGAGCCTTTCAATTTGCAGAGAGGTTGGCTCTTGTGGGCTGGAATTGGTCTTATTGGTGCCCTACTTGCTGTAGCAGTAACAGGGTATGCTATGTCCTTGTTTAGTGGAGAGACCCCTCAAAGAGAGGTTAGAATCTGAATAAAGCTTTTTATATCTTTTTGTGTGTAAATAATTTGTATCAAGATGCAGAGGACAATATACTTGCAGATCAAGTTTAAGTATACCATGCTGGAATGTGGATAAGTTAGCTTTATTTCCTTCAGTAGATAACTTAATCGAAAGAATCCTGTTATATTAAGGTTCATTAATATGAAAAAAGTTTGTGGACCTTCTTCATAAGTTCTTGGTCTCTCCTTCCAGTCATGTTCCTTCCTAATTTGAGGGTTGGTGAACCATGTTTACTTGGTTTCAGACAGATGCTCTGGTTCGCTTGCTTCCGTTGATTGGTTCATCAGGTGTCAGGTACTTTCAGAATAAGCTGGTAGATTCCTTAATGCGCTCTGGGAATTTGCTAATTTTTTTCCATTGTGTAGCACCGCTTGCCTGTTGGGCATCACGGGCGTCCTTGCTCCATTCCTCGAAGAGACTATATTCCGAGGATTTTTTATGGTGTCCCTAACAAAATGGTATGGTTCTCAATTCTCATTACCTTGTTTTATTCTCCAAAAGTGCTGTATTTTGGTTTGCAATTCCGTAACTTGTTCTATGTTCTGGATTCATTTCTCAGCTCTCTTTGAGTTTTATGAGAGATCATGTGTTGTGAGGCCATAATGCTGCAGAGGAGGAGGAATATACAACTTATTGTTATTATTTTTTTATTTACTTAAGACGTTGGATTAGGATTGTTGGATTTTTTGTGTGCTGCCCTGTCATCAGTTCTATCTCAATTTTGTTTTCTTGAAAAAGCAAAGAATTCCTATAAATTGAAAGACAGCACTTTATATATCATTGTAGAGGGTCATGCAGAAAATTATTTGTAAATCTTCTTACTGCTAATGTGGGAACTTAACAGTCTATAACAGCAAAGACAGGATGATGATATTTGCAGCTAAAGATGCTCATTAACACATTCCTAAAAAGATTGAGGTGGGCTTTTCCCAGTCTAGTGGAGAGACGTGTTGTGTTTAGCTAACAATAATGCCGCATGCATTGTGATCCTAACAAGTTTCACCGTGGCTGGTGAAGTACCTTGGAAAGTTTGTTGGGGCCAAATGGTATTAGTTTCTGTTAGGGTTTGCATGTAGTTTGTTAGATTATAGAATATAAAGCTTGCCTTTTTTTTTTTTAAAATGGTCTTATCATGTCTGAAACTTCTCATCATTCATGTGATTAAAAGCTCAATAAAGCTTGCTTATGTCTCAAAGTGGAAACTGTTATGTCTCTTCTTAGTTCTGATTGTCTAATTTTTGTGTTTTCTTCTGGTTTGTCAGTTGACAATTCATCCTTATATTGTTAAATCTCTCATCTGACTCCTGTGGGTGGTTTTGTATAAAGTTGCATGATTTCTTGCTAATGCGTGATCGTTTCTTATGCTTGTCTTTTAAGGTGCAAAATTAATCAAAAATAAATATTCATTCTCTTTATTGTGGAAGTAATTTTAACTTTGGGGCTGCCCTTGCTTCTTCCACAGGGTTCCTACTCCAGTGGCTGTCCTAATAAGTGCTGCTGTGTTTGCGCTTGCACATCTCACTCCTGGAGAGTTTCCTCAACTCTTTGTTCTAGGTAGTGATTTAATATTCTACGATATGGTCAAAAGAAATGATACCATGGCTGCTCAAATATGATCAGCATCACTTTTCTCAGTTTCCTTCATCTTGGTCTCTTGAATTATGTACTTCATGGTGTGGCAGGGACGGCTTTAGGACTTTCCTATGCTCAGACTCGCAACCTCATCACACCCATCACAATCCATTCTCTTTGGAATTCTGGAGTCATTCTACTTCTTACCTTCCTTCAGGTAACACATTTATGTTTGTACTGCACATACAGGCATGCTGTGGCTCTGATGTTTTAACCAGCCTGTTCTATCCTCTTCAACGTGCTAAACCTGTTTTCCTGGCTCGTTTTTCTTCTATAGCTGCAAGGATACGATATAAAGGAATTGTTGCAGGCGAGTTGATAGAGTTTTCTTCTTAAGACCATGAAGCCATATAATTTCTTCGCTTTGTTTCCTCCAAGTGCACCATCGGCAACTTCTGTTCTTTTCCTTCGTTCCATGAAAAGCTAAGTCAATATGTGGAGCAAGGCGACATCATAGCCAACTGATGCAGAGCAGGTCCGCTGCTTTTCTCTTGAAATTTGGTTAGCCATGAAAAAAGGATACGGTAGTTTATGCAAAGAGCTAAAATTTGGGTTTCAATGTTTCCTCAGCAAGAAAACGCTCAGGCCATTGGGGTGTTTTATGTAGATATAATATCTGGTGTTGTATACTTGAGCTGATTTCTGTGTCCCGTAACAGCCAGTGAGATCCTTTTTTTTTTGGGGTCTGAACAGCCAGTGAGATCGTGAGGTGATTATATGTGCTCCTCTTGTTGACGATACTTGCTGGCAACGAAGACGGAAACCATGTCTATCACTACTATTTCTCGCTGGGACAGTACACACTCTTTGTAATCAAGTTGAACACAGGCGAGATATAATGCATGGTCTCTTACATGTTATCTTCCCACCCTTTTTTGGCAAAAATATGTCATGTGATATTCACATGTGACGTTATTTCGATGCAAATAATAAGTCCTTTGGTCAAGACGTTTAAAACTTGTTATAAATGAGGATATTGAGAAGATGAATTAGAAGCTCGGATCAAAGGAGTAAAACTAAAGCTGCCTTTTCCGATTACGAGGGACAGCATTTGTCTAATCCTGTGGCAAAAATTTGGGAAACATCGTTGGCTTATTATGATTTTACTATACAAGAAACGAATCGCTGCAGATCTTGTCTGTTCATACTGGTTGGCGACTGGCAAATGCATGACATGTGGACCTAAATCTATTAGATTTACCTGGCACAACTCAACTTAGCAATCCGAGCCATGTGGAAAATGTACTAGCCTTCCTTGAAACTTCCTTAATACCTTCTATTTTTGAACTCCATCTGTTGGCTATGTTGGGGAGGTTAACCAAGTTAGAGAACGGTTCTAACTCTTCAAGTGAAAGCATCTAACGTGAATTCAGAAATGCTGGGAATGCTCAAAACGATTTACAAAATTGATTCGCGCAATAAGGAACCATTGGAAATTTGGAAATTTCATCGGTAGTTAAAGCCTGAATGCAGTCTTGGATTCTTTCCTCTAATTTCCCAAAGAGTTGAGATTGGCAATTGAATATGGACGTAACTCAAATGTCAATCCATCCTCCCTTGGCCTGTTTGGTAATTTTATAATGTGGGCTCTTTTTTATTGACCACTATGTAATGACATTTGACTATATGCACGTTTGGAACCTACTATTCTGCATACGTTACCGTATTTTTTATGTCCCTCGTGAAAAAAGAAAGGGAAAAACGACAAATCTAAATGATAAATTAATAAAACTGGTCTTGCTCTCTTTGGGAAACCCAAGGTGACCTTAGTCGCAATTACTAATGCAATTCATCAAGGTCAACGAATCTTTGCAATAAAGTCCAACACAAGCAAGCTACAATGCACGGTCTCTCGATTTGATGGTATCTTCCGACTTATTTTAAAATGCATTTTCGAACCTGACAAGTCCAGTGGAATAGAAGCTTGGAGGAATGGAATAGAAACTGCATTTCCTGATTCCCACGACCCGAAAACCCTAAAATAATCAACCGAGTAGCACTGGTCTCGAACACCATGCTTTTTTTACAAGCTTCTGAGTCCATATCCCCATAACACATTGATGTTGCAGTTCTTGAGATTCCTCAATTTGGACCAGACCAGACACCCCCTTGCCTGATGAATTAATTAAGTGGAAGGCAGCAATTAATGCTCCTTCATTTCCTTAACCCCATTTTTATTTGGATGTAGAATCATATCAGCTCCCAGTAAATTTATTTTTTTGGTCCAGAAATTGCCGATCCAATCTACTTGGTTCCGTCCCAATCGTGGACCAAAATTGAATATGTATTCTCCTAGAAACCTCACCGTAGGGTGTGTAATGCTATGACCACTTTTACTTGTTTTCCTTCGAAGTGACAAAATTAACAAGGTTATGCCCTGAAGACTTGTTAAGCTGACACGCCAAAAGAGTTTATAAAGACAGATTTTCCTTCGATGGACAGGCCTTCTGAGAAAATGCTCATCTCGAAAATAGCCACTTGAGATGGTCTTCAATCAAACTATGAGAAGATTAAATATTCTTTAATGTATCAATTACTCACCAAAAAGAAAAAAAAAAAAAGAAAAGGAAAATTCAGATTCTTTTACAAGACAGTAGTTTTCTCGGTAGTAGTTCCCTGTTCGCTTGCTTTGCTTGAGAGCTTCACGGAATCGGAGGATCCACCACGTTCCTCGCAAAAACAATTTTGTTTCTCAAAGTCACACACCCCGCCATGATTGGCGGCTCATCCTTCGGTCCTCGGTCAGTGAAACAAATTAATGGGACTAAAACTCACTTCATATTCAGATTTTGTACTTCATACAGGCGAAGCTTCGCTTCTTAAAACTCGACCTATTGGTTAGTGTTCATCATTTGGTGCACATAACTTCTAGGGTTTCTGAAAAACAGCACCTTCAAGTCCTTGCTTCTGCTTTCACATCTTCTTAAGAGTTAGTCACAGAGAGAGTGAGAGAGAGAGAGAGACCTATTGGTTAGTGTTCATCATTTATGCACATAACTTCTAGGGTTTCTGAAAAGCAGCACCTTGAAGTCCTTGCATCTGCTTTCATATCTTCTTAAGAGTTAGTCACAGAGAGAGAGAGAGAGAGAGAGAGAGAGAGAGAGAGAGAGAGAGAGAGAGATGGAGGAGAGACATGAAGGTGAGACAATGGAGGAGTTGATAATGCCAGGGTTTAGGTTCCATCCCACAGATGAGGAGCTTGTGGGGTTTTACCTGAAGAGGAAGATTCAAAAACAAGCCATTTGTGTTGAGATCATCAAGCAACTTGATATCTACAAATATGATCCATGGGACCTCCCAAGTAAGATGAGTTCGATCATTTGTATACTTGTGCCGAATGCTTGAATATGAGAGAGAAAGAAATTATGATAAAAAGATATGAGGATGGTCGAGGTTAAAAAAGACGGGGTGGGTGCTTTTTTTTGGTTCATGTGCGCATAATCTCGAGTTTCTACTTGAAATTTTTAGCTTACTCTTTCCTGAACTTCTTAAAGACATGATGGTCAAGGTTAAGAAAGACATGGTTTTTGGTTTGTTTTTTTCATATGCGCATAATCTCGAATTTCTACTTGAAGATATATTCAGTTTACTCTTTCCTGAACTTGCCGAGGAACCACTGTTTGGATCTCACCCCTCAGTGCATGCTTGACTTTCCTATGACTAGATTGCAAAACTGATTCTTTCCGGCAATTTTCATGTGATTTCGTATAGAGTTGGCGACGACTCTCGGGGAAAAGGAGTGGTACTTCTACTGCCCGAGGGACAGGAAATACAGGAACAGCGCGAGGCCCAACAGAGTGACGAGGGGTGGCTTTTGGAAAGCCACGGGCACCGATCGACCCATCTACTCCTCACTTCAGCAGCTCAACAGTAGCAACGTCGATGTCGCCAGCATCAAGTGCAGCAACAACATAATAGGGCTGAAGAAATCGCTAGTGTTCTACAAAGGCAGAGCTGGGAAAGGGGTGAAGACCGACTGGATGATGCACGAGTTTCGGCTGCCTTCTCTCTCTGATCTACCTGCAACTCCACTCCCATCGAGGAAGAGCCTCCCCGCCCATGTAAGCACTCTTTCTCCATGAGCTTTTCTTGCTGTGTTCATTGTCTTCTCTCCGTTCCCGAGAAATTTTCATGGAAACTATTTTCCTGTATGTATTTATTTTCCCGCACTTGCAAGAATGGAGTACAGTGATGTCATGATTATTTCTGAGAACATTTTCCTGCCTATCAGTATCTTGTTTGATAGATAAATATGCACAGTTTTACACGCAAGTCGGAAAATGATTATAGGAGGAGGAGAAAAAACTCATAACCCAACGAATGGATAATGGACTCACTCTCACGATCGAAAACAAAAAGAAATAAAACTATGGAATAGCTTTTTTTCTTTTTTCCAAGTTTAAAGAAAGAAGTAAAGCGGCCGAAGAAAAAAAAGAGGTCCAATCCAACACGAGCTCTCTCTCTCTATATATATATATTAGCAGATGTAGTTAGCAAACTCGGGCCAGTTTTCATTAGTAGGCCGAAGAGCAGAACGCAGCCATAAGCTCAGCTTTTGCTGATTAAATTTATGTTTGGAGCTTTGCAGGACTCATGGGCCATATGCAGGATTTTCAAGAAACCCAAGTCCACCACCCAAAAAGCCCTCTCGCACTCCCTCTGCCTCTCCCCCCCATCAGCAACCCCACCTCCGTCGGATCACCACCACCACATTCCCAGCCCATGTCCGCAAGACAAGTTCATGCGTTCTCCCGATGTAACGCATTCGTCAGTATCGCCATCGGCGCCCGGCGAAGGAGCGCTCGACCTCGCTTCTGCTGTGTTCAACCTCCCTTCGTCGGTGTTCGGAGACTGCGCCTTCTCGTTTGTCAACCTACAGCCGGAGCCTGCGCAGAGGGTCGGAGCGGACGGAAGAGACGGTGGTGGTGCAGAAGAGTTTGAACGTCGAGAATTGGCGGGCGTCGTCGTCGAGCTCGCTTCTGATGGAGCGTTGCTTCACGTCGTCTTGGAGTAATTTCTTCAGTAGGTGCGCCTGAGAGGTTTCTTGACAACATTTAGTGTTCAAGAGTCCGAAATCCGAATTGAAATGTGAACAACTTTTTATTTTTATTTATTGAATCGACGATGAAAAATCAAGTTGCAACCAACCTAGTTCCACACTTAGTGATGAACAATACTGCTAAAGTACCATGAACGGTATTTTCGTTACAGTAACTGAAGCCAAATCTTCTGCTTTTTTCACATGTCGTATTTATGAAATGGTTCTTCAGTTTTATCCTCGAGCTGTCTAGGCTGTCTCCATCTCTCTGCTTGTTAGTTACCACACGTTCTCTCAATACATTCATTCACTTATCGTACTTTCTTCAAGGGTATGGGCCACTCCACATCACCTCTGTGACCGTTGAGGGAAAGGTTACATTGCGGTCGGACTGCGGCGGGCACCGCACCACAACGATATGGAATGCATCCATGGTTTTGGAGATTTTGTGTTGCGTTTGTGTACTCAATTTAGACAAAGTCCTCCATTAGTTAACGAGCCACGGTGCGGATAAGTTTTCTTTACGAGGCAATCTCCTTCGGTCAAATCACTTGACCCCAACCAGCAAAGTCTCTGGTCCTCACCGTGCTCTCCAAGCCAATCGAATATAAAAGTCTTACTAACTTGAAAAACGCTATTCAAGATCTCTGCTCTGCTCAGTTTCCGAACATTTACAATTTTTTAACTGAATAGTCTCAATCCTCTCCAACCACCACTTTTGAGCTTTTGACCGAATCCAATTTGGAGTGCTTGGTGTGTACATCAAGAGGAGGAGTTCGAAAAGACTATAAATGGCCGCATTGGCATTCAGCAGAACACACCGAGAGAGAGAGATGGATGAGAACAGCGAGGTTGTATTACTAGGGACGTTTGGTAGTTCCTACTGCAAGCGGGTCGAGCTCGCCCTTAAACTTAAGGGCATTCCTTTCGCGTACGTGGAGGAAGACCTGAAGAACAAGAGCGACTTGCTGCTCCGCTCCAACCCCGTCCACCAGAAAGTGCCAGTGCTCCTGCACGACGGCCGCCCGATCTGCGAGTCGCTTCTCATCCTTGAATACATTGAGGAGTACTGGAGCAATGCCCCCAAGCTCCTCCCTGAGGATCCTTACACTAGGTCACGAATCCGCTTTTGGGCGGATTTCTACGATCAAAAGGTATTAACTGGAGTCTCATTTTATGGGCTAAATTCGGCAATTGCCTACAGAAAACATGAACTCCGATGATTCTAACTAAAGTACTGGGAACTTACTCTCTAATCACATGACTCGAAAACACAATAACCATGATTTACGTAAGAAGTAGGAAGGGGCAAGCAATCGCTTTGCTTGAGTTCTAATGGTTCGATGTTTTGGTGTCAAAGGTGAAGCTGGCAACGTACCTCGTCCTCCAGACCAAAGGGAAGGATCAAGATAAGGCTCGAGAAGACCTCGTTGAGCTGCTGAGGGTGTTCGAGGAGGGCATTCAGAGGGACTTTCCTACAAAATCTCCATTCTTCAATGGTGAGAACTTGAGTTTTTTGGGCATAGTGGTCGGTGCAAGTGCTTGCAACTACCAAGCCTTTGAGGAGGCCATTGGCAAGATCAGCGACCGAGAGAGGAATGCATCGTTCTTCTCTTGGGTGGATGAATTGAAGGCACATCCTTTCATGAGCGAGAATCTCCCACCACACGACAAGCTGGTTGCCAAAATGAAGGCCAAGTTCTTCCGAACTCCAAAAGTCTAGAATGCAAGTCTTCTCAGTATTGTTTGTATTGCTTCTCACAGGTGTGCATCAAGGCCATCGCAATTAGCGGGGTGTTGTGCTATACATTGTAAAATAGTTTAATAAAACACACCACTGCTATGATTGCACCTTATTTTGTGAGATCTACCTGTTAGAGGTTATAGGTTTGAGAGAGAAGAAGCGGTTGCTTGAAAATTTGGAACGCTCAATAGTTTTATCTCTAGCGTAGGGAAACCCTAGAGTTTTTATATGCAAGTTATTGGGCTCCGGCTCATATGGACTCAAATAATCATGCTTTCACCTATTGGGTTTGTATGTGAACATATTATTTTGGACTATATTAATAATATATCCAACAATCTCCTCTTATGTTCACCATATAGCACAATCCAATAAGGTGGTCAGTATAATGTTCACACAAACATGAATCATCCACATTCAGTCCAAGACAATCACTTCGGATCAGTCAAAGAGTATTTTAGCAGTGAAGTATTAAACTAAAGCATCATTTACTCATCGTTCTTATCATGAATCTGTTCTGAAATTAACAAAATCCAAATCCCAAAATAAATCTCAGACTCAATTCACAACCAATATATACATAATAGTCAAGTATAAGTAGGCCAGTAAAAATAGTCTAAGGCTTTACAAATATAAGAAACACGTATAATAATGTTCACAAAATAAAAATAGCAAAATGCAAGTGTCAAGTAAATGGACTTCATCAAAATAGGCAATAGTAGTAAACTGTCAAATCCCTACACACTTTAAATGATATATATTCATTCATCAAATATGTCATCTTGGTCAAGATCCCATTCATTAAGCGCTAATCCATCTCTATCATCTCCTGTAGAATGTCCAATATGAATTTCATATTATCATGAATTCAATCATTTGAATAAAAACTTAGCAACATTCTATCAAGCAGAGAAGAACATATATTGATGTCATAAAGCATCATAATATCATGTTCATAAGCATCAATCAAGTTTCATATATTATGAAGAAGACCTAAACAATGTGATTTACTAAGAGCCATCAACTTAAGTTTATTTGTAGGAGAATAACTATTGTTTAGTTTCAAAAAACATGACCAATAGTCAAGTCACCTACTGTTAAAATATGTCTCGAGTTTAAGTCTGAAGCGAAAAGTTGAATTTTGAAATAAATAAAAAAGGCTTAATAAGTTGAAGACGTTAGCTTCGTGGGCCCCAGGCACACACACATATTAACGCCGAAGAAAGAAGCCTCTGCAGCGTCCCTTGTATGTGAAGCCAAAAAGGAAAAGAAGGTGGGCCCCTGGTCAAAGTTTTGACCTCATGGGCACACGTATAAAAGAAAGTATTATTGCAGGTCTTCTTTTTGTGTGCCGTTCAAAGAAGCCGCCGAAGCCTACATACGTGTTGAGTGAAGCCACATATTGAAGCGCTGTTTACTCTGAGTGCCGTGGGTGTTCTCTATTTGTGAGAGACGTCCATAGGCACCGGGTGCTTGATAGCGGGTCTTCATGTTTCTCGTGCGGCAAAGCTTATTCGTGATTTATATCCAAGAAAGATTGGTGTATTTGGTGTAATTGGGGTTTGAGAAACACCGAGAAAGTGTTTGAGTGGCTCGAGTATGTAATCTTCTTATATTGCTTGATCTATAGTGAAATTCGACGCTGCTCTCCCCGTGGACGTAGGTCTTTACGACTGAACCATGTAAATCTGATGTTCGATTTATTTTCTTCTTTTGTCTATATTATTGTTCGATTGCTCGCCTTTCGCAACAAGTGGTATCAAAGCTAGGTTTGGCTAGGTTGAAGCGAATCGATGGCGACAGAAGAAGTAAAAGTGAGAATCAACAGATTTGATGGGAAGAATTTTAGTTTATGGAAGATGCAGATTGAAGATTATCTTTACCAGATGAAACTGCAGTTGCCTTTATCTAGGGAGAAACTAGAGACAATGAAGCAAGCTGATTGGGATTTGCTGGATAGACGAGCTATGGGTGTTATTCGGCTAACGTTGGCTCGTAACGTCGCGTTTAGCATCTTGAAGGAGAAGACCACTGTTGATTTGATGCAAGCCCTATCAAATATGTACGAGAATAGATCCCCATCAACTGCTATTGAATGGCAGACTCCTAAAGAAGTATAGTTGGGTAACGTTGCTGGTTATTCTATTATTAGAATGTTTGGTTGCCCGTATTATTTTCGCGTGAGTGATGGTAAGCTCGATTGGAGGGCAAGGTGCATATTCCATGGCTATGCACAAGGTGAACAGGGCGATTGGTTGTGGTGCCCAGATATAAATTCACCTGTTAACAGCAGAGAAGTTACCTTGATGAGTCTCCGGTACTTTTGGCTAGAAGTGTTTGTGGCGGTGTTAATATGGATCTAGACGGTGTTCAGCTTGAGGTGGAGTTGCGATCAGAAACTCTGGGGTAGCGAGTACGAGTACTAGTAAAGTAATCGACATAGATGGTGCTGTAGCGAGGTGGAGCCTATAGAGCCAATGATTGCTGTAACTGCTGATATTGACAAGGTATGTATTCGATCTCCTGATAGATATATATGCAATAATGGTTTTACTTTATCTGCGGTTAAAGAAGTTGCGTCGGAAAATTCTTGCGGAGTAGTTAAAAGTGCATATGGAGTTGGTATTTTGATGAGGTCCTCAGTTATGGCGAAGTTCAAGCGAGACTTGGACTTGGATAATATCTATGATGGTTGAGTCCATTGGGGGCTATAAGAAAGTAGTGGCAGAGTATTTTTTGTGAAGCGATTGCAACTTGGCTCAAACGTCGAGTCAATGTGGATATTGTTAAAATATGTTTTGAGTTTAAGTAGAGCGAAAAGCTGAATTTTGAAAAAAAAAAAAAAACTGAATAAGTTGAAGACGTTAGCTTCGTGGGCCCCAGGCACACACACATATTAACACTGAAGAAAGAAGCCTCTGCAGCGTCCCTTGCATGTGAAGCCAAAAAGGAAAAGAAGGTGGGCCCCTGGTCAAAGTTTTGACCTTATGGGCACAAGTATAAAAGGAAGTATTATTGCAGGTCCTCTTTTTGTGTGCTGTTGAAAGAAGCCGCCAAAGCCTACGTATGTGTTGAGCGAAGCCACATATTGAAGCGTCGTTTACTCTAAGTGCCGTGGGTGTTCTCTGTTTGTGAGAGACATCCATAGACGTAGGGTGCTTGATAGCTGGTCTTCGTGTTTCTCATGCGGCAAAACTTATTCGTGATTTATATCCAAGAAAGATTGGTGTATTAGGTGTAATTGGGGTTTGGGAAACACCGAGAAAGTGTTTAAGTGTCTCGAGTGAGTAATCTCATTGTATTGCTTGATCTATAATGAAATTTGTTGCTGCTCTCCCTGTGGATATAGGTTTTTACGACCGAACCACGTAAATCTGGTGTCCGATTCATTTTCTTCTTTTGTCTATATTATTGTTCGATCGCTCACCTTTTGCAACACCTACAATAACCTAGTCATGTAATATCAAGTTTCAATTAAGAACAAGACCAGCAGGCTTCTTATGTAAACAATTGTTTTTATGTTTCAATTTGAAATGTCACAATTACTGATTCCTTAAAGTCAAATAATATAGTATCAAGTTTGGAATGAGATCATTTAACCAAAAGGATAGTCCAACCTAGTTGAATTGTATCATCAAGTTTGAAATGACACAATTTTCCTTGATAGAACATTTGAATTAGGTTAAAGTCATTTTCATCAAGTTTGGAATGAGATAATTCACCCTTTTGAAATTAGTCAGCAACTGTAAACATCGATGAAACATATAAACTGCGCTTATCATTGTAGCCAATAAAGAAAGATTCGATAATTCAAAACACACAATTAGAAGGTAAGTAAGTGGTAGTTAAGACTTGCCTATATAGTCTTTAAACCTAGTTCTCTCACTGTTTTGAATAATCGATCTTTTGGCATACATTTGGTAAGAGTATTGGCTATGTTATCCTTCGATCTCACATCGATCAAGGTGATAACTTCTTGTTCTCTCAAATAATTCAACAACGCATGTCTCAGTCTCACATGTCTTCGCTTTGAATTAAAGAGAGCATTTTTGACGACTTGGACAGCTGCTCGATTATCACAGAATAGACTTAAAGAATTAATCTTTAGCCGAGTTAAAGGAATATCCATAATCAAATTCTTTATCCACTCTGCCTCTTCACCGGTTGAGGCTAAAGCAAAAAGTTCCGATTCCATAGACGATAATGCAATACAAGTCTGTCGTTTGGATTTCCAGATAATAATAGCTCCACCTAAAGTGAATACATATCCATTATTGGACTTACTATTTCCAATATCTGAGCACCATGAGGCATCAGAATATCCATCCATAGTTGGAGGATAACCAGAATAATAGAGAGCATAATCTTTAGTACCTTTAAGGTATCTTATTAGCCTATCAACGGCATTCCAATGCTCTTTAATATGATTACTAGTAAAACGACTTAGCATGTCAATTGTAAAGGTTATGTCGGGTCTAGTGCAACTTATAGCATACATGAGATTACCAAGCAGTTTTGAGTACTTTAACTGATTCAAGCTGGTCCCTTCATTAGGACTCAGTCTATTATTATAATCACATGGTGTCTCACTTGGTTTATACTTATCGTATCCCCAAGTAGAAAGTAGCTGCTCAATATAATGAGTCTAGTTAAGGGAGATGACTTGCCGTTTCAAGCTTACTTTCATACCAAGAATTCATGTCAAATTCTTTAGCTAAAGTAGCTTTCACGTCACTCACTACAGAATGATTGAAACCAAAAATTAACATGTCATTAACATACAAGCAAATGATGACTATCTTATTTGACATAGAACGATGGTAAATGCATCATAGACTGAAAGCCATAACTCTTTACCATTTTTTTCAAATTTAAGATGTCACATCTTAGGTGCTTGTTTAAGATCATACGAGGATTTATTCAATTTACAAACTTTGTCCTCAAGACCTTTCATAACATATCATTCTGGTTGTTACATGTAAATTTCATCATTTAAATCCCCTTTTAAGAAAGTTATTTTTACATTCATTTGATGCACTACAAAGTGTTCAATATATGTCAAAGCAAGAAGAATTCTTATAGTTAATAGATGACACACAGGTGAATAGACATCAAAATAGTCTATTCCACTATGTTGTTTATAGCCTTTAGCTACTAAACGGGCTTTGTATGTGGCTATTAATCCATCACTATTCAGTTTCTTCTTCAATACCCATTTACAGCCTATAGCTTTAGCCCATTTTGGCAAATTTACTAGTTGCCAAGTGTGATTCTGCAACATAGAACTCATTTCATCATCTATGGCTTCTGCTCACAGTAAAGATTCCTTAGATCTCATTGCTTCATGATTGGAGAATGGATCATCCTCAAGATGGTAAGCAACAAAGTCCTCACCAAAATTTGTGGGAATTCTCTCTCTTGTAGATACTCTAACTGGAATTAATTCAATAGTCAACTGTGTGGAATTAGTGTCAGAAGGGCTTGCTTTAAATTCTACAAGAGATTCTGAAATCATATCTGTAGATCCGAAAACATTCAAGCCTTGATCTCTGAGAAACTTGTTTTCAAATAATACTACATCTCTAGATTCTATCACTGTGTTAGTAGATAGATCTAAAAATCTATTTACTATTTAGGTATACACAAGTAACGGTTCTAGATCCCACCTTAGGTTTCTTAGGATCTGGTATACTTACATAAGCTATATAGTCGCAAGTTTTAAGAGTATCATATTTACAAGGGTGCTTGTGCCATATTTCATAAGGTGTCGTAGACAACTTAGAGTGCGGCAACTTGTTCAAGATGTGATTAGCAGTTAGAATTGCTTCTCCCTAGTAAGAGGAAGGCATATACCTGTGGTGAGTAACATAGAGTTTAACATTTCAGTTAACGTTCTATTCTTATGCTCGGCAACACCATTTGATTGGGGGTGAATAAGGAGCAGTGGTTTCAAGTTTTATACCTTCTGAAGTACAAAATTCCTTGAACCTTAACATAATATATTCTCCTCCTCTATCACTCCTAAACCTCTTAATTTTCAAGTTGAGTTGATTTTCTACTCTAGACTTGAACATCTTAAACTTTTCAAACGCCTCATTTTTCGATTTCAACAAATAGACATGACAATATCTAGAAAAATCTTCTATGAATGTTTTAGATACTTGACCACCTCTAGTAATTTAATTTCTAAAGTCACAAATATCAGAATGTATTAACTCAAGAAGTTGTTTGCTTTTAGAAATCAACTTAAAGGGTTTTCTAGTGATTTTAGCCTGTGCACACACTTCACATTTGTCAAATTGAATAGAAGTATCTAATGGAATGTTGTGAGTTTTAGCTAGATGTTGCATTTTCCTGTAATTCACATGTCCAAATCTATTGTGTAGCAACTTTGGATCAATCAAAGCAAAATTCACATTATTTATGCTATCAATATCTAAACTCAACCTATACATACCATTAACCATGAATGCACAACCGAGTTAACAGATAAAGTACTCTACCATTCATAGTTGAAAAAGACATACCAGCTTTATCAAGCAAACTCATAAATATCAAATTCTTTTTAAATAAATGTATTACTCTAACATGTTTTAGAGTTAATAATTTATCCGAAGAAAGCACCAAATTTGCAGTTCCAGCATGAGTCACCTTTGCCTCATCACCATTGCAATTTTCCACAGTATCTTTCACTTCTGTGACTTCAGTGAGTAAGTTTTTGTCATTTGTAGCATGACAAGTAGCGCCCTTTGTCCAACCCCCACTCGGTAGAGACGCTGGCCTTTCCATTCTTCATCATTCCAATGAAAGCTTGAGGCTCAGATCCTCTAATTAGCATATTGGCCTCATTTTATGGTATGTCATTATTTGGCTTCTTTGGCAACTTACACTCTGCTGCCCAGTGACCCCACTTTCCACAGTTATGGCACTTGCCCTTCTTTTTCTTTTTGAAGATAGTCTTTTTGGCCTCTAACTATAAAGAGGATTCACCTTTTGGTGACTTGGACTTTTTCTGAGGTTTATTGGAGTGTGAAATTAAGTTGGCAACTGACTTTTGTTGTCCTACTTGTTCCAAACTTTTCCTAGCAATATTTTTTTCCTCAATATGAATATACCTCTTTAATTCATCCAGTCCCATCTATACCTTCAGTTTGTGCATTTCAGTTTTGAAAGAACTCCATTTAGTTAGTAGTTTACTCAACACAAGACCGATAAAGAGAGTATTGGACATATCAGAATTATCATCTTTCAGCTTGTTCCTCATGTTTTCAAATTTAACTAACTGAGAGGTAATGCTCGAATTCATAGTGAATTTAAAGTTAAAAAAAAATTCTCTACTAGGAGAGTTTTTGAGAGCCCCTCTTGTTTTTGGAAGAGAGCGTTCAAGTGATCCCATATCTCTTTCGCCGTCTTATACTCACTATAAGTCATAGCCAGATTAGGATTTAGAGAGTTTAACAAGTAATCTCTACAAAAATCCTCATATTTGTTCCATTGATATTCATCCATATCTTTAGTAGTAGATGCAAAATCACTTAATACAATATAGAATATGTCACGTTCTTTCATGCCATATTGAACATGTAATTTTCAGTCATGAAATTCAATAACATCAAATGATTGCAACTTTATAATATCATAGGAACTACGCTTTGCCATTTTAATTAGAGCAAAGTGTTAGAAAGAGTCCACATTAGAGTCTTCGGAGCCACAAAGTCGAATAACTCTTCTAACCTTGATTAAACCGCTCTGTAGAGATGGAATTTGCCAAAAAAAAAACCCCAAAACAGATTTGGAGTGCCCAAAAATCTTAAGATGGACTGCCCTTATCGTTGAAATTCTCTGGAAATTTCCGCAACCGAAATTCGCTGGAAATTTCATCTACGAAATTCACTAGAAATTTAGATGGAAACTTCCGGGTGCCGTGATTTCTTCGTCGACCTCCGATTGACGCAAGTGACCACTCAAAATGTTCGTATCGGCGAGTAGAACAAAGCCCAAGTGTTCGAAATCGAATCTTCAAACTCAGATCCCGGCGAATATCACTGTCGAAATCAAAAGTAAATTACACCCGTGAGTTCGTCTTGACGAAATCTTCAAGAAGACACCTTATTCGCTCAATTCCAACACGAACATATTACTTTAAGATTGTTCGAGGTTATAGTTTTGAGAGAGAAGAAGCGGTTGCTTGAAGTATTACACCAAAAGACGTCAAGTTTAGAACGCTCAACAGTGTTACCTCTAGCATAGGGAAACCCTAGAGTTTTTATATGTAAGTTATTGGGCTCGGCCCATATGGACCCAAATAATCATGCGTTCACCTCTTGGGCTTGTATGTGAACATATTATTTTGGACTATATTAATAATATATCCAACACTACCTTTTGCATCTTCTCCAAATGCAACTATTCCTAAGCAGCTAGATTGCAAAATCATCACAACCTGAGACAAATTTTGTCTTTCCGCAAATTGTTCGCCCGAAATCTATCTCATGTTTGCTGCTCTTCACTTTTCCGTACAACCAAATGACATTGTGTTGAAACACAAAACTCAATCACCGAAGATCTTTCTCCATGAGCTTTTCTTGTTGTATTCATTGTCTTCTCTCCGTTCCCGAGAAATTTTCATGGAAACTATTTTCCTGTATGTATTTATTTTCCCGCACACGCAAGAATGGAGTACAGTGATGTCATCATTATTTCTGAGAACATTTTCCTGCGTAGTATCAGTATCTTGTTTGATAGATAAAGATGCACAGTTTTACATGCAAATCGAAACATGATTATAGGAGGAGGAGAAAAAACTAATAACCCAATGAATGGATAATGGACTCACTCTCACGATATATAAAAAAAAAAAAAAAACTATGGTATAGCTTTTTTTTTTTTTTCTGTTTTCCAAGTTTAAGAGAAAGAAGTAAAGCGACCGAAGAAAAAAAAGAGGTCCAATCTATGAAGATGAATAGAATGATGTGAAGATGAACAAAATGAATGAAGAATGAAGAATGATCACGAAACTTTAGGATCTTCTTTTCTCTCTCTCTCTCTCTCTCTGTATTTTCACAGTAGAAACTATTCATCACAGAGCATGCTTCAATGGCTTGCTCTGTTATACTATCTGTATTACATGAACTCAACGAAGAAGAAGAGAAGTATTCGTAAACTAAAGAATGGAAGAAAGCTAAACTTAAAAATAGAAAGAAGAAACTGTTGTTTTAATCTATTACACATCCTAAATCGAATAACAGTTTATCTTCTCTCTGAGTTGAGCACATGTAGTTTGAAATCTTCATCACCGACTCACTTTGTGGCTTTCCCAGTCAACTGGTTTTCACAACATTATGCAGACATGTGGCTGGCAACGTCCCTGACTTGTGTGTTTCGCTTCCTCTGATCTTTTTTCACAGCAGCAGCCCTTTCATCCTCTTCCTTCGTTGAAGTCGCAATAGAGTATTCTCTCTGAGTTGGCTGTGCTCTTATTGTAATAACCTCCTCTCTTGTCCCACATCGCCTAGGGAGGGAGATCTTGGTCAGCTTATAAGGTTTGGTCCCTCTAAACTGTGTAACGCGTTTTAAAGCCGTGAGGAAAAAGACCGTGGCTGGGATGGCGGTTCGTCCGCGCCAGGGCGGGTGACCCAAAGCGGACAATATTACACAGTGGGGCCCGGGATGTTACACTTATATTCTTAACATCCCCCAAATTGGGAAGGGTTAAGAATCACATACCCAATTTGGTTCGAATAGTACAGTGAGCGAAACGTGATAATGACTTTGTAAAAATGTCAGCAAGCTGAAAATGACTTGGAACACATCGAACACTTAGCGATCTTGAGGAGACTTTTTCGCGAACAAAATGAAAATCAACTTTGATATGTTCAATACAAGCATGTAGAATGGGATTAGCTATAAGAGAGATAACAGACTTATTATCACAGAACAAGAGTGTTGGTGATGTAAGAGATATACCAATATCTCGTAGGACAAAACTAATCTAGGTAAGATCAGTAGTAGTGGACGCAAGAGCTCGATATTCAACTTCTGTGGAAGAACAAAATACAATAGATTGTTTCTTAGTTGACCATGAGAAAAGATTAGAGCCAAGATAAGTGCAATAGCCAGTAGTGGAACATCTGGTGTCAGCACACCTAGCCCAATCAGCATATGAGAATTCGTATAGGGCTATGGAACTGTTAGAATGGATAAAAATCCCAAGATGAGTTGTTCCTTTAACATATCGAAGAACTCTTTTCAACTTATGAAAGTCTGCAATTGTTGGATGCTGCATTTTCTGATAGAGGATGTTCGTTGCATAAGCAAGATTAGGGCGGGTAATTGTCAAATATTGAAGACCACCCACTAGACTTCTATACTCAAGTGGATTAGGAAGCAGATTATCATCATTTGTCATGGCAACTGATCTAAGTTGAAGAAGACTTGAGACAGGTTTACATTCTGTCATGTGAGCTCTATCCAATAGATCAATAGCATACTTGGTTTGACAGAGAAACAAATCTTGAGAATTACGTTTAGCTTCAATTCCTTAGAAGTAATGAAGATAGCAAAGATCTTTCATATGGAAGTGAAGACTCATTAACTTGATCAGTGCTGATCTGAGCTTCCAGTCAACACTATATCGTTGACATAAAGTAGTAACAATATTGTATCCGAACCAGTGTGAAGCACAAAGAGTGAAGGATCAGTTGTGCTATAGAAAAAGTCATTCTCAAGAAGAAAATTACTAAATTTATCAAACCAGGCACGCGGCGCTTGACGAAGACCATAGAGAGACTTCTTGAGAAGACATTACACATCAAGGTTTTTGAGGATGTATAAACCTAGGTGGCTGCTCTATATACACTCTCATTTAAACATGTAGGAAATCATTTTAACATCAAGCTGATGTATTGGACAGTTCTTCATCATTGCAATAGAGAGTAATATATGAATGGTGGCATGTTTAACAACAGGACTAAATGTTTCAGTAAAATCAACTCCCTCTTCTTGATGAAACCCTTTAGCAACTAATCGAGCCTTTAGCCTGTCAAGACTACCATTAGGTGTTAGTTTAGTTTTAAACACCCATTTACAGCCTATGACATTCATTTGGTTAGTTCTGGGACTAGTAGCCATATCTAATTTTCATGTAGAGCATCCATTTCATCATTCATTACTTTGTACCATCCTTCATCAGCTAAGGCTGATTTAACCGATCGTGGTTCCAGAGGCAATTTATATTCAGCCAAACATGCATACATGGGGTTTGGCTTTATGATGCCAGATTTCAGCCGAGTCTGCATAGGATGAACATAATGAGTACTTGGAGGATTAGATGTAGAGTTTTGTTGTTCTTGATCAATGTTAATTTAGTTGGTCCGACAGTTGTGGATGTAAGACCTGGTTGCTCTTCAAGCAACTGAGTCAGACTGTATCTGTGTGGAAGACGAAATTTGTGGCACACCTATAGGATATGATACATTAGTGTGATCACCTTCCAAAATAGTACTATGTTGGAAGTGAATTGTATGTCCATTGAAGCCACTTTTCACTGGTGTTGCGCTTGTGGAATCAAGAAGGTTAACTCCTTTGCCCATTGTTTGTACAAAACAATATATTGATCATAGTCTGTTGTCAATTTCTTTGTGAAGGGAAAGAAATTTTCATCAAACACCACATGTTGACTAATATATACACGACCATTAGTGGGCACAAGGCAGCGATATCCTTTATGATGCTCACTATATCCCAGAAATACACAGGTAAGAGATTTGGGATCGAATTTATGTTGTTCATAGGGTCTAAGACAGGGTAACAGGCACATCCAAAGATCCTTAGATGTTCATAGCTTGGCTGTTGATTATGAATTTTGCTGTAAGGTGAGTCTAGTTGTAACTTGGGTGTGGGGAGGATATTCACAATATAGTTAGCTGTCATGAAGGCATCTACCCAAAATTTCAATGGAACTTTAGAGTGATACAGCATAGCTAAACCCAGTTCAACTATATGACGATGTTTCCTTTCTGAAATTCCATTCCGTTCTGGTGTATGAGGACAAGACATATACTGTTTTATACCACAATTCCGCAAATGATTCTGAAATCTGTTGCTTGTGAACTCTCCTCCACCATCACAATGAATTTTTTTGATTTTATGATCGAATTGCTTCTCGACTAGTTTCTGAAATATGACAAAGATAGCATAGAATTCTGACTTCGGCTTCATTGGATAAATCCAACTATAATAGGAAAAATTGTCTACAAAGATGACATAGTAGTTAAAGTTCTGAAAAGAACTAACTGGTGAGGGACCCTAAATGTCACGGTGTATCTTTTCTAAAGGAAAAGTAGATGTGGAGTTTGATAATGGAAAAGGTAAAGCTGTACTCTTTGCTACTTGACAACTTCTACATATGGTTTGAGTTTTTGCATTATAGTAGATCAATTTCTGATTCTGTAGATGCTTCACTGTTTTCGAGTCGGTGTGAGCTAATCTCTGGTGCCACACATCTTCTGCTACAACTTTGTGTCTTTAAGTGAAGAATGCTTCTATAGTTTGTGAGTCCACTCGGTGAAGTCCTCTAACTTTCCTTCCGAGCATCACTGTTGCATTGGTGTGGTTGTCCTTTATATAGACCCCAGTTTTATCAAAGACAAATGAACAAGGATAGTCATTTGTTAGTTTTGAAACAAAGAGAAGATTATTCTTGATTTAAGAAACAATCAGTACATCATTTAGAGATAATGAGTTATCTTCAGTATGTAACAGAGTATCACCAATGTAAGCAATAGGCAGACATGAACCATTTCCTATCATGATTGTATCGGTTCCACTATACTTAGAGGAGTTAAGAAGGATACCCGAATATGCACTGATGTGAGCTGTTGCACCAATATTTGGATACCACTCATTTCCTCTTGGATCCTCAAGATGCATTGCTGCTAATGCTATTGGAATTTCTTCAGCTTGATATGAGTTATCAAATCGATACCAGCAATGAAGTGCATCATGTCTTGGACGTTTACAAATCTGGCACTCTAGCCGAGCATTTCCTGTCGTTTTCTCATCTTGCAAGTGTTTATTGAACATTAAAGTCAAAGATGGATAAGATTTGATGTCTTGATATCTTTGTGAATAACTTGCATATGGTCGAAACCCCTGTCCAGAACCAGGCAAGTCATTTCTCTACTTGAATTGTTGATCCACTTGATCCTGATTCAAGCTATTTGGCCTGTAGTTCTGACTTCTTCCTGAATATCCATAACCGCGACCCCTATTGTTAATCGCACGTCCTCAACCATACTTACGTCCCCCTTTGTTACTGCCTCTTTGACCTCCACAACTAGAGTTTTGGAGAACATATTCTCTGTCAAAGTTCCCTTTTGCTATGTTTCAGATTTTCTTTGTCCAAAATAGGCTAGATTGGGGTTGTACTGGTTTATCGAATAGTTCTGTAGCCTTGTTTCAAATCTTTCTAGTTGTGCTATCACTTCATCATATTCTAATTGGGGTTTCAAGCAATACATAGTGGGTTGAAAGTTTTCATATTCAAAGCCTAGTCTTTCAAGAACACCAAACATTTTGGTTATCTCATCTACAGGCTTTCCGATCACATTTAGCTGATCACATATTGATTTATATTCTCTGAGATAAACAGAAAGAACTCGATCTCATTTCTAGGGGATAAGAACGCTCAGTGCCAAAAGTTGGCACAAAGGGACACTTAAGCGCCAAAAGTTACGAAAGCGTACACTTAAGTGTCACATTCGAAGAAAAACGGATCACTTAAGTGCCGCTCCGGCCAAAGTCCGGCCAAAAGGCCGACGTTGCATTTTTCCGACGAATTTCCGATGAGTGAACCCAAAACGACGCCGTTTTGCATGCGACGTGGCACATAATGCAAAAACGACGTCGCTTTGGGTTGACATGGTAAAAAAAATAATATAAAAATTCAATAAATTAAATTTAAAATTCGATTTAGTTAAAATATTAAAAAAATAATAATTTTAATAGTTAAAATATTAAAAAATAATAAATTTAAATTACATTTAGTTAAAATATTAAAAAATAATTTTAAAATTACATTTAGTTAAAATATTAAAAAAATAATAATTTTAAAATAAAATTTAGTTAACATATTAAAAATAATAATTTTAAAAATAAAAAAAATTTAAAAAATTTAAAAATAATTTTAACATTAGATTTAGTTAAAAAAATTTTAAAAAAATAATTTTAAAATTAAATTTAGTAAAAATATTAAAAAATAATAATTATAAACATAAAAATTTAAAAAATTTAAAATTAGATTTAGTTAAAAAATTAAAAAATAATAATTTTAAAATAAAATTTAGTTAAAATATTAAACAATAATAACTTTAAAAAAAAAAATTTAACAAAAAATTAAAAATAATAATTTTTAAATTAGATTTAGTTAAAATATAAAAAAAAATTAAAATTAAAATTAATTAAAATATTAAAAAATAATAATTTTAAAATTAAAAAATTTTAAAAAAAGGGGGTGCTGGCTAAGGCTGCCCTCAGCCACCCCCTTTTATTAATTTATAAAATTTTGATAAAATTTTTTAAATTTTATTAATTTAAAATTATTATTCTTTAAATATTTTAACTAAATTTAAATTTAATTTTTTTAATATTTTAACTAAATCTAATTTTAAATTTTAAATTTTAAATTTTTTATTTTTAAAATTATTATTTTTAATATTTTAACTAAATTTAATTTTAAAATTATTATTTTTTAAATTTTTTAACTAAATGTAATTTTAAAATTATTATTTTTAATTTTTTTAAAATTTTTAATTTTAAAATTATTATTTTTGAATATTTTAACTAAATTTAATTTTAAAATTATTATTTTTTAATATTTTATCTATATTTAATTTTAAATTTATTATTTTTTAATATTTTAACTATTAAAATTATTATTTTTTTAATATTTTAACTATTAAAATTATTATTTTTTAATATTTTAACTAAATCTATTTTTAAATTTAATTTATTTAATTTTTATATTATTTTTTTTATCACATGAGACCAAAACGACGCCGTTTTTTCATTATTTGGCCATGTCGTGCAAAACGGCGTCGTTTTGGGCTTGGTTCGCCGGAAAAATGCCATGTCGGCATTTTGGCCGGATTGGCACTCAAGTGATCCATTTTGCTCCGATTTTGGCACTTAAGTGTACCTTTCGTAACTTTTGCACTTAAGTGCCCCTTCGCGCCAACTTGGCACTCCAGGGGTCCTTGTCCCCATTTTTGGCAAGCTTGTAGTTTTCCTCTCAGTTCAAATTCTCTAGCAATTGATTTCTGTGTAAAACAATTAAGAAGTGTTTGCCATACCTCATAGGAAGTTTCTAAACCAATGATCAAGCTCAAAATGTTTTAAGATACAGCTCCACTAATCCATGATGATACAAGCTGATCAATTCTTGTCTAATTTGTGTAATATGGATTTATAGCTTCAGTTTCACAACCTTCAATTTCAACCTGTAACGTCCAAGGAGGTGATGGAATTTCACCACTAATGAAGCCAAAAAGTTCTTGACTTCGAAGAAATCTGTGGAACTGTGCTTGCCACAACAAAAAATTGTCTTCAACAAACTTGATCGTGACAAAATTGGAGATGTTAACATGTATTAGAATGGGATACTTCTATGTTCTTGCTGCCATTTCCGTGTTCATCTTAAACTGGTCCCAAAATCACCACTTCCGCAACTGGACTCTCCAATTCCAATCGATCCAAAGTCTATGAAAGCAAATTGGAGACATTGAAAACTCGCTACTGACATTCACATTCACCTTTCGTGATAGGCCTATGTGGACATTGATAGATCTGCTAGAAAAGAAAGAGCTAAAGAGAGTTGCTTACTACGAAAAGCAAGGTCATTCATTCCCATAGTCTTTGATGATGATGATAATGGTGATTCTGCGAATGTAGACAAGATTACATGTTGAACTTACAAGATGGAGTTCTGTACGTGGCACCAATGATGCTCAAATCTTAACAAAGAAGAACTAAGCGAGTGTAAAGCACTTTGAGATCTTTGAATCAACAAACAAGGATGATCAATATCTACTTCGATCTGCTGCGATCAGCGAAGTTCAAAAGCTACTTCGATCTGTTGCAGCTACAGCACCTTCGATTGGGTTTTGTGAGCGATCAATTGCTAAACTAGACTATCCAACAAGGATGATCAATAGCTCTGATACCATGTGAAGATGAATAGAATGATGTGAAGATGAACAAAATGAATGAAAGATGAAGAATGATCACAAAACTTTGGGATCTTCTTCTCTCTCTCTCTTTTCACAATACAAACTATTCATCACAGAGCATGCTTCAATGGCTTGCTCTGTTATACTATCTGTATTACATGAACTCAACGAAGAAGAAGAGAAGTATTCGTAAACTAAAGAATGGAAGAAAACTGAACTTAAAAACAAAAAGAAGAAGCTGTTGTTTTAATCTGTTACACATCCTAAACTGAATAACAGTCTATCTTCTCTCTGAGTTGAGCACGTGTAGTTTGAAATCTTCATCACCGACTCACTTCGTGGCTTTCCCAGTCAACTGGTTTTCACAGCATTATGCAGACATGTGGCTGGCAGTGTCCCTGACTCTCTCTCTCTCCACCACCCAAAAAGCCCTCTCGCACTCCCTCTGCCTCTCCCCCCCATCAGCGACCCCACCTCCGTCGGATCACCACCACCACATTCCCAGCCCATGTCCGCAAGACAAGTTCATGCGTTCTCCCGATGTAACGCATTCGTCAGTATCGCCATTGGCGCCCGGCGAAGGAGCGCTCGACCTCGCTTCCGCCGTGTTCAACCTCCCTTCGTTGGTGTTCGGAGACTGCGCCTTCTCGTTCGTCAACCTACAGCCGGAGCCTGCACAGAGGGTCGGAGCGGACGGAGGATAGACGGTGGTGGTGCAGAAGAGTTTGAACGTCGAGAATTGGCGGGCGTTGTCGTCGAGCTCGCTTCTGATGGAGCGTTGCTTCACGTTGTCTTGGAGTAATTTCTTCAGTAGGTGCGCCTGAGAGGTTTCTTGACGACATTTAGTGTTCAGGAGTCCGAAATCCGAATTGAAATGTGAACAACTTTTTATTTTTATTTATTGAATCGACGATGAAAAATCAAGTTGCAACCAACCTAGTTCTACACTCAGTGATGAACAATACTGCGACAGTACCATGAACGATATTTTCGTTACAGTAACTGAAGCCAAATCTTCTACTTTTTTCACATGTCGTATTTATGAAATGGTTCTTCAGTTTTTTCCTCGAGCTGTCTAGGCTGTCTCCATCTCTCTGCTTGTTAGTTACCACACGTTCCCTCAATAGATTCATTCATCTATCGTACTTTCTTCAAGGGTATGGGCCACTCCACATCACCTCTGTGACCGTTGAGGGAAAGGTTACGTTGCGGTCGGACTGCGGCGGGCACCGCAACACAACGATATGGAATGCATCCATGGTTTTTATCTGTCCCTTACAGATCACAGTAAATTTTGGAGATTTTGTGTTGTGTTTGTGTACTCAATTTAGACAAAGTCCCCCATTAGTTAACGAGCCACGGTGCGGATAAGTTTTCTTTACGAGGCAATCTCCTTCGGTCAAATCACTTGACCCAACCAGAAAAGTCTCTGGTCCACACTCTCCAAGCCAATCGAGTATAAAAGTCTTCCTAACTTGAAAAACGCTATTCAAGATCTCCGCTCTGCTCAGTTTTCCAACATTTACATTTTTTTAATCGAATAGTCTTAATCCTCTCCAACCACCACTTTTGAGCTTTTGACCGAGTCCAATTTGGAGTGCTTGGTGTGTACATCAAGAGGAAGAGTTCGAAAAGACTATAAATTGCTGCATTGGCATTCAGCAGAACACACCGTGAGAGACAGATGGATGAGAACAGCGAGGTTGTACTGCTAGGGACGTTTGGTAGTTCCAGCAAGCGGGTCGAGCTCGCCCTTAAACTTAAGGGCATTCCTTTCGCGTACGTGGAGGAAGACCTGAAGAACAAGAGCGACTTGCTGCTCCGCTCCAACCCCGTCCACCAGAAAGTGCCAGTGCTCCTGCACGATGGCCGCCCGATCTGCGAGTCGCTTCTCATCCTCGAATACATCGAGGAGTACTGGAGCAATGCCCCCAAGCTCCTCCCTGAGGATCCTTACACTAGGTCACGAATCCGCTTTTGGGCGGATTTCTACGATCAAAAGGTATTAACTGGAGTCTCATTTTATGGGCTAAATTCGGCAATTGCCTACAGAAAACATGAACTCCGATGATTCTAACTAAAGTACTGGGAACTTTACTCTCTAATCACATGACTCGAAAACACAATAACCATGATTTACGTAAGAAGTAGGAAGGGGCAAGCAATCGCTTTGCTTGAGTTCTAACGGTTCGATGTTTTGGTGTCAAAGGTGAAGCGGGCAACGTACCTCGTCCTCCAGACCAAAGGGAAGGATCAAGATAAGGCTCGAGAAGACCTCGTTGAGCAGCTGAGGGTGTTCGAGGAGGGCATTCAGAGGGACTTTCCTTCAAAATCTCCATTCTTCAATGGTGAGAACTTGAGCTTTTTGGGCATAGTGGTCGGTGTAAGTGCTTGCAACTACCAAGCCTTTGAGGAGGCCACTGGCAAGATCAGCGACCGAGAGAGGAATGCATTGTTCTTCTCTTGGGCGGATGAATTGAAGGCACACCCTTTCATGAGCGAGAATCTCCCACCTCATGACAAGCTGGTTGCCAAAATGAAGACCTAGTTCTTCCGAACTCCAAAAGTCTAGAATGCAAGTCTTCTCAGTATTGTTTGTATTGCTTCTCACAGGTGTGTATCAAGGCCATCGCAATTAGCAGGGCGTTGTGCTATACATTGTAAAATACTTTTAATGAAACACGCCACTGCTACGATAGCACCTTATTTTGTGAGATCCACCTTTTGCATCTTCTCCAAATGCAACTATTCCCAAGCAGTCAGATTGCAAAATCATCACAAACCTGAGACAAATTTTGTCTTTCCACAAATTGTTAGCCCGAAATCTATATCATGTTTGCTGCTCTTCACTTTTCCGTACACCCAAATGACATTGTGTTGAAACACGAAACTCAATCACCGAAGATATTTCTTTCAGCCAGGAAATCCATAACACACAGCTTCTTCTGATGTAGAACACTCCATAACTTCGTGGGAAAATAAGTCATGCGACGTGGTTTTACTTATCACTATGATTGAAGCTTCTCTCAATTACATATTGAGGTATTTGGGATTTTGAATAACCAGATTCTGGGTAACTGTGAACAAAACCTAAGTTTTAACGGACTTTAGTGTAAGGCTATGCATTCTCCTGGTTGATAATATATTATGAACTGATTGCACAAATGACCTGGAAGATACCCTCAAGGACATCCAAGCTCAAACAGAACCAATATTGTCAAATCGTGGATCTAATATTACATCATGAACATCATAAATGATGTTTTCAGTACCATCAGCAAGCATTCAAATGGAAAAGTCAAAATTTAAGTAGTTGACTTGTCGACAAAGTGATGAAAGGTGCGCTACATATGATGTTCCAAGAAGCCCAAGAAGCAAATTTTAACCCAGCAACTCATATTACTACCAAGAATTCAAAACCAAAATTACTCTCAAAGCGCCAGACTCACTGTGGTTTTACAAATCTTAGCTCTTGGAGGCTAGCTTTTCCTTAGCCTTCTGAATCTTCAACACCTTCTTCACAATCTTTTGCTCTTCCACCAAAAAGGCCCGGATAATCCTGAAAAACACCATTTAAACTCAGATGAGCATTCCTCAACACAGCATAGAAGATTATTTAAAAAAAAAAAAAAGATCCACAGATATCGGGTTAAAATAATGACCTCTCACGAACAGCTCCTCCTGACAATACACCACCATAGGCACGGTTCACGGTACGGCGATTTCTGGATAATCTCGACCTCTTGTATTCAGCTGGTCTCAAATGAGGAATCTGCACAAATGATCAAGGCCTATCATGAATGCAACACAAGGGACCCCAACAAATCACAACTATCTGAATAAATCATCGACATGTTTACGAAAACACAAGAATGAAAAGCAAGCAAGAAATTAGGCTATGACGGATGCAAGTTGAAGGAATGAAAAAGCATCAGCAGCGCACTCAATGAACAAGAACCTAGATCAAGCACAACCCGTGAATGACAGTATTGGGTAAGACATTGCCAATCATTCATAGAGCACAGAGCTCTTGCCGGCAATACCAGCTTGTAGAGAAGGCAACACTTCAGAACCGTGTCAAGCACGTATAATCAAAAGCCTCATCCAGCTGTGCGCATTCTCCTCATTTTCTATGCACCTTACTAATCAAAAGGCAGTTCCCACAGTCTCGGTAATCCCAGCACCAAACCGAGTAAAATCCAAGTTCGAAACAAATTTCCAGATGCACACTAAAACTGTTGACTCAAAACCAACAAATCACTCCCGAATAGCAACAACAATGTCCCTAAGTCGAGACCGAATACGCGAAGAAACGCCCCGTGAGAACATCAATTCGATCCAACAGCGACGGGCCCAGCGCACCGCAATCATCCAAAACAATCATCCACATAATCGCACCACAACACGAGATCTCTCTACAAACACAGCGTTCGCAGCCAATTTCAACAGCCAAACACTGATCAATCAATCGGAAAACGAAGGAGAGGGAAGGTGAGAGACGGCGTTACCCCTTGGATCCTCTTGCCGGTGACGGGACATTTGGGGCCACTGGCTCTCTTCTTGGTGGTCTGATACACTAGCTTCCCACCTACATTCCCAAAATCGCAAGCATCTCGGTTCAAACTCGCGGTCTCGAACGAATCAAGCCCTCAGCGCAGGACGATTCGACCTCAAAACGGAACAAGCGGAAGGGAGAGGAAACGGGAGGAGAGATTACCCGGGGTTTTGACGACCCGGTGCTGGTTCGACTTGGTGGCGTAGCTGTGCCGCTTCCGATACGTGAGACGCTGCACCATTTTTCTTCTGCTTTCCTCCTCCTCCTCCTCCTTATTACCTCTAGGGTTTTGCAGAGAGCTCGGCTTCCAGTTGCAGCAGCAGAGAGGGGGTCGCGGTGGCCGCTAGGGTTTGCAGATATATGGGAGAGCCTTTCGCTTGGGGGACGATGGATAGACGCCCTAGATCCGACGGCTGAGAATATACCCTTCATCTTTCCATCTGACGGCAGCGCGTCGGTAGATGACATGGGCCCGCGTTGCCTACCGGACTGGTTTAGGTAACTGGGCCTCCGACCGGCCCATTACATGGACTATTGAGAATCCAAAAATCGCTCGTGCGCGGGCCCGGTAGCTTTTAAATCGTTTAACTGGAAATAAATATATTCAAATACAAATTAGGAATGAGATTAATAAATGAGTCTTAAAAATTACTAATTAATTTAATAGCACATAAATTCAATTGGAAATATAATTAAACCTTGAATTATTACATTTTGCTGTTGTAGTTGGGTCAATCCTCTCAATTGTTTTTATATTTAAATGAAAATTCGATTTATGAATAAAGAAATCGCTTTGTATAACTCCAACCAATATCGAGCTTAAATTGTTTGTTGGTCGTGCCTAAACCTATTATAATTCTAAATTAGTCATAAACTTTTTTTTACTCATTTAATCCTAAACCTTTTGTAATTATATCAGTTCAATCCATCTAACCAATTTTGACTAGCTAGTGCTAATGTGGACGTCGCTTGGCCGATGCTAATGTAGCAATTTATTACTAATATTTTTATTTTATTCGATTTTTTAAATTTTTTGATTTTTTTTCTTTTCTTTTCCTTTTCTTACTACTTTTCTTCTTCTCTCCCCCACATTGAGCGGCAAGGGCTTCATGGTCCTCGCTGGAGCATTGCCGGTCACTGCGGACAGAGAGAAGAAGAAAAGTAGGAAGAAAATGAAAAAAGAAAAAAGAAAAGAAAAAATAACAAATTAATAAAAAATTCAAAAAATAACGAATTATTTAAAAATTGCCATGTTAGTGTCGACCGGCATCTATGTTAGTACTAGCTAGCCAATATTGGTTATATGAACTGAATTAGTACAATTATAAAATATTTAGTATTTAATGGACAAAAAATAAGGTTTATGATTGATTTGAAAAAATTACAATAAATTTAAGAATTTTTTAGTAATTTTCTCCGAGCACACGTATAGCCTCAATCACCCATGTGTTGGCATGTCATCCTTTGGGGACATCCACATTGAATGAGGTGGCCCCTATCATTGGTTCCATCTCATCCGACAATGCATATGTCTTGGCTTCTCTATATCGGATGTTAAGACAATATGTACTTCACGGACAGGGACAATTGGGTTTATGGGATTCGGGCTAAAGTTGGAGGAAAATGAAATTGAGACGGTCGGGATTTTGGCTTAATGTGCAGACGAAGATGACAAGACATTCTAGCAATATGATTGGGCTTTGAGTGAATGTCAAAGCATGCCATGTTCAACATTCACTCATAGCCCATTGCGTTAATTATTATACTAAATTGTGAGCTACATGTGACATGTCTAACGATGTTCACATGTTTACATCAAGCGATCATTGGAATAGGTAAATCTCGGGTCGATGAAATATCCGACTCGCTTGGGAAGCACATGGAATGCGGGCCCTTTTGCATTGTAAAGGACATTCATCTTCACTTACCAATAAAATTCTCAATTCAGAATTTTTTATTTTTTTTGTAATACGGAGTGTTTGCTGTGCTGTGTTTGCCGGTTGTTTTGGCTGGTGTTTCTTGTGTTTGTTCTGGTTCTTTTTCCTGGCTCCCTTTCCACTCATTCTGCTTTTGCACTATGAGTGAAAGTTTTTGGCACCGTTTTTGTATAGCTAACTCTCCTTTAATATATTCTTACCTTTAAAAAAAAAAAAAAAAAAAAAAAAAAACCTTTGGCTCAACTGATCTCTATGGATCCAAGGAAATGGCGCAAGAGGTCCTAGGATTACTTTGAATGAAATAAAATACGATTTGAATGTGGAATGCGTCCCATTCGAAACAAACATTCGACCACTCAAGTAATTCCCTGAGGGTCGGTCGAAATTTGTTTTACTAGTAAATAACATTAGCTAGCTCATCCTGATTCTTCCATTCTTATTCCATCTTTTCATATTCGAGGGGCGGCCCCGGATGACAAGTTCTAGACACGGCACGAGACGACCACTCGACCATGGCGCAAAAATGCAGAGAACAAAAGGATTAGTCTCTCATAACAGCACTCCCCTTTCTCCTCCAGCTTTGTATTAGGGTTTGGCATCTTATTATATCTACATACATCACAACTATTACACAAGAGTGTGTGAGAAAGATGCATGTGCGCACCCCAGGGAACATGCAAAATACATCCTGATGGGAAACCAAATAGCTACCAGCAGCACAGCAATCCAGTCTCACCCTATGTTCCTAATCCTGTTTTCTGTAAGATGTTGCCGTTTGCGAGCAAAAACTCCGCCGCGGAAACCTGGCCCCTCCGCTCTCAACACGGGAAGAGCAAAAAAGACGGCTCTACGTATACCTTCCTACTAATGATGTTGATCCTGTCCAACTTATTGTGGCACCATGCTAACTGATCCCTCGTGACCTTCCGCATGCTCAGAACCCTCGAGACCAATCTCAGTTCGACCTGAGCGAACAGAATCGCGAGATCCAGCCGGTCCCGAGGTTTCTGGAACCTCTTCACTATGCAGTTTCCGCTCCTCACTATGTCCTTGAGCCTTCTTTCCTTCTGCAAGCAAAAAAGACTCGGTTTAGCTGGGTTGATTATCTTGAAACGTAACGTTAAGTACATGAAATGCCCAGGGGGGCAGAATACACAAACCTTTTGGAGTTGAGTCCTGAGAGCCGTCATAAGTACCGAATCTGCCGAGTCTTGTTGGTCGAGCTGACTTTGCTTTGAACCTACGTCAAGTTCGTATCTATCGGCACGGATAAAGTCCCAAAAAACTCGCATAGATTCCTCGATGGTCTCTACCAGCGTCTCTATTGAGATGGCATTCTCGTCGGCCACTTTTCCCTTGTTCTCCCTGGAGCTGTCGTCTGCATATTGCAATAGTTTAACAGTTACTTGTCTAGCAGTCCGTTGTTTTACATGCAATTTTCGTTTCTTGACGTACTATTCAAACGTGCTTTAACTTGACTTGGTTTATAACGTTTAGGCAATCAAACTGAGATCCCTTTTGAACCAAATGTAATGCGATTTAATTGGTTTTAGTCCGTTTTGAAACTTGATTTTGCTCCGATTTGTTGTCCGTTTCTCAGTTCAACAAACCTAACCAAGCCCACAAAAGGATTTCAGCTCAGAATTCCCGTGTCGAGTTCGATAGGTCAGTTATGTTTGCAATACGTCCTCTAATTTACCTCTTATGGCCGGCACCTGGAGGAGGCCACGCAGGACGCATCTGTTCTTGACGTAATACTCGATCCTCGGCCCTTGAAATGGCTCGTCTTCTATAAATCTCTGGAGAAGCACTCGAAGCAGTTGGAACTCGCCGGCTACTTGATTGTAACGGCGGAACCCTCCATGATCGACCTCTCTCATCTCCCGGGCCTTCCCGTACTGCCACTGGAGAATCTCCCACGAGAGGCAGGCGTGTCCTACATAAACCATTTCGAGGTCGCCGTGTAATGCGACCTTGGACTCCGCCACGGAGTCGATCTTGGGCCTCCTCAGTCTATTTGTCCAGCTCTGCGAGAGGAGAGCTTTACGGTTTGTGTTTGAGTTGAGCGGATCCTTCAGTTGGAGCAGCCCTGCAGATGATCATGACAGTGTCAACCTAAACCCAGAAACTAGTACATGCCTTCTGTCAAGATTGCAGCCAAGCAACACTAATTAGGACCAAGATGTCTGTCAATGAGATTAAGGTCACTATTCGAGTTAGGTGCATTATTAGAGGAACCGTAAGCAAATTTTTTAGGTGTACCAGTTACCTGTGCTGTTCACATGAAAAATAAATGGAGGGGAAAGAAGAAAAGATGAGATTTTGAGACAAGGGTGACAAGGACGTTTAACTAATTGAAGGCTTTTGTGGTTGAAGGAGTGGACAGCAAATTGGGCCTGCTTTACACGAGCATCAGTTGATTTGAAAGAACTGAAAAAAATGGAATAAAGATTTTCGAGCCGGGGATGGAGACCCACCGTCCATTATGCTTCTTTTAAAAGATCTTCCCTCACAGGAATTGCACGCCTTTGGTGTGGTCTACTCAGCTCCTACTTTATAAAGATTAGATTTGTTCATGCCAAGAGAATCGCCATTTTCACGCTTCAAATTTAAATTAACAATAAGACAAGAAAAAAAAAAAAGAGGGGCCATCATTGCAGAGTCAAAAGAAGTCAATCAGATCCCACCAGAGACGGAAGTCTTCCATTATTAGCTCCTCATTATTGTCTGATAGATTCCCAAGAATAGAATATCAGGAACTGTTGCGAACATAGGAATCAAATTCAATCCTATAATGCATTGGTCGATCGAATTTACTCCTGCTCTGTCCATACCTACTGTGTTTAACGACAAATTGTACTAAAATCAGAGTGAAAGGATCGAGATTCTTCTGAATTATTCACCCATTAATCGAAGTGACTTCTGCTAATGTTTGCTCCGTGCCGTTCTGTTTGCTATGTGAATGAGAATTGTAACAAAACGAGAGCGAAAGGATCGAGACTTTGGTGAGTAACTTACCGATAGCGTGTAGAGTCTGGTAGTTCAAGATGTCCAGTTTCCGCATTTTCTCGGCATAGTTCTTGTGCACTTTCTGAATCTCCTGAAGCAGATCTTTGTGCTCGAGCTTCTGATCGATCTTCAGCGGCTTCAGCTTGAGATCATCGTCGCCCCCTATCATCGGAGAGTCCGTTTCAGATTCTTCTAAGATCGTGGGAAGTCCTCCGGTCCTCACATTTTTAAGCTCCATCTTCAGCTGCTCTATTATGTCATCATGCTCCCAGTCCCAATTATCATCAGAATCCAATGCTGACGAATTCTCTTGAAACTGCCCAAGTTCCTGGGAATTTTCTGAATTAGCCATCATCAGTTCCATGTCGTCGGACGCCAGACTTTCCCTGTTGTGATTGTCCTCGACCGAATTTTTGCAGGACGACTTATTTGTGTGGGAGAAATTCAGTTTCTGCAACTGGACGTCTATGAGGTCATCATCAGATTCCGATTCACTATCACTAGATTGATTTGCGACGAAGGCCGCTTCGGGGTCTAATGTAGTTTCACTGAGCATTTCATCTTCTTCGGAACTTGGAATTCTTTCATCGCCAGCATTGACCGTGCAATTTTCCAGGTGCTGTTGTTCATGGGCATGGAAAGTACTGGCTGAATCAGTCCCAAAAACAATTCCATCATCTGAGCAAACCGATTCTAACTCTAGATCAGCTTGAGACGAGAGATCATCCAAAATCATTTCCTCTTCACCAAGAAAAGCATCATCATCCAAAAACTCATCTTCTGATTCAAGAATCTCTGCCTTTTCGCTAAGCTGATGATCCATCAATGGTTCCCTTACCCTGTTATCAAGGACTTTATCCATTGCAATGCTTTGAACAGAGCCATCTTTCTCAAGAGAATCCTCTGTTGGCTCTTGAGCTTCAGTCTCCTCTTCACCAAACTCATTGCCGACACAAAGCTCAGCAACGAGATCTTTACCATGGATCGTGTAATCATCGCTTGAACCCTCGAACACCTCTTGGACAGTGAATCTCACGAGTTTTGGTTGCTCCACAAATGCACTGATGTCTCTCCCAGTGCAGAACTGATACTTGCTCGACGCGGTTTCCACAAAAACAGAGCCCTCTTCGCCTCCATCGCTTCCAATAACGTCTTCCTTGTGTCCTCTGTTTTCAATCTCTCTGCCCTCCGAATCCGTCCCATCATCTTCATGTGAACCAGCGAAACAGGAACTTTCATCATTCTTCTCAGATTTTTCGGCTGCTTGAAATCTACAGGAAAAGAAGGCCAAAGTTTTAACACGAATCATCTCAAACCATCACTTACTTTGAGAATTCACCAAAAAAACGAACCGATAGCAAACCTGGAGAAGCATCTGTCCACTGATCCAAAGACGAAGAACAGGAAGTTGCAGAGCAAAACCCAGAAAGAGGTCACGACCCCGGGCATGTTTCCCTGCAGGAACCGGTTCAGCAATCCTGTACCAACCAAATTCAGATGGGCTTTCAAGAAAGACAGTCCCCGGGTACCCATCAGTTCAATCAACCTCCGCGCTCGTTCCTTTCCTCATTTCTTTTCTTTTTCTCCTCGATCGCAAGCAAAGTCAGGAGTGACTCTCAAGCCCCTCGTCCCTTTCTCCATTACAATTCATTCTACTTATTCCCCGGGAACGAAGTGGACTCTCCACTTGCAGACAGCGAAATTTAAGGAGAGAATTTCAGGGCCACCAAATGGGCGAGTCTGCGGCGGAAGAAGGAGGAGAACATTCAGCTCCCCATAACCGTCCACAGGAACAAGAATAAATAAATGGGGAGGGGGGTTGGCTGTGGCTCCCTGCCGTCCCTTTCTTTCCCGTTCGGGTCGCTTTGCATTTCCAACAGAAGATTTACTATGAATCCTAATTTCCCATTTCCTTTTTTCTTTTGACGTTTCCTGTCCGGGTTAAAAGCAAAAGAATATGAGATCTTTTGGGCTGGAGAGATCCGTTCGGAAGCGACACGTTTCGGGAGTGATGGGGACGGGAGGGGAGCGCCGGAAAATGTCGGTCGAAGTCGCGCGCTGCGTTAAGGCGATGTGCACTTTTGCTTGTGAGTTGTGTGACCTCTGGTCGGCGTTTGCTCTTCGTGCTCTCTTTTAATGTGTTTCGATCGCGTGGCGTCCGCGATGCGGAGGGCTCCGTCTCCGTACGGTAGTCCGGACGGGAGGAGCAGGAGAGGGCGAGGAGTGCGCGATGCTGTCACAGGCCGAACCGAGATTAGTGGCAGCACCACCGATTTTTCTGGTCCTGATGGAAAGGATGAGGGTCAACCCAGTTGGTGGTTTTGGTCGTTTCGCAGGCGAAATAATGGTTCAACTCCACTAGCGACGACGTATCCTGTTTTAGATCTTTTACATGCTAAGATTACGGGAATATTTTAAATAAAAGTCCTAATTTTTTCAAATAAGAATTCGAAATACATATTTTTTAAATAAGACTTGAAATAATTAAATTATCTCGAATAAAAATATGAAGTGACCAAATCATCTCAAGTAAGGACTTTTGGCTAGTTGATAACTATTATGACAATCAAAGAAAGGGTATTTTAATTTAAAAAAGTTCAAAGTATATTTTTCATTTTATGATTTACTTTATTTTTTTTTGAGACTAATATGGTCACTTCAGGTTTTTATTTGAAATAAGATTTACTTTAAATTATTATTTGAGAGAATAAGAGTATTTTGGATTCTTATTTAAAATTTTCTTTTAAATTTTTAGGCTCCAAAGTGACTAGATTTTACTTGTGTTATTGCTTAGTGTTGACGAAACTTGTAATAAGTTACTCCAAGATGGAATTTAGCCAAGCAACAAACCAATCGGGACCTTGTGCCTTCGTCAACTTGAGACCTCGAACTCTTGTGCGTGCTTGACGCATTCTCTTAAGGGCGTGTCACATTCTCTTTGAATCATCTGATTAAGACGTGGATGATCTGCCTTTGACTGGATCAAAGGGACGGATTCGGTCCAGCTTGGGAAAATTTATTAGATGTACGATCCGATTTCAGTCGGTTGGGCGCGAGTCGCGTGTTGGAAGGATGGGTTCGACGCAAAGGGAGCTAACATTGCTTATGGGACTACCGTCCGTATCCCACTGAAATCGCTTGGTCCATCGTCCTTTCGGCACGGTAGCCTATGTCTCCACCACCTAGCCACTCTTAAACTAATATATGTACTTGCTTGTGTCCTTAAATTAATTTCTAGTAGCCAATTCATATTTGTTTGGAAGAAGGGCATGCGTCCACGAATGGGTGATGAGTTCTTTAGTCCCTTAATTCATGATTGAACACACGTCATGGATGATGCGAGAGGGCCTTAACTTGATGGTCTAATTTGGAGTATTAATAGAAAAGAATGGGGTTGTTCGGATTTTTCTTTTTTTTCATGATTCAGCCTTGAAATAATTTGGTTTTTTTGTCTATATTTTTGTTGGTGCGAGTCATTTTAAGGCCGCCAGATGTGGGCTTGAAATCAAGATCAATAAAGACATCATGGAGCGTGCTTACCCAGATGTGATATGCCATCACACTGAGATCGAGAGATTGGGCAGTCGGTAATTGTCCTAATTGATGATGATAAAGTGAAAGTGATGGTAAGAAATGACATTTTGCTTATGTTTCAACCGCAAAATGGAAATTACTTGATCCAACAATAAATTTCACTCATCTCACGTGTAAAGATGACCTTCTTTATAATGAATCGGTTACACGAATTCTAAATTAATATATTTGTGCTATATTCTTTATGAATTGATTTTCGTATCACAAAAAAATCTCAAATTAAAACACTCGTGTCATATTTATCCTCAAATAATTTTTATATATGAAAAATCCCAAACTAAAAGACTCACGATAAATTAACCCCTTTCTCTTTATGCATCAAAACCTCTTTGAAAGCTTTATTCAACCCTTCACTAATGGTTATTCAATCGCACAAATCTTCGTGATCTCAAGTAGCTCTTGAGCTCTTTTCCTTTCGTGTACTTCTGATGGATATCAAGTTCAAGTTCAAAAGCACAATGAACTTCGATTTGATTGTCATCGAGGACAACCTTATTTCTATCTTACTTGGTTATCTCAAATCTATCATTTGTGGTCCAAAGAACCTGGATATTTCTTTTGATTCCAATCTTCTCATCTCAGGCACCATCACTGGCGAAGGTACAAGCCCTTTGTGTCGGTTTGTCATTGTAGAATCGCACTATTCAGCTTAGCATAAGCGCTTTAAAATGAAACAGTGTTATGAAATTAGATGATAAACCATGTCAAACACTACTTGGATTAACGGTAGAAATTATGTATGAACGAAATGAGAAGGACAAGTTTGGGGCAAGATGAAGCATGAATGTATCTCGATAATTACAAAAATAGGACCTAAAACTTATTACAATTATGTCAATTGAGTCATAAACTTTTAACAATTATGTCGGTTCGGTTTATCTAGTCAAAATTGGTTGATTGACACTAACATGGATATTATTATTATTTTTATATATTTTTAATTAATTTTCTCCTTTTCTTTTCCATTTTTTTTTAATCTTTCTCCTTTTTTTCCCTTCTTCCTTCTTCCTCTAGGCAGTTGTCGAACTGAGGTGACCTTGCCATCCCTGGGTGAGCCTAGCCACTAGGGAGGGTGAGGCTGATCTTGCCCCCCCACCATAAAATTGACCTATGATAGGAAAAACGAAATAGAATTTGTGGCATGTATGTTATCCTACACACATGGATCTTTCGGCCTCTAGGGTCGCTTGTTAGATACCAAATTCCTTTTCATTTTTCACTACATATCATAGAATATTTTATAGCATACTACCAGGATTAATCATAACTTAGTTTTAAAGAATTATATTGGATAAAAACGAAGATAGAAGAGATCTAGCGAGGGCTTACCTAGCTAGTGGTTGGGCGAGCTCACCCTTACTTTGGTTGATGGTATTGGCCCGGCGATCAACCAAAGGAAGAAGAGAGAGAGAGAGAAAGAAAAAGAGAAATAAAGAAAAAAATAAAAATAAAAAAATTCAAACAAAATATTAAAATATTGTTAAAAATCATCCACGTTAGAACGTCGTGTCATGTTTGTATCAATTATGATATGTCAACGTCAATCACCAAAATTGATCGGATGAAATAAATTAACATAATTACAAAAGATTTAAGATTCAATCAACAAAAAAATGGGGTTTTGAATTGAATTGATATGTTTATGACTATTTTGGTAATTTCTCCAGATATATTAATTTGAAATTTTTATAACATGATAATTAGTTTGAAGTAAATTTGATATGAGTGCACCCATTCGAATTTTTCACGATATTCGCTCGCAAATCCAATTGGAGACCTTTCCCTTTACGTGACTTCCAATTGAATAGGCAACATCGCATCGGTACATTGAACTTTCTCCGCAGCCGGCCAAAACCGTGCCGTGACGAGCGGGGGGGAAGTAGACGACCGGCCTATTCGGAAGACTTTTTTGATGAGTTTCATGGCGTGACATGGGTAAAAAGCGCGAGAGAGACTGGCGGGACATATTCCACGCTGACGGTGTCCTCGCTCTGTTTTTTATTTATTTAATTTCTTTGGGAGTTTCTTATAGCCTCTTTGGCATTCGGACGTCCGAGCGAGACACAGGGACAAACACCTTGTCGGCGCTTCGAATTTTTGGACGGAAAAGACGACTGCCTAGGTTGCGTAGACGATGGGCGGGTCAACTTCAACCCCGGACCCCCCCTTCTCTTCTTTCTTTCTGCCTTTTCTGCGTTTACACGTTTTGGGGAAACCGAAATTCGGGTCGAACTCCCCGGTCTCCACTCGAGTCGTTTGAGCGTGTAAATTGGATTGGAAGGGATCAACTTTAGATCGTGCCGTGATTCTTCTTCCTCCTCTACGCTAGAAAAGCGAATTGTCTCGGCGTGATGTGATTGATCACGTCGATCGACGCCGTTTTTCGCCAGTCGATCTAGACAGCGTTCACTCGTGTAGTTTCGGCGAAGGTCGACGCTCGATGTCATCCGATTTTTTCTGACTTTTTCCATCTGAAATTTGTCCAACGTCCACTTAATTAGGAATAGATTGGATGTTTGCTTCGTCTGAAATAATAGGGTGGAAATCCCGAACTGGACCATTCACTGCACGTGCGAGGCACAGAGGCTTCTCTCCTCCCCTTGGATTCTGCTCCATTTATGTCGACTTCCGTAACAAATGCAGAGACCTATTGAAAGGTCTGTGAAGTGAAGTTTTTGGAGACCGAAGCTTTTCCTTCCGAAAATTCTCGAGGTTTTGATTTTTTTTAGTCCGAAATACGTAATTACCATTCACTTCAAAAAGTTTAGCAAATACATATCAAGAGTTTTGGAGCAAATTAAATTTAAAAGTGCTGGGAGATGTTTTGATTTGAGCTTGAACCACTAATACCCTCAAGTCGCGCTGAAGAGAAGGAACATCACAATATTTCTACCGTTTGATTTTGTGGGAATAAGACAGATATAGGCTCAAATAAATTAGGGGCATTTCATCAATTGAAATTACATGATAATTAAAATGAAAATAATTTTGTAAAAAATCTGTTTGATTCGTGAAAATTAAATTTTCTTATAAAATTTAGAAAACGGGTTTTATCATTTTCATAATGGGATAAGAATTAGCCACTTCTCGCCAGATGATACCAATTTACTAGCATTTTATTAGTTTATTATTGCATCCTGTAGCACCATCCAATAGTTTTTCCAATTGAAGAACTCACACTCAATTCTTCTCTCACCTCTCCCTCAAATTCTCCCACCTTCACCGTTGCACATGCCTACTGCCACCCGCGCCCATTGCCACCTCGTGCCGTCACCACCTTGGCCCAAACCCATTGCTATCTTCATCAAGGCCTTACCGTCAGCGCTTGTCTGCTCCTACCAAAGTACTCTCTGTCTCTCTCTAATAATAGAGAGGTACAGACAAGGCATTGCACAACCGCACAAGGAAAATCTAAAGAAGTTGCAACTGTTCGAGGTGAGTTTTGCAAACAGACAAAAGTTAAAAGTTCACGAGGGCAATTGGTAACTTTTTGAAAGTTCAGGGTTACTATGCAATGGTGACAAAATTTAGAGGAGGGATTTGTAACTTCTCAAAAATACGGGGTGGGGCTGAAAAGAGAAATTCGAAAGCCCGGCTCGGTCCGGCCCAAAATCTGTAGCTTTCATTTAACTTCTTATACTTCTAATTATATCTCATCGATACTTTTCATCCTAAATGAAAAGGAATCAAAGACTTACGAGTGAATTATATATTTCGTCATACTATTGAATTTATTAGGTTATTCTTGAAAACATTAAACTTTTCAAGTGAAGAAAATCTTATTTTATATTGAGAAATTTAAAATTTCGTGCTAAGCCTAGCCCAACCCAAACAAGTCCCAAAATTCTTAGGTCGGGCTTGTTCAGGCTCTGAGCTCGATTTCGGGCTTGTAATATCCAAGCCCGAAAGGATGACTCAGTGGCCTGTTAAAAAAGGAAAGAAATGCCATGTTAGTATTCATATTTATATTAACCTGAAAATAAAAGCACATTATTGAAAGATCTATTTTAAAAAAGGAAATAAAAATATGAAAAAGACTCATCGAATTTCAATAAAAATTAAAAAAATCAAGAGTTAATACCAAAAGAGAAAATCTTAAATTAGTACATCCCTAACGAATTTACACCAAGATAATCTTTTTACTACAAAAAATCTCAAAATGACACGTGAAAAACTTATTATAAATTGATGTATTTTTTTACAAATATAATCTCCATAAAATTATATTAAGATTATTAAAAATCACAAAATTACGCATAATTTAATTCAATAATTTGATAATAAAATTTGACAAAAAACTAATAAAGAATAAATTTTTCATAATTGTATTGATTTGAAAATTTTAATATTCAAAAGATTGGTTTAGAGTAAATTTTCGATAGGTATATCAAATTGGAATTTTACGTAATATTATAAAAAGGAAAAGAAATCAATGAGTTCTCTCCTTCCTCCCTTCTTTTGTAGTCGGTTCCCGCCGTTTTCGCCTCGGTCAAGTTAAAAGAAACTCTCGCTCCACTCCTCCCGGCGTTCCGTCGCGCCGCGGAGCGTGATCAAGCCGGAGTCCTCCTCCGATGGAAGGAGACGGCGAGACGCTCAACATCATGTGCAACAGCTGCGGCCGCATCGGCGTAAAAGACGGCCTCGACTGCTTCTTCTACTGCGTCCACTGCGGCGACCGGGCCGACGACGTCGCCGACGAGGACTTCGTCGGCAAGGGGGGGACGCCCGCGGAGCCCTCTACCAGGCCTGCCACCGCCGCCAGCGCCACCTCTCCGCCGTCGAGCCCGGGCCCCGCCACTCCCAGTCCCAGCTGTGGTCCCAGCTAACTCAAACTCCCGGTCTCAAGACGCCCGAAAGGGAGGGAGACGACGGTTATGATGAACTCGGGCCGACGGGGCCCGAGGACTTTGCGAATTCGGGCTCGGCCGGGCCGAGGGCGCTCGGGTACGAGGATTACTACAATGAGGTGAGGATCAGGTACGTGATGGGGCTCCAGACGATGGTGCAGCTCCAGTGCGAGGCTCTCGTGAGGGAGTTCGGCGTGACGCCGCTGATATGTGGGATCTCCGGGCCGATTTGGCTGAGGTTCGTGGCGAGCACTCGGGTTTTCTCGGAGGAGTGGGCGGATGAGACCGTTCACGAGTCTGAGATGCAGGAACTAGGTGCGGTGACCTTGTTGTTTTTGTATTTTGATCGTGCCCTGAAGAATTTGTGTCTTCCAAGCTATGATCAATGATGTCGTAATCTTTAGTGGCTCTGTAATTTTAGCATGACTAGTTTGTATGGAGTGTGAATCTCAGAAACTTTACTATTCACAAAATTTAAGGGTCAAGGCGGAATGGCAAAGCATAGGCTGGCTAAAATTTGAAATTTGGCCAAATGAAAGTATTTGTGGAGTGTAGTGGAGCTAAATATGTTCACTCTATTAAGCAGTGAAGTGATTGGTTTTATTCCACTGACCATTGACACAGCATCAACTTGGAAGCACTGGATAAAAGTATGAAATCCAGTAGGGAAGTGGTCCTAGTGACTTCTTTTCATATGCATACTTGGATGTTGCTTTAAGATATTTCTTCATATCAATAGTGTCATGTAAGCATGGATATTTTGCTGTAATTAATTTGCTTGAATTTGAAATGAATTTTCCACCAGAGACCTTTTCTGTTCTATGCTTATTTGTATTCCACGTTCAAATAGCTTTCCTTTTGGCTGCTAAGCAGATATGTTTGTTGGATTTCAATCTCTCACAGATAGGCATTCCTTCTCTAGATGATTAAAAAAATTCAAGCTGGTCAATTAATGGCCGTCTGCTAGCATTAGTGCCCCATTTTGATTGCAATGAAGAGGGAGGGAGGGAGGTGTCTACAGATGATATGTTTGCATTTGAATTAGTTACATAACCGAATGTTTAAATGGTTCTGTTTCTCTGAAGATGTTTGTATAAATTTTCTTTTATACTGATTGTGAAATTGCCAGAAATCCTGAACCATTAGTGCTCTCACTTTTTGCTTCTCATGTTTCGATTACCCTATTTTCTTAAGTTGATTCTGAATCATAATCTTTATATATTTGGCCACAGGAGAACCAAAAGATTTTAGGCCTCGTGCTAAGTTCAGTGCAGAATCACACAATATGCATGGCAAGCGAGCAGTGATGAATGATGATATGGTATAGGACTTTGAGAAAAAAGATACCATTATCTTGTTTTTTGGCTATTTCTTTCTTGGCTTGTCATGTTGCGAGGGAACCTATCCTCCCTACTGACATAATCAAGTGGTCAGTTGAAGGGAAGCTTCCATATTTTGCTGCTTTCCAAGACATCGAAAAGAACTTTGGTCCACCATCAGCTGCTTGTCCTTTGAGTTCCAATCTTATGTTTAGGCCTTCTCAAGCAGTTCCACCACAGAATTTAGAAGCTACGGCAGCGTCCATTGCTCTGTCCATAGGTTTGTATTTGCCGCCTGTGAACTTTTATGCAATTTGTTCCTGCTATCTCAATCAGTTATGCCTACCAGCGGAGAAGATTTTTCCATATGCATGCCGAATACAGGAATGGTCAATGCCACCTGATCTGTGGTTGTCAGCAAATGAGTTGAGGCTTCCAACTCGTGTCTGCGTCATGTCTATACTCATGGTAGCAATAAGAATTCTTTATAACATACATGGTTTCAGAGAATGGGAGAAGAGCTTGACTGATCACCTAGATACGTCCTCAACATCAAGTGATCAAGTTGGATCCAAAAACACAGGGGGTTCCAGAATGAGGGAAGATGTTGAAAATGGTTCTGGTCTTTATTCTGGTGCTGGGGATGATTTAGATACAAGATTGGAAGCAGAAGCCTCAGATGGTGATGAGTCCGACTTTGACACTAAGGAGCTCCTTTGAAACCTCAATGCGAGATACAATGCCTTCAATGACTCATATGGTACCCCATTGCATTTTAATAATTTAACAGAATTTTTTAAAATGTTTTATCTATCACAACATGCTTTGAAAGGTTTGTTGGGCTTTATGTGGATGAATGAATAATTAGTGTACTTTTGTGTTATACCTTTTTGTGCGGACAGAGTACTGCAAAGACTTGCCCACCTATTTCCAGTATTGCAAAGATGTTGTTTTTGCTGGTCTAGAACCGTCTTGTGAGGTCTACAAGGAAGGAGAAGTTGTGAAGCAGCTATGGAATTTTTACCAGGAGAACAAGGTAATATATGATATAATTGCATCATCAATTCATACTTGGCCTGTGAAGTTAATTTTTACACATTTATGATAGAAGCCTGTCTTGGTATTTGATTCTCTTACCTTTATTCTTATTTAAGGGGATTTTTGATTGATGTCAGGATGGTGAACAAACTGAAGGGCTGGGGCTTCACTTTGATGGTGCTTTTAATCAAAAGAGGCCTAGAGATAATGTTAATGGATGTTCAAAGAATTCATTTATAGGCACCAAAAGGCTTAATAGTGGAACTTCGGATGCAAATGAAAGCCTTTTGGACAGCACACATGATGATGCTTCTTTGCAGAGTTCATTAGTAGACGATAACATGAAACCTAGCAATCGCCCATCTTCAGAAAGTTACCAAGACAGAGCCATTGGACAGCTGAAATTAGAGATGGAAGAGAATAGGTTCTTCTACATTCCACCCAGAGTAAAGGTCAAGAGACTTGATTATCTTCATTATGTTAGGAAGAGGGATCATGGTGCATTAGCCTATGTTGCCCATGCTGATTATTACATATTGCTTCGTGCTTGTGCTAGAGTAGCTCAGGTTGAGATTAGATGTATGCACATGGGTGTATTGAATTTTGAGAGGAGATTAGCCTGGATGGAAAATAGAGTAGAACACTGCCTGCATTTAACATTCTAAAGTATCTTGCAAGTTTTGTAGTGATGGGACTCGAGAAGATGATGCGTACAATGTGATTAACCTTTCTAGTCTGAATGGATAAGATTTTTAAAATTTCCTGTCTCATATGTCTCGAGAGTTGACTGAAGCCAGGCTACTATGTTTACAAAGTGAATAGTATACTGTTTATGGGACATTTGTGTGTATGTTTTGTACTGCGAGCTCTTAGGCATTCTGCTCCTTTTCAATCTTCCATACGATGAATGTGGTGAAGTGCAAAAGGCTGGGTTTCAGCTGGACAAAGATCTTGTGGTATAAGCAAATTGACCAAGGAATGTTGGCAAATCCAATTTTATATTATATTCACGGCTAAAAATATGTTAGCTACAGCATTTCCTGTTTCTTTCTTTTGCATATTGCAGATAACTTTAAATAGCAAGCATGATGCAAGAGAGAGAGGGGGAAACAAAGACGGGGAGGGGGGAGTATACTACCTTGTAACATGTGACTTCAAGAAGAAGAAATGCTTGGAAAGGAATTCCAAGAGATAATGTTATTTGAATAATGAAGTGCCGATTACAATATTTTAGGCGCCTAGTTATAGGTAGGTCACCATTAATGAGATAATCAAATAACTGAAATCTAATAACAGAATCAAGGAAAAAATATTGATAAAGGGGAAAGTTTTCAAAATGCTACTAAGAAATCTACAAAATACGAAAATTTTTGACGTTTCGGAAATTAAGGAAAACATGTAAATTTGATATCAAATATTGTAACCCATCTGTAATTTTGAAAATTTTGCAATTTTCTTTAATTTGTTGGACCGCTTGCTCTTTCGATGCTCGAAACTTTCCATACGAGCATTTTCCCATCGTTCTACGTCACTTCTATTGGTGGAGAGATGGTTTACTTATTGATGACATGAGTTATTTAGCAGATGCTTAAGTCTTTTCTCATTGACCTCATCTTGTGATTTTCACCTTCACAAGTTCATGTTTCTATGATCTTATTTTGTATTTACTTGAGTAATGCAATAAATCTCCGGCAAAGTGGTTATTTCTTATAATCAAACAAAAAGCGAAGAGCGAAGCCTAAATTACTGAGTTTATGAGGCAATTAACTTTTTTTCTCTTTTTTGGTCGAAAAGGAGTTAACTTGAATAGTTGTAATTTTTTTTACGACATGTTTTTGTATGAGCGTGTGACAGTAAATTTTGATGGGACTCAGATCGTTGACTGATATAACAGGGGGAAGTTCAAATTATATGTTGTATAATTGCCTAGATGTACTCACCTTGGATGACATACAACCCTAGTTAAAATTAAAGCTCAGCTAGGCTCTTGAAGTGACTCCTGTTAAGAGGCACTGCTAATTCAGCAGAAAGTTTTTTCCTCCTAGGTATGATGTCATTATTCCCGCGGAAGAACAGAAATAACGTTTACTACTGGGAACAGACTAGCCTTTCTCCCCAGGCTCGAAACATCTAAAGGAACAGAGTTTGTGATGATCCCTTTGTCTACCTCGCACCATTTCCCGCTTAGAGAAGAAGAAGAAGAAGAGGAAGAAGAAAGAAGATTTTGCGCCATCTTCTATGCTGGACCCTCTCTTGGGTCTATGATGCTTGCAGAACTGAGATGTCATGGTTTCACTCTCAATACCAAACCCTACAATAGCTTAGCGTGCCTGTACAAGTTGCTTCATGACAATAGCTGACAAAAGAAAATATTCAGAGAAACTAATCAACCCTCACACAGCCTCCCGTTGAAGGCAGGATAATTATAAATGCTAGCCTTCACATCTCCAAGGAAACTCTTTTCTTCCAATCTGTCTAACTAGCATGCTCGACCTTTGCTGTTGGTCGAACGGAACAACAGCGAATAGATTTAGGATCAGTTGTGCAGAGGATCAGCTCCTCCTCGGACTTTTCTTTTGCTTGACATGTTAGGATCATATGTCTTCGTCACACTTGAAGATTTCTTTGTGTTCATGCCCACTGTGCTGACAGTCTTCAAACTGCGTCGACTCTGGGGTGCTTTTCCCTGAACTTCTTGCTCCCCCACGAAACCGAGCGCTACACTTACTAGACCATGGTCTTTATCCGGGTCCGATGCTAAGAAGAAGATGCATGCGAGCAGTATAAGGGCTCTGGTTAAGATGAAGCCCATGATTGTGGTTTGCGGAAGGACAAGAAATAACAGCATAAGAACTCCCTTTGCTTACTGCAGTATCGGGAGCTTAGGTGATTTGGAGACCCTCGGCCTTTTCTTTCCGTTCCAACTCTTCCAAATATAAGCCTTTGATTCATCAGTAGCGGATTTGATAATGCACTTAATAGCATAAAGTACGGAGGGGCCCCTAACAGCTAGAGTGAATTCGGATCACTTAAAAATCTTTAGCCTGGTAGGACGTATTCTACGTTGACGGTGTCGTCACTCCATTTTTTATTTCTTTCCTTTGTAAGTTTCTTAGCCTCTTTGGAATTCGAACGTTCGAGTGAGACATAGAGATAAACATGTTGCCGGCACTTCAAATTTTTGGACCGGAAAAGACGGCTGCCTCGGTTGCGTAGACGACGGGCGGGTCAACTGACGCCTCCCTCTGACTTTTCTGCGCTTACGCGTTTTGAGGAAACCAAAATTCGGGTCGAACTTGCCAGTCCGCACTCGAAGTCTTGTGTGCGCACGTAAATATGATAGCTAGGATCCACTTTAGATCGTACCGTGATTCTTCCTCCGTGTGAGAAAAGTATATTGTCTTGGCGTGTGATCTAGTCAAGTCGTGTCAATCGATACCATTTACCAATCGATCTAGACACTATTCACCCATGTAGTGTCGGCAAAACTACTTCATCTCGATCAATTCTGAGCTTTTCCATCTCAAATTTGTCAAAAGTCCACTTAATTGGAAATAGATTGGATGTTTGCTTCGTCGAAGATAATGGATCGGAGGCTTCTCTCCTCCTTTTGGGAAGCTCTCCTCCATTTATTTCAACATCCTTAACAGGTGGAGACATATCGAAGGTCAGTGAAGTGAGGTTTTCAGAGACGGAAGCTTTTCCTTCTGAAATTCTTGAGGTTTTGGTTTGAGACCAAGCCACTAATGCTCTCGAATCATGCTCAGGAGAAGAAAAATCATGATATTTCTATGGTTCGATATTGTAAGAATCAGACATATATAGGTTCGAACAAATTAGGGGCATTTTATCAATTGAAAATACGTGCTAACTAAAATGAAAATAATTTCATAAAAGATCTATTTGATTCGTGAAAATAGAATTTTCTAAGAAAATTTTGAAAACAGAATTTATCATTTTTCAGAATAGGGCAGGCCTTCGCAAATGCCCACTGCCACACATGCCCATTGTCACCCCGTGCCATCACTCTCTTCGTCAAGGCTTTGCCGTTACGATTTGTTTGCTCCTACCAAAGTATGTACTCTCCCTCCGTCTCAAATAATAGAGAGATATAGAGGAGGCATAGCACAACCACATAAGGAAATCTAATGGAGTTATAGCTGCCGCTAGAGGTGAGTTTTGCGGACAAACAAAAGTTCAAGTTTGGAGGGAATTGGTAAATTTTTTACAATTTCTGGGTTGCCATGCAATGGTGTCAAAATTTAAAGGATGATCCATAACTTTTTTAAAAACAAAAAAAATGGGCTCGAAATATCCTCATTTTCTTAAAAAAGGATCCGGAATGGACATTGTTTCAAATAAGGGTCTAAAGTGTAATTACTTTCTCAAATAATGACATAAAGTAAATTTTATTTCAAATAAAAGCCTGAAGTGATTATATCTGGTTTAAATAAAGACTAGAAGTGATTATGTTTGTTTTAAATAAATGCCTAACTTTTCGACATTTAAGAGTATTTTCGTCATTAACCATTTTTTCCTTTTTTTTTTCTTTTCTCTTTTTCTTGGTTCTTCTTCTTCCTCTTCACTAGTGGCTAGCCGGCTGGCCATTAGTGATGCCCATAAAGGGCTGGGCGAGGGTCGTCCTCGCTCAATTCAGCGAGGGCCACCCATGTCGGCCACAAACAAGGGATGGCCTCGCCTAGGCAAGGTGACCCTCGCCCTGTGGGAGGCCGCCCCTCGCGGCCACTTGTGAGGTCGGCCTTCACTTGCGATTAGTGAGGGCTTGGTGACTTTGCTGGCTATTGGTAAGGGCCAGCAAGGGCTCGACCACCCTCGCCAGCATCCCGTAAGGGTCATCGAGACCTTGTTGACCCCAAGTGAGGTTGACGAGTGCTTACAAGCCCTTGCCGGCCTTTGTTAGTGGTTGTTGGCCAACGCGAAAAAGAAAACAGAAGAAAAGAGAAAAATAGAAGGAAATTTGCATGAAAATACCCTTGATTAGTTAGAAAATTTGCCGGTTGATGATGGCGAGATCAAGTCTTTATTTGAAACAACTAATGTCATTTTAGACCATTATTTGAAAGAATGCCCATTTTAGACCTTATTTAAGAAATTGAAGGTACTTTGGGCCCTTTTTCAAGAAAAATACGGGGTAGGGCTTAAAATGAAAATTCGAAAGCCCAGCATGGCTTGGCTCAAAATTGGAAATTTATTTAATTTCTTATATTTCTAATTATATCTCATTAATGATTTTCATCCTAAATAAAAAATTGAAAACTCACGAGTGAATTATTTATTTTGTTACATTATTGAACTGATTATGTTATTCTTGATAATATGAAACTTTTCACATGAAAGATATTAATTAATTAATATTGAGAAATTTAAAATTCTAAGTGAGCCTAGCCCAAACCAGACAAGGTCGGGCTTGGTCAGATTCTGAGATCGATTTCGGGCTTGTAATATCCAAGGCCGAAAGGACGATTCAATGCCTTTTTTTTTTTTTTTTTTTTGGGTCTAATACTCAATGCCACGTTTTTTTTTTTTTTGGTCAAACTCAATGCCACGGTAAAAAGGAAAAAACTGCCATGTTTAGTATCTTTATTTATATTAACCTAAAAATAAAAGCACACTATTGAAAGACCCAATTTTCAAAAAGGAAATAAAAATAATATTAAAAAAAAGACTCATCGAATTTTAATAAAACTTACACAAATCAAAATTTAATGTATAATAATTTACTCCAAATCGGTAGACTGTAATGAATTTATCTAAAATTTATTTTTTAACCATAAAAAATTTTCAAATTGATATATTTATGATAAATACACTCTCATAATGAAAAATCACAAATTACATTTCATTCAACTTAATAATTTGACTGCAAAATTTAACGAAAACTAATAAAAAGTAAATTTGTCATTTTTAGTGACAAAAAATTAATTTAAAATAAATTTATAATATCTGTACTGGATTAAAATTTTCCAGCGGAGAAGATTTTTCCGCCTGTGAACTTCTATGCGATTTGTTCACGCTATCTCAACCAGTTATGCCTACCAGCGGAGAAGATTTTTCCGCATGCATGCCGAATACAGGAATGGTCAATGCCGCCTGATCTGTGGTTGTCAGCAAATGAGTTGAGGCTTCCAACTCGTGTCTGTGTCATGTCAATACTCATGGTAGCAATAAGAATTCTTTATAACATACATGGTTTTGGAGAATGGGAGAAGAGCCTGATTGATCACCAAGATATGTCTTCAACATCAAGTGATCAAGTTGGATCTGAAAACACAGGGGGTTCCAGAATGAGGGAAGATGTTGAAAATGGTTTTGGTTTTCATTCTGGTGCTGGGGATGATTTAGATACGAGATTGGAAGCAGAAGCCTCAGATGGTGATAAGTCTGAGTTTGATGCTAAGGAGCTTCTACGAAACCTCAATGCTAGATACAATGACTTCAACGACTCATATGGTACTCAATTGCATTTTGATAATTTAACAAGATTGTTTAAAATGTCCTTTTCTTTCCCAACATGCTTTGAAAGGTTTTTTGGGCTCAATGTGGATGAAAGAATGATTAGTGTACAATTGTGTTAAATCTTTTTGTGTGGACAGAGTACTGCAAAGACTTGCCCACCTACCTCCAGTATTGCAAAGATGTTGTTTTTGCTGGTCTAGAACCTTGTGAGGTCTACGAGGAAGGAGAAGTTATGAAGCAGCTGTGGAATTTTTATCAGGAGAACAAGGTAACTTATGATATAATTGCATCATCAATTCTTACTTGGCCCGTGAAGTTAATTTTTACAGATTTATGATAGAAGCCCGTCTTGGTATTTGATTCTCTTACCTTTATTCTTATTTAAGGGGATTTTGGATTGATGTCAGGATGGCGAACAAACGGAAGGGCCGGGGCTTCACTTTGATGGTGCTTTTAATCAAAAGAGGCCTAGAGATCATGTTAATGGATGTTCAAAGAATTCATTTATAGGCAATAAAAGGTTTAATAGTGGAACTTCGGGTGCAAATGAAAGCCTTTTGGACAGCACAGATGATGATGCTTCTTCGCAAAGTTCATTAGCAGACGATAACATGAAACCTGGCAATCGCCCATCTTCAGAAAGTTACCAAGACAGAGCCATTAGACAGCTGAAATTAGACATGGAAGAGAATAGGTTCTTCTACATTCCACCAAGGGTAAAGGTCAAGAGACTTGATTATCTTCATTATGTTAGGAAGAGGGATCATGGTGCATTAGCTTACGTTGCCCATGCTGATTATTACATATTGCTTCGTGCTTGTGCTAGAGTAGCTCAGGTCGAGATTAGATGTATGCATATGGGTGTATTGAATTTCGAGAGGAGATTAGCCTGGATGGAAAATAGAGTAGAACACTGCCTGCATTTAACCCCTCCTAAGGTATCTTGTGAGTTTTGTAGTGATGGGACGCGAGAAGATGATGCAGACGATGTGATTAACCTTTCTAGTCTTAATATATAAAATTTTTAAAATTTGCTGTCTCGTATGTCTCAAGAGTTGTTTGCAGCCAGGCTACTCTGTTTACAAAGTGAATAGTATACTGTTTACGGGACATTTTGTGCATAGATTTTGTACTACGAGCTCTTAGGCATTCTGCTCCTTTTCGATCTTCCATAAGATGAACGTGGTGAATTGCAAAAGGCCAGGTTTCAACTGGACAAAGATCTTGTGGTATAAGCAAGTGGACCAAAAAAAGTAGGCAAATTCAATTTTATACTATATCTGCGGCTAAAAATATGTTAGCTGCAGCATTTCCTGTTTTGTAGTGATGGGACTCGAGAAGATGATGCAGACGATGTGATTAACCTTTCTATTCTAAATATATAAAGTTTTTAAAATTTGCTGTCTCGTATGTCTCAAGAGTTGTTTGCAGCCAGGCTACTCTGTTTACAAGGTGAATAGTATACTGTTTACGGGACATTTTGTGCATAGGTTTTGTACCATGAGCTCTTAGGCATTATGCTCCTTTTCAATCTTTCATAAGATTAGACCTGAGCATGTCTTTAAATTGCTCCCCTCAAGCCCATGTGAGAGAACCTCCCCAGAGAAAATTCCCAGGAGGGGTTGTGAAACACTGGGGGTCTGTCGGAGTCAACTGGAGACCTAAAACTCAATAATGATAACCCACGGGGAGTCCTAACAAGGATTTACCCACCCCACCCCCCGGCTTGACCAAGCTCTACTTCCCCTACATTGGTAGGGCGCGCATCTTGGGATGATAGCAGCTGGATAAATCCCCGTTTTGTACCATGAGCTCTTAGGCATTCTGCTCCTTTTCAATCTTCCATAAGATGAATGTGGTGAAGTGCAAAAGGCCAAGTTTCAGCTGGACAATAATCTTGTGGTATCAACAAATGGACCACAGAAAGTGGCAAATCCAATTATATACTATATCTGCGGCTAAAAATATGTTAGTTGCAGCATTTCCTGTTTCCTTTTTGGCATATTCCAGATAATTGTAAATAACAAGCATGACGCAAGGGGAGAAGTATAATACCATGTAATATGTGAGAAAGTATACTACCATGTAACATGTGACTTCTATCGATGGAGAGATGGTTTACTTATTGATTACATGAGTTATTTTAAGTAGATGCCTTGGTCTTTTCTCATTGACCTCATCTTGTGATTTTAACCTTCACAAACTCATGTTTCTACGATCTTATTCTGTATTTACTTGAGTGATGCAATAAAACTCCAGCAAAGTGGTCATTTCTAATAATTGAACAAAAAGCGAAGAGGGAAGCCAAATTTTCCAAGATTATGAGGCGAAGGAGTTAACCTTTTTTTTTTGGTTGAAAAGGAGTTAACTCGATTAGTTGTAAATTTTAGAACATGTTTACCTGTCGCATGAGCCTGTGACAGTTAATTCTGAAGGGACTCAAGATTTTTGACTGAGATAACAGGTGGAAGTTCAAATTCTATGTTGTATAATTGCCTAGATGTACTCATCTTGGATGACATACAACCCTAGTTAGAATTAAAGCTTAGCTAGGCTCTCGAAGGGACTCCTGTTAAGAGGCACAGCTAATTCAGCAGAAATTTTTTAGCTCCTAATTATGACGTCATTTTTCCTGCAGAAAAAACCATAATGATGTTTACTACTAGGAACAGACTAATTTTCTCCCAGGCGTGAAACATTTAAAGGAACAGAGTTTGCAATAATCCCTTTGTCGACCTTGCACCATCCCCGCTTAGAGAAGAAGGAGGAGGAGGAGGAAGAAGAATAATTTGCGCCATCTTATAAGCAGTGGACCGTCTCTTTTGGGTCTATGATGCTTGTGATAGATTAAATATAAACTAAAACCTAACGATCCCGATTTATCAATCACGGATAAATCCATATAAAATTTGGGATCGATTTACGGAAACGTAAAGATTAACATACCTCTAGCCATTGATGAAAATTTGCAAAGGTGGGAAACTTCAAAACCTTTGATGAATCCACACAGCACAATCGATTTGCAATATGGGAACACAGATCTGTACGCCCTGTTCTACTAGCCAATACCCCTCAAATCTGATGGTGTGTTTTCTGTAATGATAGAGTTTGAACTAGACAACCTGACATTTTTATTCCATTTATTGCGTTACCGATATCTTCCATCAAAACCGTTATGGTAATATATTAACAAGCATATATCACAAAATACACGTGAGTAATAAATTGGGCAATAAATTGGAATTTATTGGAAATACAGAATAATAAAAATATATTACATATTATAACAGCTTGCAGAACTGTGATGTCATGGTTTCACTCTCAATACCAAATCCTACAATAGCTTAGCTTGCCTGTACAAGTTGCTTCATGACAACAGCTGACAAAAGAAAATACTCAAGAGAAACAAATCAACCCTCACACAGCCTCCCGTTGACGGCAGGATAATTATAAATGCTAGCCTTCACATCTCCGAGGAAACTCTTTTCTTCCAATCTGTCTAATTAGCTTGCTTGGCCTTTTCTTTTAGTCGAACGGAACAAACTCGAATAGATTTAGACCCTGTTGTGGAAGGGATCCGGTCCAGATGGGACTTTTCTTTTGCTTGACATTTTAGGATCAAATGTCTTCGCCACATTTGAAGATTTCCTTGTGTTCACGCCCACTGTGCTGATAGTCTTCAAACTGCGCCGACTCTGGGGTGCTTTTTCCTGAACTTCTTGCTCCCTCACGAAACCGAGCGCTACACTTACTAGACCATGCTCTTTATCCGGGTCCGATGCTAATAAGAAGATGCATGCGAGCAGTATAAGGGCTCTGATTAAGATGAAGCCCATGATTGTGGTTTGCGGAAGGACAAGAAATAACAGCACAAGAACTACCTTCGTTTACTGCAATATCGGGAGCTTGGGTGATTCGGAGACCCCCGGCCTTTTCTTTCCGTTCCAACTCTTATAAATATAAGCCTTTGATTCATCAGCAGCGGATTTGATAATGCGCTTAATAGCATAAAGTACGGAGGGGCCCCTAACAGCTAGAGTGAATTCGGATCATTTAAAAATCTTCGGCCTGGTAGGACGAATTCTACGTTGAGGGTGTCGTCACTCCAATTTTTTTTTCTCTCTTTCCTTTGTGAGTTTCTTAGCCTCTTTGGAATTCGGACGTTCGAGTGAGACACAGAGACAAACGCGTTGTCGGCACTTCAATTTTTTGGACGGAATAGACGGCTGCCTCGGTTGCGTAGACGACAGGCCGGTCGACTGACCCCTCTCTCTGACTTTTCTGAGCTTACGCGTTTCGAGGAAACCAAAATTTGGGTCGAACTTGCCAGTCCGCACTCGAAGTCGTTTGTAAATATGTAAATATGATAGCTAGGATCCACTTTAGATCGTCCTGCGATTCTTCTCCGTGTGAGAAAAGCACATTGTCTTGGGGTGTGATCTAGTTGGGTCATGTCAATCGATACCATTTGCTAATCGATCAAGACACTATTCACCCATGTAGTGTCGGCAGAGCTACTTCATCTCAATCAATTCGAACTTTTCCCATCTTAAATTTGTCAAAAGTTCACTTAAGACGCGTTTAGTAACTATTATATTCTCGGAAACAAATTCTGATTAGAAATAATTATTTTTTATTTTGTTTCGAAGAACAATTTTTAAGCATTTTAATCCGTTTGATAACTGTTCAATTTTTTTTATTTTGTTCCGGAGGATCGGCGACTAGCTAGACGAGGGTCAGCGACCTCGTCGGAGCGTTGTCGGCTCTATGTGAGGCTGTGCCTCGCTGGTGGTTGGGTGAGCCTAGCTCAGCCAGGCAAGGCTTGTCGATGGCTAGGGGAGGCCTGCTTGGGGACGACAGTAGCGGTTGAAGAAGAAGAGAGAGAGAAGTAGAATAAGAAGAAAGAAGAGAAAAAAGAAAAACTAAGTCGGCTTGATTCCGGAATGGTTTTTGAAAACAAAAAATCAATTTTTCTTTTCTTTTTACTTTTCAATCCTATTCCAAATCTATTTCCATGAACAAAAAAATAGAAATTTGTTCCCATAAATAAAAAATTTACCAAACATATTTCTGTTCTAAATCTACTTCCGAGAATAAAGTAATAGAAATTTTCACTGTTTGACCGATTGCCAAACGCACATTTAATTGAAAATAGATTGGATGTTTGCTTTGTCGAAGATAATGGATTGAAGGCTTCTCTCCTCCTTTTGGGAAGCTCTCCTCCATTTATTTCAACATCCTTAACAGGTGGAGACATAGAAGGTGAGTGAAGTGAGGTTTTCGGAGACCGAAGATTATCCTTATGAAATTCTTGAGGTTTTGGTTTGAGACTAAGCCACTAATGCCCTCGAATCATGCTCAGGAGAAGAAAAAACCATGATATTTCTATGGTTCGATAGTGTGAGAATCAAACATATATAGGTTCGAACAAATTAGGGGCATTTTATCAATTGTGATGGTTTTATTATTGATTGGCTTAAGGCCCATCCGCCCAAGTTGGGCCCAAAAAGCCCGGCCCGCGGGAATAGGGCCCGTGGATGGAGGGACGTATAAAAGGGAGGAGAGAGAGAGAGAAGACACCTCTTGGATAATTAACGTACGTCTTCTCCTCTCCCGCGTGCTCTCTCTCTCCAAAAAGGAATAGTAAGCAAACAGCGACACTGTCTTCCCTTCAAGGCGTCATCGGATCGAACAAGAGACAAATTCTCTTCCTCTTATCGACATCGATGTCTAATTTGTGGCTAATAAGGTACGCTCGAATTCGTGGTGTGCTTCACGATCGGTGATACATGTTATTCCCGGGCTTCGTCTTCCGCATTGCTTTAGGGGTTCGATTTAGTGTCGAATTCGGTTTTCGGGGATCTGTTATTCCCAACATTGGTATCAGAGCCCTAATTCACATTTTCCCGACCTGTTTGATTTTTTTGATTGAATTTTCGCGAAGAAAATCAGCCGGCACGGATCGGGGCGAGAAATCCCGACACCCGAGCATTGTTCATCGATTTTTTCGAGTTTCCATAAGTCGAAATCGATTTCTGAAAGCATTGGGTGAAAGGGCTTGTCGAGATGAGTCCGGGGACATGTCGTGAGCCGCCGGGTGACGCCGCACGCGCCCACACGCGCGGCCAGAAGCCGCTGCGCGTGGGCGCCACGCGCCAAAAGCGCTGGCATCGGCCAGCGCGTGCGCCACACGCGCCGGTGGCGAACCGGCACATGCGCGCCGGCGAACCGGCATGCGCTGGTCGGCGAACCGGCGCGTGTTGACGTCACCGTGACGTCAGGGTAACCGTTGGGATGACGTCATCGATAATGTCATCGCCGACGACTGTTGGCCGGCCGACGACTTGACCCGACTGGCGATCCGACTCGACCCGACCCGCGGACGCCTGGCACGCGCGCGGCACGTGCCGGATGACGTCTGCGTGACGTCAACCCGCGCACGCGCACGGCACGTGCGGTCGGTTCGTCCGACCCGACCTGACCGTTGACCGTTGACCCGGAAAAAAAAAAACAAAAAAAAAAAGAGAAAAAAAGAAAGGAATTTGTTTCTTTTTCAATTATGTCTGTGTGGGTTAGAGGTAATCCATTTTTTAATTTTGCATTTGTTGTATGAATCATGAAAAATTATGTTTTTTCCATTTTGTTTATTGTGGATTATAAGTAATCCATTTTAGTTATGCATTTATTACAGGAACTATAATGCGTTATGCACGGATACCTGCAATCCCGAGAACGGACGAAGGAAAAGCTAGACTGAAAAGGCTGATGAAAGAGTTAGCTGATTATCGGTGGCATGACAGTGATTTAGTATCACACGTGGTCAGGGTCAATCAGATGATACAGGAAATCATCTGGAATGGTTATCTTATGCCAGATTTTGAGAAGGTGCCGGCTTTGATAAACACTCTTCCACCTGAATGGCAAGCAGTGTTAGATCGGCTATGGGAGGTCAACGTGGTCCCGGGTTATAGGAGGCTAGTGGAAGCTTTTGTAAGAGAGCATTATAGGATTGAGTTGGCTAAAACTTCAACCCTTAGATTAAGCGCCACATGGCGCAGAGTGAATGCACCTTGGTGGTGACATGAGAGCTCTCCAAAAGTTTTTCCATGGTTGGCAAATGTGCCTTCAGTTTTCTCGATACTTTGGTGATAGATTAGAAGGGACTTTCCCTATTTATTTCTTAGATTAGTTTGAGATGTTTTTGAGTGTTGAATATCTCTTTCTATGTCGATATTTCTTTTTGGATATATTACTTAGTGTAATGGATTACTGTATTAGTTGAAAGCATTATTATTTTATTGGATGTCAATTATCTGTTGCTTTCTGTTATTACCGATTGCTGTGGGTAGTTAGCGTGGGTAGTTCATAGAAGTTTTTGTAACTTCATAGAATTTATTTTGCATAAGACAATTATATTAATAATAGTTTTAAGTTAGGATTTTGGAGGATGATTGGAAACGTAGTAACCTTTTGATTCTGAAACCTTACTTGAAATTATTCATTGATATGATGGGTCTGTGCAAAGTGGATGCATAAATGATAGGCATTAATTATTCGTGCATATATGTCTGATGTGTTCAGATTGATGGATTTAACAACTAAGAACGCAATTGCTGATGTGAACAGCAACAATTGTGAAATATTGAATATGAAGATTCAATATGTGCTGGAAAAGCAAGAAGCACTAGAAGCTCTTGACCATGTTATGGAAGATCTTGAGGATGCTGTGCGCCACCTTGAGCTGGTAGAAGACCGCTTGACAACATGTGAGCCGAAAATAGATATTTGCAATGCTGGTTCTAGCTCAGAAAGGGTTTTGAGTTCTAAGCGCAAACGTATTGATTCGTTCAATATGTGGGAATGCAAAGGATCAAGTCCTTATTGCAAGAGATCAAGAGTTAACCAACACAAGAGAGGAAAACGTCCTCAAGTGAAGAAAATGTCAAGGGTGAGGTGTTACAATTGTGACAAGAAGGGTCACTATGCTCGCAACTGTCGTGAGCCAAAGAAGGTAAACACCTCTTGTACATTTGAGCACTTTGCTTTTGTGTTAAGTTCTGCATTATTAGCTGAATCAAATCATTTGTGGACTGTAGATTCAGGAGCAACAGACGATGTAGCGAAGGATAGAGGATCCTTCGTGGAATTTCGACGAGTACCAATTGGAACTAAATGGATCTATGTGGGATATAACTCCAGAGATGAAGTTAAAGGGATTGGCACCTGCCAATTGAACATGCATGATGGACGCACCTTGTTCCTACATGATATTCTATATGCTCCGAAGATTCGTCAAAATTTAAGTGTCTGTTTTTTGTGTTGGTTAAGCTTGGTTTTAGTGTGAACTTCTGTAAAAGCGATGTAGATTTGTATTTGGATACAAACTACTATAGTTGCGGTCACTTTCTAGATGGTTTTAATTGTACTAAATGTTGACTGTGGTGATGTCAATATTTGTTATTCCCTTGTTTCACGTCTTCTACTTCATATGATAATTATGTGATTATGTGGCATGCTGACTTGGTCATATTGGCCAACAACGTATAAATAGACTAGCCAAAAAGGGCTTGTTGGGCAACATTGAAAAAGTCAATTTACCCAGATGTGAGCATTGCCTAATAGGGAAAATGACAAGAAAACCATTTGGAAAAGATAAAGAGCTGAATTTCCTCTGCATTTAATCCATTATGATGTCTATGATTCAATGAATGTGAGAGGAAGGCAATGGGCTGTTTATTTCATCACTTTTATAAATGATTATACTCGATTCGGATATGTCTATTTGATTTCTCATAAATCTGAAGCATTAAGTTGTTTCAAAAGGTTTATGAACTTGGAAGAAAATTAATTAGACAAGAAAATAAAAGTATTGAGATCCGATCGAGGTCGAGAATATTTATCTGATGAGTTCAGAAAATAAATTGATGAAAAGGAATAGAAATACAGTTGTCTATTCCATATACTCCTCAACAAAATGGTGTTGCAGAGAGAAGAAACAGAACCCTACTGGAAATGGTTAGGTCCATGATGGAGCATGCTAACTTACATATCACTTTTTGGAGTGATGCGTTGTTAACTGCTGCCTATATACTTAACCGAGTGCCTTCCAAATCAGTTAGCTCCACTCTATATGAGTTATGGACAGGTAGAAAACCGAACTTAAGTTTTCTTAAGCCATGGGGTTGTACTGTCTATACTCATGAGTCCTCTCACAAGTTTGGGAAATTGGGTCCCAAAGGAAATAAGAGTATTTTAATGAGATACTCCGAACACTCGAAAGGGTATGTGTTCGTAGGTGAGCAGGAAAGTGGGAGTATAACTGAATTTGAATCACAGGATGTCACATTCTTAGTGGATGAATTTCCTAAGAAGGGCAAAATAGGGGAAGATTATTTCCTATTTGAAACCTTGGATCAAGATAATGATATTAGTGGAGTTCATCCAAGTGGGAGTAATATGAGAAGTGATGAATTGAATTCAATTCATTCTCAATTACAACCACATAATGAGATGATATCGTCATTATCTAATCCGAGTGGGAGCATAATTGGGAATGATGTGTTAAGTGTACAATCCCTCATACGGCGAACAAGTCACCAAAGTATTCCCCGTCGACGTTTTGACATTGAAGGGAAAACTTTTATGGTTGCTTCGCAAGATAAGAATGAGCCAAGAAATATTAATGAGGCTCTGAATTGCCCTAATAAAGAAAAATGGATTCATGCAATGGAAGAGGAAATTGAGTCAATGAAATCAAACCAAGTCTGGGAACTGGTTGATCTTCCAAAAGGACACAAAGCTATTGGGAACAAGTGGGTTCTCAAAATAAAGCGAAAGGCTGATGGCTCAATAGAAAGGCATAAGGCTCGCCTTGTGGCGAAGGGGTATAATCAACAGGAAGATATTGATTATGAAGATACATTTTCTCCTGTAGTGAGATTTACCTTGATTCGCATAATTCTGGCAATAGTGTTTAGTATGGATCTTGAGTTACATCAAATGAATGTAAAGACTGCTTTCTTCAATGGAGCATTAGAGGAAGAAATATATATGGAACAACCTGCTGGTTTCATAATGAAAGGCCAAGAAAAAAATGTATGTCGACTTTTGAGGTCGATATATGGCCTTAAGCAGTCGTCAAGACAATGGTATATACGTTTTCATAATGCCATAATGGCATATGACTTTACAATGATAGATGAGGATCATTATATATATATATCAAAAGATCCAAGGATCAATTTGTGATCATATCATTATATGTTGATGATATACTAATTGCCGTAAGTAATATGGAGTTTGTCAATACTGTCAAAAATTGGTTGTCTTCCAATTTTGAATTGAAGGATATGTGATTTTAAACCCATAGACACTCCTATTGCAAAAGGTGAAGGATTGAGCCATAGATTGTGTCCAAGAACTCCACAAGAGAAGGAACAAACGAAATATGTTCCTTATGCTAGTGCTATTGGGAGCTTGATGTACGCTATGATGTGTACAAGACCTGACATATGTTATGTAGTTGGAATGGTGAGTAGATACCAATCCAATCTAGGTCAAGCACGTTGGAAAGCCGTTAAATGAATACTAAGGTATCTAAAGGGGACTGCTGATAATATATTGAGTTATTATGGAAATGATCTGCAACTCAAAGACTATTCTGATGCTGATTGGAGAGGAGATTTAGATGAAAGAAAATCTCCCTCTGGGTTTGTTTTCTTACCGAATAATGGCACCATATGTTGGAGCAGTAAGAAACAAAAATGTATAGCCTTGTCCACGATTGAAACTGAGTACGTGGCATTATCAGCAGCAATAAAAGAAGATGTTTGGCTTAAGAGATTTTTTGGATCATTTAGGTGTTTTTAGAAGTACTGCAGATTCATTGTTGGTTAACTGTGATAGCTAAGCAACTAAAGTGTACACCAAATATCCAAAATATCATGGCAAGACCAAACCTATAGATACCAAGTATAATTTTGTCAAGAATATGATTGCATGAAAGGATGTGAAACACATAAAATGATAGCAGATCCTATAACAAAGCCAATACCTAGAGATGTGTTTTTTTGTGGCCATGTGAAATCTCTAGGATTGCGTAGAGTCTGATGTACTGGATTGTAATTTCCCTGAAGCGTTCACATTTGATGATTTTGTGTTTTTCATCATTAATGCCTATGTATCTTTGTTTGATATTTATGCATCTTAATACTTAGTGTATTATTTTAAGTTGAGAAAGTATGTCGGACAGATATAAGATTAGCCCACTCACACGGGTAATCGCCTCTATTTACTGTATGATAAATAGAGATGAGACTGTTTTTAAGCGTATTATCTAGGTGATAATCGAGAGCTCAAGCTTAAAATACGTATGTCGCCTTAACTGGGTGTTAAGATGAGGACATAATACTTACTATGTCTGAAAGTAAAATACCCCACATATTTTACTTTATTTATCTATGATACCAGATGTAAGTTCTGATGAATTTTGTGAATGAGTAGATACGTGAACTCAAGTTAGACATTGGGTATGTCTGAACTATCATCTGTACGGTATTGAAAGTGTAGACATACGCTCCATGGGAAATGAGTTATTACCGTAATACGTATTTCATACTACGTATGCATGAGACGACCAATAAGAGTGGCAAAAGTTTGATCTCAACTTTTTATGTCGTGTGAGACTCTTGAGGAAAAGAGTTCTTCAATTTTTTAGTCCCCTCATGACTCTTACTTATTCTCAAAATTTCTATTTAGTGTTTGCTATTTTAGGATGTTGCCAATGGTCATGAGTTTGATTCGATCTAATGGGGCATTTCTAGAAAAGCAAGCTGAACTGAAATTGAGAATTTGAAGGGAAGAGGAAGATCGAATTTGGAGAATCACATTGTAGTTTTGTATTCACCGGTTAACCAATTATGACTGTCTTTGTGATAATCATAATTGTGAATACAATATATATATCATTGTTTGAAAGAGATCAAGAGAAATATAAATGTGATCAATCGATCTAGGGTATTGCATACTAAATCTACTCAGAGTGTGATGCCCATTATGAGCTGCTATATATTCCTAACAGATTTATGGCAACGAGCTCTCAAAGTATGCTGGTCGCACGGATTATTCACCGGTATGAATGTTGAAGAGAGGTAAAGAGAATCATGTTCGGCCCACCATGTGCGAGTGGGAGATGATGGTTTTATTATTGATGGGCTTAAGGCCCGTCCGCCCAAGTTGGGCCCAAAAAGCCCGGCCCATGGGAATAGGGCCCGTGGATGGAGGGACGTATAAAAGGGAAGAGAGAGAGAGAGAAGACACCTCTTGGATAATTAACGTACGTCTTCTCCTCTCCCGCGCGCTCTCTCTCTCTCCAAAAAGGAATAGTAAGCAAACGGCGACACTGTCTTCCCTTCAAGGCGTCATCGGATCGAACAAGGGACAAATTATCTTCCTCTTATCGGCATTGATGTCTAATTTGTGGCTAACAAGGTACGCTCGAATCCGTGGTGTGCTTTACGATCGGTGATACGTGTTATTCCCGGGTTTCGTCTTTCGCATTGCTTTAGGGGTTCGATTTAGTGTCGAATCCGGTTTTCGGGATCCGTTATTCCCAACAAATTGAAAATACATGCTAATTAAAATGAAATAATTTCATAAAAGATTTGTTTGATTTGTAAAAATAGAATTTCCTTAGAAAATTTTGAAAACAAGTTTTATTTTTTTTTTCAGAATAGGGCAAGCTTTCGTACATGCCCACTGCCACACATGCCCATTGTCACCTCGTGCCGTTACCGCCTCAGCCCCAACCCATCACTATCTTTGCCAAGGCTTCACCGTCACAACTTGTTTGCTTCTACCAAAGTATACATTCTCTCATGGCTTGTTTTCTTCTACCAAAGTCTATACTCTCTCTCTCTTTCTCTCACGACTTGTTTGCTTCTACCAAAGTATATACTCTCTCTCTCTCTCTCTCTCAAATAATATGCCCATAGCTAGGTTGACACGCCTTACAGTACTGTCCTCAATCACAGGTTAACCTAATTTTCCCGGTTGAGGACAATGCCGAATATAATAAGCCGCAACTACTAGAGGTGAGTTTTGCAAACAAAAGTTCAAGTTCAGGAGGGCAATTGGTAACCTTTTAAAATTTCGGGGTTACTATGCAATGGTGTCAAAATTTAAAGGTGGGACCCATAACTTTTCAAAAAAAGATATAGGTAGGGCTTAAAATGAAAATTCAAAAGCCCAACTCAACTTAGCTCAGAATTGGCAGTTTATTTATTTTCTTATATTTCTAATTATATCTCATTAATACTTTTCATCCTAACTAAAAAAAAAATTAAAAACTCACGAGTGAATTTTGTTATACCATTGAACTGATTATGTCATTCTTGATAACATGAAACTTTTCAAGTGAAATATAATAATTAATTAGTATTGAGAAATTTTAAATTTCAAGCTGAGCCTAGCCCAAACCAAATAAGGTCGGGCTTGTTCAGGGTCTGAGCTCAATTTCGAGCTTGTAATATCCAAGCCCGAAAGGACAAGTCAATGCCATGTTAAAAAGGTCAAAAATTGGGGAAAAGTGTTAAAAAAATCATAAATCTTTTGAGTTTGTGCCAATTTAATCATAAACATTTTTTTAATGCCAATTAAGTCATAAACTTTTTATGTTGTGCCAATTCAGTCATTTCTAGTCAATTTTGACCGAATTTTGCTGATAGGACATTGGGCGGCTAACGTAAACAACTTTTAATAATATTTTAATGATTTTGAATTTATTCTTTTTCCTTTTCTTTTTTCCTTCTCCTCCTTCTTCCTCTAGTCGGTTGTTGGACCTTGGCGACCAGCCAACAAGGTTGAGGTCGACCTCGCCGACCACTTTGCCAGTGGCCTCGAGGGTGGCCTTGTCGGTTGTGGGCGAGCCCCGCCGCCCAGGCCTCAAGGGCGGCCTCACGCCAGGTTGGCGGGGCTTGCCCTCACCGACCGTGGGTGAGAGTCGAGCCTCGCCAGATCCCACAAGGGTGAGCCTTGCTTCCCAAAGATGAAGTTGCCCTCACGGCTATCGGCGAGGTGGCCAGTGAGGTTGACCTCAACCTTGTTGGCCATCGCCTCGGCCAATCACCAAGGTCCGCGCGACCGGCTGGAGGAAGAGGAGGAGAAAGAAAAAATAAAAAATAAGAAGAAATACAAATTTTCAAAAATATTATAATATTATTAAAAGTTATCTATGTCAGCGTCAATTATGCTACGTCAATCAGTCGGCATCCAGTTAACAAAATCTGGCCAAAATTGGTCGGAAATGATTGAATTGATACAACGTAAAAGATTTAGAACTTAATTGGCATCAAAAAATGATTTAAGACTAAATTGGCACAAATACAAAAGGTTTAGTATTTTTTTTAACACTTTTCCCTAAAAAATTGCCATGTTTAGAATCTACATTTATATTAACCTAAAAATAAAAATACCTTATTGAAAGACCCAGTTTTAAAAAGGAAATAAAAAATAATATAAAAAAAGACTCATTGAATTTTAATAAAACTTACAAAAATCAAAAGCTAGTTCCACGAAAAACTTTAAATTAATATATTTATGATAAATTTAATCAAAATTAATTTTTTTACTACTAAAAACCCCACACAGATATACCTGTAATAAATTTATTAAAAACTTATTTTTAACTGTAAAAATTTCCAAACTCGTGATAAATATATTCTCATCATAAAAAACCACAAAACTACATTTCATCAAATTCAACAATTTGACTGCAAAACTTAACAAAAATTAATAAAGATAAATTAATTATAGGTAGACAAATTTCAAATTTTTGATAATCAAAAATTAATTTAAAATAAATTTATAATAGCTGTACCTGATTGAAATTTTCCGTGATATTATACGAAAAATCGATAACGTCTCTCCTTCGTCCTTTTTTTTATCATCGGTTCCCGCCGCCTTCGCCTCGGTAGGTTAAAAAGGAACTCTTTCGCTCGACTAGTTCTCCCGCGTTCCGTCGCGCCGCCGGGTGAGGTCAAGCCGGAGTCCTCCTCCCATGGAAGAAGACGGCGAGACGCTCGACATCATGTGCCAGGGCTGCGGCGGTGTCGGCTCGGCCGACGGCGGCGACGGCTTCTTCTACTGCGTCCACTGCGGCGACCGGGCCGACGACGTCGCCGACACCGGCGTCGCCGACGAGGACTTCGTCGACAAGGGCGGGGACGCCCGTGGCGCCCTCTACCTGGCCAGCCACCGCCGGCAGCGCCACCTCCCCGCCGTCAAGCCCGAGCCCCACCACTCCCAGCCCCAGCTCTGGTCCCAGCTAACCCAGACTCCCCGTCTCAAGACGCCGCGAAAGGAGGGAGACGTCGGTTACGATGAATTCGGGCCGACGGAGCCGCGGGACTTTGCGAATTCGGGCCCGGCCGGGCCGAGGGCGCTCGGCTACGAGGATTACTACAACGAGGTGAGGATCAGGTACGTGATGGGGCTCCAGACGATGGTGCAGCTCCAGTGCGAGGCTCTCGTGAGGGAGTTCGGCGCGACGCCGCTGATTTGTGGGATTTCCGGGCCGATTTGGCTGAGGTTCGTGGCGAGCACTCAGGTTTTCTCGGATGAGTGGGCGGATGAGACCTTTTACCAGTCGGAGATGCAGGAAGTAGGTGCGCTAATCTTGGTGTTTCTGTATTTTAATCGTGCCCTAAGGAATTCGTGTCTTCCAAGCTATGATCAATGACTTGTAGCTTTAACATTGCATTGTAGTCTTTCGTGGCTCTGTAATTATAGCGTGTATACCTTACTATTCACATAATTTAATGGTCGAGGAGGAATGGCAAAACATAGGCTGGCTAAAAATTGAATTTTGGCCAAATGAAAGTATTCGTGGAGAGTGCAGAGAAACTTTAATGTCCATATGCTTACCTGTAGTGGAGCTAAATATGCTCACTCTATTAAGCAGTGAAGTGATTGGTTTTATTCCATTGACCATTGACACGGCATCAACTTGGAAGCACTGAATAAAAGTATGAAATCCAGTATGGAAGTGGTCTGAGTGCCTTCTTTTTATATGCATTCTGGGGTTGTCCTTTACGATATTTCTTCATATCAATAGTGTCATGCAAGCATGGATATCTTGCTGTAATTAATTTGCTTGAATTTGAAATGAATTTTCCACCAGAGAACTTTTTTGTTTTATGCTTATTTTTATTTCATATTCATATAGCTTTTGTTTTGGCTGCCAAGTGGAGATGTTTGTTGGATTTCAATCTCTCATAGGTAGGCTTCCCTACTCTATGAAATATGGAGATAATTGTCTATCCGCTCGGTGACCACTATCTCTTCTTGGTTAGTCTGCAGTTCAGTTAATGGCCATTTGCTAGCATAGGTGCCCATTTTGATTACAACGAAGAGGGACGGAGGGAGGGAGGCGTCTACTGATGATATGTTTGCATTCGAGTTAGCTACATAACTAAATGTTTCAATGGTTCTGCCTCCCTGAAGATGTTTGTACAAGTTTTCTTTTGTACTGATTGTGAAATTGGTAGAAATCCTCAACCAATAGTGCTCTCACTTTTTGCTTCTCATGTTTCAATTGCCCTATTTTCTTAAATTGATTTTGAATCATAATCTTTGTACATTTGGCCACAGGAGAACCAAAAGATTTTAGGCCTCGTGCTAAGTTCAGTGCAGAACCGCACAATATGCATGGCAAGCGAGCAGTGACGGTATGGTATAGGACTTTGAGAAAAAAGATACCATTATCTTGTTCTTTAGCTATTTCTTTCCTGGCTTGTCATGTTGCAAGGGAACCGATCCTCCCTACTGACATAATCAAGTGGTCAGTTGAAGGGAAGCTTCCATATTTTGCTGCTTTCCAAGACATTGAAAAGAACATTGGTCCACCATCAGCTGCTTGTCCTTTGAGTTCCAATCTTATGTTTAGGCCTTCTCAAACAGTTCCATCACAGAAGTTAGAAGCTATGGCAGCATCCATTGCTCTGTCCATAGGTTTGGATTTGCCGCCTGTGAACTTCTATGCGATTTGTTCACGCTATCTCAATCAGTTATGCCTACCAGCAGAGAAGATTTTTCCACATGCATGCCGAATACAGGAATGGTCAATGCCGCCTGATCTGTGGTTGTCAGCAAATGAGTTGAGGCTTCCAACTCGTGTCTGCGTCATGTCTATACTCATGGTAGCAATAAGAATTCTTTATAACATACATGGTTTTGGTGAATGGGAGAAGAGTTTGATTAATCACCAAGATATGTCTTCAACATCAAGTGATCAAATTGGATCTGAAAACACAGGGGGTTCCAGAATGAGGGAAGATGTTGAAAATGGTTCTGGTTTTTTTTCTGGTGCTGGGGATGATTTAGATACAAGATTGGAAAAAGAAGCCTCAGATGGCGATCAATCTGAGTTTGATGCTAAGGAGCTTCTACGAAACCTCAATGCTAGATACAATGACTTCAATGACTCATATGGTACCCAATTGCATTTTCATAATTTAACAAGATTGTTTAAAATGTCTTTTTCTTTCCCAACATGCTTTGAAAGGTTTTTTAGGCTCGATGTGGATGAAAGAATGATTAGTGTACAATTGTGTTAAATCTTTTTGTGTGGACAGAGTACTGCAAAGACTTGCCCACCTACCTCCAGTATTGCAAAGATATTGTTTTTGCTGGTCTAGAACCGTCTTGTGAGGTCTACGAGGAAGGAGAAGTTATGAAGCAGCTGTGGAATTTTTATCAGGAGAACAAGGTAACTTATGATATAATTGCATCATCAATTCTTACTTGGCCCATGAAGTTAATTTTTACAGATTTATGATAGAAGCCCGTCTTTGTATTTGATTCTCTTACCTTTATTCTTATTTAAGGGGACTTTTGATTAATGTCAGGATGGCGAACAAACGGAAAGGCTGGGGCTTCACTTTGATGGTGCCTTCAATCAAAAGAGGCCTAGAGATAATGTTAATGGATGTTCAAAGAATTCATTTATAGGCAACAAAAGGCTTAATAGTGGAACTTCGAATGCAAATGAAAGCCTTTTGGACAGCCCAGATGATGATGCTTCTTCGCAAAGTTCATTAGCAGACGATAACATGAAACCTAGCAATCACCCATCTTCAGAAAGTTACCAAGACAGAGCCATTAGACAGCTGAAATTAGACATGGAAGAGAATAGGTTCTTCTACATTCCACCGAGGGTAAAGATCAAGAGACTTGATTATCTTCATTATGTTAGGAAGAGGGATCATGGTGCATTAGCTTACGTTGCCCATGCTGATTATTACATATTGCTTCATGCTTGTGCTAGAGTAGCTCAGGTCGAGATTAGATGTATGCATATGGGTGTATTGAATTTCGAGAGGAGATTAGCCTGGATGGAAAATAGAGTAGAACACTGCCTGCATTTAACCCTCCTAAGGTATCTTGTGAGTTTTGTAGTGATGGGACTCGAGAAGATGATGCAGACGATGTGATTAACCTTTCTAGTCTTAATATATAAAATTTTTAAAATTTGCTGTCTCGTATGTCTCAAGAGTTGTTTGCAGCCAGGCTACTCTGTTTACAAAGTGAATAGTTTACTGTTTAAGTATACAGTTTACGGGACATTTTGTGCATAGGTTTTGTACCACGAGCTCTTAGGCATTCTGCTCCTTTTCGATCTTCCATAAGATGAACGTGGTGAATTGCAAAAGGCCAGGTTTCAGCTGGACAAAGATCTTGTGGTATCAGCAAATGGACCAAAGAAAGTAGGCAAATCCAATTTTATACTATATCTGCGGCTAAAAATATGTTAGCTGCAGCATTTCCTGTTTCTTTTTTGGCATATTGCAGATAACTGTATATAACAAGCATGACGCAAGGGGGGAAAGTATACCACCATGTAACATGTGACTTCTATTGGTGGAGAGATGGTTTACTTATATTGATTACATGAGTTATTTTTAGCAGATGCTTTGGTCCTTTCTCATTGACCTCATCTTGTGATTTTAACCTTCACTAACTCATGTTTCTACGATCTTATTCTGTATTTGCTTGAGTGATGCAATAAATCTCCAGCAAAGTGGTTGTTTCTTATAATCGAACAAAAAGCGAAGAAGGAAGCCAAATTTTCCAAGATTATGAGGTGAAGGAGTTAATTTTTTTTTTTCTCCAGTTGAAAAGGAGTTAACTTGAGATTATGAGGTGAAGGAGTTAAATATTTTTTTTCTCCGGTTGAAAAGGAGTTAACTTGAGTAGTTGTAAATTTTAGAACATGTTTACCTATCGCATGAGCCCGTGACAGTTAATTTTGAAGGGATTCGAGATTGTTGACTGAGATAACAGGAGGAAGTTCAAATTCTATGTTGTATAATTGCCTAGATATACTCATCTTGGATGACATACAACCCCAGTTAGAATTAAAGCTTAGCTAGGCTCTCGAAGGGACTCCTGTTAAGAGGCACTGCTAATTCAGCAGAGACTTGACGTCATTTTTCCCGCAGAAAAAACCATAATGATGTTTACTACTAGGGACAGACTAGTTTTTCTCCCAGGCGCGAAACATTTAAAGGAACAGAGTTTGCAATAATCCCTTTGTCTACGTCGCACCCATCCCCGCTTAGAGAAGAAGGAGGAGGAGGAAGAAGAATAATTTGCGCCATCTTCTAAGCAGTGGACCGTCTCTTGGGTCTATGATGCTTGCAGAACTGCGATGTCACGGTTTCACTCTCAATACCAAATCCTACAATAGCTTAGCTTGCCTGTACAAGTTGCTTCATGACAGCTGACAAAAGAAAATACTCAAGAGAAACAAATCAACCCTCACACAGCCTCCCGTTGACGGCAGGATAATTATAAATGCTAGCCTTCACATCTCCGAGGAAACTCTTTTCTTCCAATCTGACTAATTAGCTTGCTTGACCTTTTCTTTTAGTCGAACGGAACAAACTCGAACAGATTTAGGACCTGTTGTGGATGGGATCCGAACCTCCTCGGACTTTTCTTTTGCTTGACATGTTAGGATCAAATGTCTTCGTCACACTGGAAGATTTCTTTGCGTTCATGCCCACTTTACCGACAGTCTTCAAACTGCGTCGACTCTGGGGTGCTTTTCCCTGAACTTCTTGTTCCCTTCCAAAACCGAGCTTTACACTTACTACCCCCTGGACTTTATCCAGGTCCGATGCTAAGAAGAAGATGCATACGAGCAGTATAAGGGCTCTGGTTAAGATGAAACCCATGATTGTGGTTGGCGGAATGGCAAGAAAGGACAGCACAAGAACTCCCTTTGTTTACTGTAGTACTGGGAGCTTAGGTGATTTAAAGACCTTCGCCCTCTTCTTTCTGTTCCAACTCTCGCCTTTGATTTATCAATAGTGGATTTGATAATGCACTTAACAGCATAAGGTACGGAGGGGCCCCTCACAGCTAGAGGGAATTTAGATCACTTAAAAATCTTCAGCCTGCCTGCAATCGAAGCAAATAAGCATATATTAAGGCTGATACATGGGGAATCCAGTAACTATGAATAAGGTTCTTGGAACATTACCCTTGAGAAGCCAAGCATCTTTCTTCATTATTTCCTAACCTATCTGTCATTTTCTCGATTTGATCTTTTGGCAAGGGCCAAATGCCTCTTAGACAATACTCATCTTGACACATAGGTGGGCGCACTGTAGATTTTTATAAAGAGGGAACTCAAATCTACTTGAAATCTGTATATAAGGGTTTCTTAAGCCCTTTCAAAAAAGGTTGTCTTAAAGAACACTCAGGTTGATATTGGCTGACACAGACTTATATCGTGGGTGTTCTCTTTTAAGATCAAGAGCATGTGTATGTAAAAAACAGAGGTCGATATCGGCTAACATAGAATCGTATCTTGGATCAGTTTTCATAGGCTATTGTGGATGTAAACTGGTGATTGAAATATATTATCATCAAAGAAGGGTAGTGTGGTATGTCTATCTTTAATGAAGTGGGGTCATACTACAGTGTCAAGCAAGACATATTATAGAGAATCAAATGGGATGGAAGAGGGAGATGGAACCAGCAGTGAAAAGAAACAAAAAGTTCTTTAGGCTTTCGTTTCTGGACTGCTTGATATATTGCAAGCCGAAATTCCTACCCCTGCTAACACTTTGATGATGGATGCAATATCTTTTTATATTATTTCTGTACTGTTGGCAATATTTTGAATATAATATGCTGTCCCACATGCAACCGGGAACATTCGAAAGCATAAGAGTAGCCAACTTTTCCCGAATGTGGGTTGCCGGATTTCATTCTAGGTGAAGGGTAAAAGGCGAATAGTTCTGGTCCAAGCAGCACAAGCACCTCCTGGATGGGTCTCTCATGTTCTTATTCTCTTTGCTTTTTCTTCACCAATTGACATAGAAAGAGTCCAAGTGACTCGTTCCTCTCCAATATTATCACCTCTTTCACAAGGTTCCCTTTGCCCTCCGTTTCGGTATCTTACGTATCGAAATCCCATCGCAAATCTCAACATGTCAGTGTTTAGGTGGCTGTGGTGATCTCTCCAAACAGAGGAATAAGAATTTTCTTCTGTTCGACTCATATCTTGTGATTCTCTTTTGTTTATGCCCTGAAGTCAGATGTTGCGAATGCCAATCAACCCTAAGAGTTCCATAAATTACAGATGCCCAATGTCGCTAGCTTAATTTGGGGAAAAGTTGTCAATCTTTCCGTGATGCATATGATGATAGGACGGACGAGGGCCAGCTAACTATTCAGCAGCTAGGTTCCACTGTTGCACCCTTGAGGGCTTCGAATCCTTTTTGAATGGTGCCAGGGTATCATCTCATAGAAGTCTAACGAGACTTAAACTTCACCTCCTCATGCTCCTGCTAGGTTAACTAGAAGCAGATGTCGCCGACAAATATAATCCAAAGGGAGTGATCGAGACATTTCTCTGATATTTATTGAGAGAAGAAAAGGTGAAAATCGAAGAGCTTTCCTTATGCATCAGTCTGTAATTTTCCTTCCGCGACTAAAATAAGGATCACTCCCTTCGAGTGAACTTCTGCTTTTCTATGGTTCATCACAGACGATATCAATTTCCGTTATTGAAGTTGACGTGGACTTCATGCGTCTCTAACCTGCTACAACCTGCGAATTGTCGCCCTGGTACTTAATCTACGGAACAAGTTGTCCTTACTAGACCTTGTCAAGTCAATAGTAAGCTACAGTGTCCAATACTCTCTCGTCTTCCGCTAGAGGCCGCTTACAATAAAAATTTGAGAGTACCCATCTGGTTCTATATTTGGTAATACGATTTGTTTTAATCGACTCTACAGGAATGCAAAACGAGAAAATGAAAAGGAAAATCCTGTAGCATTTGCAGATTCTCGAAGTCGGTCTTAAAGAGGGGACTTTCCTAGAGCTTATTGACTTGAGCCGGTCCACCCTGGACAGTCTACCTGCAAAAGACCGATTCTGCGGGAAGAGGAAAACGAAAGGTGTCGCAAAGCTTATTGAAAAAAAAGAAAATAAAATAAAATAAAGCAGAGAGTCGACCTGAGTGGGTTGTCGCGTCCCCTTCTTTGAAGGCCCTCTTTTCGGAGTCCGAATGCTGATGGATTTTAAACTAGGTGCGCGTGTTTGCTTAACGAGTAAGGACGACAAGTCATGTTCGCACGTTAATAATTCATCTTTACTTGCTAATAAAGCACATTTCAAGTTTGTTTCATCTTACGCTTAGTCCAAGTTTGTTCGTTCTTATTGCTTCAAACGCATTGGTCTCGATAACCCGCAAATGCAAAGGGGGTGACACTACATGAAAATCTTCACGGCAATCCTTCTCTCCCTCTTTGTTGGAAGCCATGCGTAATTCCCGCCCCAGAGCACTTCTCCAATTGATTTGACTAAGTGCTCAGTGCTCAGTGCTCCCCCAAGGGAGACTTTGCTCGCTACGAACCAACATGTTTCAGAAGCCCCTTCTTTAAGATTAAGGGCTAGTCAAGAGCAGAAGTATAACGAATTTTAATTCTAAAAACTCCAATTCTCCCTTCCAGTTTCAGATTTAGAGTGGCATCAAGAACCAAGAATTTCGTGATTCCAGAAATAGGCCCGGGTTTCAAAGAAACCACTAAAAAATAGAAAAGAGCCACAATCAGATCTGCCAACACAACTTCCTAATGAAAGGAATAACTGGTAATAGCAAAATCAGAATTTGGTACACAAACTGAGAAGTTTTCCATGAGCCATTAAAGGCTGATGCCAAATAATGCAAAATAAGAAAGTATAATTACAAGGAGGCAAAACCAAGAGGCGCATCGTATCTAATATGGGCTGTTCCCAGTATATAATCACTTCCAGAAATTAGTGAAGAAAACATATGCATACGTAATTGGTTGGCCGGATGAGAGCTCTTTTACATTCCTCACCGCAAGTGAATTGGTGGTAGCGAATGGTACCGTAGTTCACGCTACAGATCATACAGGTTCGTCGTGAGCTGTTACTGGGGTTACGGGTGCTATCGTGAAATGCAGTCCCCCATTTTGCCCAGATTGGAGTACAAAAGCAACTTGCCTTGCCGCCAATGCTGCAGCCTCCTGCTTCACCACAGAATTCATCAATGCAACATAAAAGAATTAGCTCAACACTAACTAGTTACATCTTTGAACATTGCCAAGTTCTACTACAGTCTGCCATGTCTACCCCACAATAACCATCATTTTAAGGATTTACCGGATCATTTTTTCTGTTTAACTAGACACTCAGGTGACAACATATTAATAGGTTGAGGAGACGTGAATCCTGCAAAAAATACCAGCAAAACAAGAGGATAAAGAAGAGACTTGCCTGTCTCTGCCTGCGGCGCTGCAAGATACTGATAGCCCAAGCCATTATGTAGCAGGGCAAAAGAAAACCAGCAGCCCGGAATAAGAAGACCTGAAAAGGATGAAATTGGTTGAGCCAGATATTATTTTGTGGCTACAACTACTAGATATTCAAGAAGCTATAGGACTGTTTAAGATTAGCTTACAGAGAAATAAGTGGATGTATCGTCATCTCCACCATCATCATCGGGAATGGTCAATGCATGCCGCAGTAGCAGAAGGGCCATTAACTGCCAAGAACCACAGTTGCAAAATTATGAGAGAGTTTAGAGGAAGCACAATAATAAGGCTCATTCTTCCCAAAATATCAGTAATACAGTTGTACAGGATAAGAATCTGAGGAAGCAAAGATATAGACTACAGGATTTAGAAATTTAAGTTCTTACAATTAAAGCAGCTGAGCGGCAGAATGCAGCTCCACTGGCATTTGAAGCAGCATACTCATCATAATCAGCTTCCAAAAAGTGACGCTCTGCCTCTGCAAGTGCTAGAAGACGAGGATCTCGCAGGTCCAGTGGAGTTCCAGATATTGTCAAGCCTCCACTGAAAAGAAAGTCCACAGTTAGTTAAATAAAAAGAGGACTGGCAGAATTGCAGAAGTGAATTTCTAAGAGAATGGTCTGTATTATCTTCAAAAAGTCCTCTGTTGCGCTGAATAATTTTAGTTTTTAATTTTTAGAGAAATAAATTCGTTTGTTGCATCTTCACAAGTTTAAAGAATAGGAATCTAGCTCCAATTGCATTTGCGAAGAAAAATACAAAAAAACTCTTAACTTACCCAATATCGATTGTAGTGTCTATGGGTGGGCGAGGCGGGGCAGTATAATTGGGCTGGAATTGCTATTTAACATATGCAAAAAAGGGGTTAGATTCTGTCTATGATGACACTGACAGACCAAAGGCAAAACCAGAATGGTATTTATCTTGTCTCTAGATTGAAAACAAGTACTTTCAACACAGAAAATCATATGACTGCATGTTAATCTGTTCTTTCCAATCTTTCTGAATAACAAGATGACAGCATACACTGCCCAATTTGTAAAACCTTCCAGTTGAATGCATCACAAACTGATTTATGATGTCCTTTAGTGAGATATTAGCTGTGGAATAAATAGCATAAAATTCACAAAATTCATAGCATGACAACATGCAGTAGTATGGACCCAGAATCATACCTGATGACAAATCTCACATGTTATGTCGCCTTTCTCATTGCACCAGTGCTGGATACACTTCCTATGAGCATACTGGAAAGCACATACACTGTTACTAAAGGAAATCTAGCATATTACACGACACAAATCATTTTATGTAAGTGAAATCATACCCTTTGATAATGAAAATAATAAATGTCTTTGTGATCCAGCAAAATTTGCAAAACTGTGTTTTTTATTTCAACATTCCAAGCCTCCCTATTCTCATTAGCATGAATAGGATGAGAACATCACAAAGTGGTTTTCAGCTCATAACTTTTGCTCTTAAAATTAACTGACACAATATGAGATTTTAGGCAGGATTGCACTAGAAAGATGCCTTTTAGCTCTGTCTTTAGACCTACGTTCTCTTACCCCATAGGAAGTCTTCCTCCACTGGCAGGTTTTTCCGAAAGAACTCTAATTATTCTGGTCTTTTTTTCTGATTGAAAAATATTTCACAGTTTTTCCAACCCCATTTTGTAGGCTAATTTCATCCTCAACCGAGGAAGTTGAAAAACTTCTGCAAACCCAAACACAGCCCCAACTTTCTACATCAGCTGATCATATCTCCAATTTTCCCTTCTCAACTCAAGGCGGAAAATGACACGACCCTATTCCCTTTGAGGGTCAAAAAAATGCGGCAATCCTTTAGTTTCAGTTTTTCAAAAGCTATAGGAAACAGCGCAGAAAATTCCCATAAACTTCAAAGCGAATTGTGGAGAGCAAAGAAAAGCACCACGAAACACGCTTCTCGCGCAGACACGAGAATACACGTACACCCCAACTATACATCTTCAACAAAAAAAATCAAAAAATAAAATAAAAATCGTACCTTGAGACTGCCACTGCAGGCACAGGGAGACTCCAAGTTGCTCACGCTGTCCTCGTCCTGGCAAATGCGACACTCGGCCATCTGAATCAGAGGCGCCTCCTCCTCCTCCTTCTCATTCCCCTCCACCTCGGCCGCCTCGCCGCCCCCGCTGCTCGACGACGACGACGAGGCCTCGGCCTCATCCCTCGCCGGCACCAGCCGCACGAGCCGGTCCACGGAAAGCACCACGTGATCGCTCATCTTCCACCAAAGACCAAACTACACCGAAAAACGGAAAAAAGAACAAAAAGAAAAAACCCTCATTCCACCGCACAAATCGACGGGAAAACCTAACTAAGAGAAGCGCCAAAAGGGGGTAAAGGGCAGATCAAAACCAGAGATCGCCGGGGAAGAGCAGGCGATCGATCTCGCATCCGGATAATACAGACTGACACCGAAACGAAGAGGAATATAGAGAGAGAAAGAGAGAGAGAGAGGGAATCGGAATCCTACCGCGCAGATCGGTGGGCGGACGGTGGTGGTTGCTTCGGCCGCGCAAAGTAGATTTTTAGATTTTTTTTTCTTTTTTTTTTGCCCGAGCGGGTGGGGATGGACGACGCGCTTTCCTTCGAGAGAAAGAGAAAGAGAGAGAGAGAGATTGAACAGCGAAGAAGAGAGATTGCAACACTCCCAAATTACTGCGGAAATTTAGAGAGAGAGAGAGAGAGCTCTTATTTTTTTTGGGGGGAAGAAGACGGAGACACCGTCAAAACAGGCGCTTACGTGTTCGGTGACGTCCGTCCCACTCCACCTCCAACGGCTCCCGTTGAATCTCGGGGAAGGGAGGGGAGCGGAGGAGGGCATTTGCGTCCTTTCACGATTGCCGTCCCCTCACGGCGCGCTTCCACTGTTTTTGTTTTGGTTTTGTGTTTTTACTTGACCGCCTCGCCTTCTCGGGTTCCGGTAGAACCGCGTCGTTGGGGTTCGCTATCGTGAATATGCTGCTTTTTCCCACCCCCATCTTCCCTTCACACCTGTCTGTCACTACATTCTTGTTTTTGCTTTTAAAGTACACTTTTTCTTCTCCTTCTTCTTCTTCTTTTTTCCAATTTTCCTTTTCTATTCGATCTTGTCTCCCATCTTTATGAGTTTAAATACACCACCTCGATCTCATCGCCACCCTAAAAAAAAGAAGAAAAAAAGATAGGAAATTCAAATCAAATCGCTCGACGACTCTTCGGATTCCCACGATTGCGTCTCCACCACATGCTACTGGTATTTTCGAATCGTGCACTCAAAAAGCATTACTACAGTGAAGATGTACGAGGCTCCCCGCGATCCGACAAGAGCCCAATTGGGGATGGAGATCGTCGAACGCCTCTGCTGTCGACGTACGAGGTTCTGCGTCTCGGTCCCCCAACGGTCACGAGATGGGTCGGACACGGCAGCCCTCGCTGCTCCGTTCTTTCCTCTCCTCCTTCCCGATTCTTCTTTTTTGGTCAGCAGGGGTGTTGCGTCGATGTCTTGCGTAATCATCATCGTATTAGGAGGAATTTCCCTCTTACCGCGTCGCCAAATAGGATGCACGATCGCTACCCAATGAAGTCACGGTCAAAGTCGCGAAAGAAGTCTTTTGGAAGGCTCGAATCAACTTCGCCCGATTGCGGTCTCACCATTACGATCGGCCATGACGAGATCGACAAGATTTCCCTCGTCATGGGTTGGACCGGCTGCACGAGCCCGTATGGAGAGTCGTTGTTGGATCTTTATGCTTCTTCACTGTTCACGTACCCGATATTGTTCATACCTAGCTTTTTTTAATTTACTCACCTTGTTTGGAAATATATGATGATTTGTTTCTCGACAATGTATTTTTTAGGATTTAATTCGGAATAAAACGGCTTGGAATTGTTAGCCATAGATTTGATACTTCTTTTCATAGGATTACAATTTTCCATGTACTTTGTTGTAATTTACAGAATCGTCCTACTAAGGCTGCGCATGACAATACTTCTCGGCTAGGGAAAAGTTTTTTTTTCAGAAATAATTCTTTTCTATTTCTATTCCGGGGAACAATTTCTGAGTAAAAGAACCCGTTTGGTAACTACACAAAATTTCTACTTTTGAAATAGAAAAAGAATAGAAATGCGTTTGGTAACGCAACAATTTCTCTTTTATATTTATTCATTTTTTATTCTTGCCGCCGGATCGCCACCGCCGGCCGTCGCCGCCGTCGTTGCACACCCGCCGGCCACCGCCGTTGCCGCACGTCCGCTGCCACCGCCCGGCCCAACCCATCGGTCAGCGACGACCACCGGCCGTCGGCCGTGGGACCAGCGGCGACCGGCGACCGGCGATGGCGACGGCGGCGACTAGCGACAACATGGGGCGGTGGTCGGCGGCGGTAGCAAGAGATGAATAAAATATAATAAAAAAATCACTTATTTGAAACTTATTCCGGAACAAGAAGCAACTTTTTTACTTCTCATTTCTATTCCAAAACCATTCTCAGGCTAACTTTTTGTTCCGTAACAAAAACTAACTTCTTTGTTATCAAATGGGTTTCTATTCTTTTTTTGTTAGGGGAACAAAAGAATAGAAATTCTTGGGCCGGGGAAGGTTACCATGCGCAGCCTAAATTGCCTTTGGATAACTAAAGGAGATTTTAGTCTTTGTGGCTAATCCCATTGTCCGGGGAAATTGCTAGCATTGGTCATTTTATTACTAATCAAATAGCTATTGCCGTCTTGAGACATGAGGATAATGTGATATTCAAAAATTGGGAAAAATTTAAAAAGGAAAAGCACATTTCATGAAGTTATTTACTCTAGATAGAAAAGACAACGCCCTTTGATATTCCATCTTTCCAATGAATTGAGAATCATTAAACACCTTGTAGTTCTTGAATTATCTAAGCTAAAACATACATGATACGGGCTCTCCTTTGAAAAAATGACCCCCACTTCGGGTCCTTATTATGAAACAAAATCAATCCTAGGCCATTTTTAAAAGAATGGGTTTTTTTTTTTTGGTAAAAAAGAATGGGTTCACTTAAGGCTTTTTTTAAGACTTTGCTTATCTATTAATCCATGGCTAATTTGGTTGAAAGTATTAATGGGGTTGATCCTGTTTCTTGCCGTCAATGACAAAGACACGCGACGTCAAGTAAGAATATAATGAAGATGATGCTAGAATGATGAAGGAAAGCTCTATCGTGAGAGGAGGATTAGATTGGTTCAAGCGATCTGTTAACTTAAGCTTCAAGGTCACTTTGATCACTTAAGGGAGAAAAAACCTGTTCCGAAGCTAAATGAGCTGCGGAAATATCTCTTTCTCACTATAATCAATTCTAATTCTACATAATTTCGTTAAAAGAGAGAAAAATGGCTTGATGGAATAACAAGAACTTAAGTCACCTTCTTCTAATCCTACTAAAAGTTCTCATCTAATGCTCTTCTTATTCAAGCTTTAAGCAAAACAAAAGAATCGCCAAATCACAAATGGCATAAACATGTCATCGTCATCTAAACTTTCACTCGAGAACCTTTTCATTTATTTCGTAGGAAAACAAGGATTGAACTCGTCGATATCAATAGAATTCAACCCCTTAGGCTACGTTTGGTCATCCAAATTTCTAATCGGGATAAGACTGGATAGGATAGGATATGAAATCATGAGATTTTTTTATATCCCGTCTATTGTTTAGTGAATCGCAGTATTAAAATCGTATTTGTTCACATCATATCATGTACATTTTTTTATATAAGCGGCATATAATTATAAATGAACATAAATGTTTTTTTTTTTTTTTTTTTTGCCGAAGGAACCAACTTGCAGCCGACAAGCCGCGCCGTAAACCTCCGGGTGACACTTAAGCGGGAGGACCCACCACCCCGAGTCACACTTAATACACCTAGCGCCTCCCCGGGTTTTGAAATGACGAGGATCGCGGGGGCTTTATATTTCGATGGTAATGAACATAAATGTTTATAAACGAAGATAGTGAAAATCTTTGTAACATTATTCCTTAATTTATTTTTATTGTTTCCTCTTTTTTATGTTATTTTCTTTATTATTTCTTTTTTCCCCTTTCATCATTCTTTAATAAAATTTTATCAAATAGTAAATTGTACTAACATACCTAAAATACAAAAATACCAAAAATATAATAAATGTAAATATTTAATTTATAGATTGATTTTTTATTATAAGATAGAATTAAAGTTGAATATATAAATTAAAATATAATTAATTAAAAATAATTTTTTTAATTTCTTAAATTATAATTCAAATATTATTTATATTGAAATATAATTTAATTTTGTTAATTTAATATGTTTGTTATTCGAGAAAAATAATTTTCCTATAATGGACATTAGAAATCCTATCAACCTTTATCCCACCTCCTCCTTATATCCAACTTTATCCTATCCTGAGTAAGCACCAAACATAGGATAGGATTAATCATATCATATCCTGAATTTTATCGCGACTACCAAACGCAGCCTTAGTCTCACATTCACGTGTCTTACTGCATTTAGATATTGGATATTCAAAATTAGGAACAACGTGCTCACACAGAACGAAACATGGGTCCTACTACTAATTTCATCTAAATTAACTTGATAGGTGGCCCGACACACAAGATGAGCCAGAATTCAAAGGTGAGGGGGTCTTAGGGTGCGTTTGGCACCAGCTTTGCCAAGTACCTTTGGGTACTCAAAGCCCATTTGCCCAAATATTGGGTGTTTGGGAAAAAATTTTACACCTGCCTTGAAGAAATGCTGACCTCCCCAAGGCTGAAAGCCCAAGGCAGGTGAAGGGGTGCCTTGGGCTTTCAGCTTTCTCGGCATACAAGTGACACTGTTCACTTTTTTTATTTTCTTCCAAAAATATCCTCAGCTACTCTCGATTTTTCCGGTTTTGCCCTCGTTGTTGCACTTGTTCATCTTCTTCTCCGTTGAAGGCCAACGATGTGTTCCTCGAAGCCGTGAGTGAGTGGCCGCCGACGGCTCGGCATGGTTGCGGTGGCCGGGCGACCGTCGCCGGGAGTGGTGTGACCGCCGCCCCCGGGGTCGCGCGATCGCCGTGGGTCGCGGCGATCGTGGGTCGCGGCGAGGTTTGGGTCGCCGACCTTGCCACGACCCGCATCCGAGGGCGGCGAGGTCCTCTCGCGACCTCGCCGCCCCGAGATCTTGGTCACGGCGGTTGCCGAAGGTCGCGCGACCTCGCCGCGACCCAGATCGGGGCGGCGCGGTCGCGTGACCCGCCGCGACCCAGATCCGGGGCCGCAAGGTCGCGGGGACCTCGCCGCCCCGCATCCGGGTCGCGGCGGGGTCGCCCGACGTCCGAGACCCTCGCCGATGGTTTTCGGTGTTCGCCCGACGTCCGGCGACCCTCCGTGATGGTCTTCGGTGGTCGCCCGACGTCCGCGACCTCGCCGATGGTCTTCAATGGTCGCTCGACGTCCGGCGACCCTCGCCGGTGGTCTTCAGTGGACGTCCGGCGGCCACTTGCCCTTCTCGGCCATCTGCCCTTCCGGTCAATTTTTTATTTATTTTTCTTTTGATAATTTTTTTTTATCACCAAAGCACTTTGCAAATATAATTCCTCCAAACACCATTTTGCACAAAGATACTTCAAATGGGCTTTCAAACTACAATTTTACCAAACACACTTTGCATTTTGGAAAATACATTAAACTCAAAGGTCTTTGCATTTTGCTAAGGACTTTTCCCAAAAGCGTTCCCAAACGCACCCTTAAACTCATTTGAATTTTCAGGATCATTCCCACTTGAGTCGGGTCTCTATGGAAATTTCAGCTACTCTTTCCTTTACCCTTTCATCGGCCAAAGATTGCAAGTCATTCGAACATAATTTCGGTTGCAACCCCAAGATTGCGGGATTGGCTTCGACTCCATGAACGTGGGATTGGACATAACAGAACTCCAAGATTGTGGGAGTTGATCATATTGTTGGGAACTGGTTAGGACACCGAGTTTGCGGGAGGTGGTCGAAATGGTCATAATCCAAAGTTTGAGGATAAAATGGCTGAATTTTGAGGTCCTATCTTCGGTTGAATCTTAATATGGAGTTTTGGCCATGATAGAAGAGGATGTATTTGCATATCTTTTTGAAGATAAATACGCGACATATCCGGAACGATTCGAATAGGAGCCACGTCAATGGAAGGTGGGGATTATCTGACCAACAATTTCTTTTTATAGAGAATCGGCTGACAGCTCGAGATAGGAAGGAAAAACGACCGAGCTGGGGATAAGAAGAGAAGACAAAATTGCAACAAACGTGGAATTATTGTGGAGCTGCTTGAAGAATCGGTTGTGGAAACATCACCACAAAATTATTTTAAAAAAAAGTCTCAAACCTATTATACATTTGTCAATTCAATTCTCAAGTTTTTTATTTAGCTAATTTAGTCTTAAACATTTTCATGATTTCTCAATACAATCATTTCAGCAAATTTTAGCAACATTGACTAACATAGATGCCAATCGTTATATATGGCATGATCAACGCTAATAGTTTTTACATTTAAAAATATATATTTTTTCAAAATATAAAAATGAAAAAGGGAAAAAAGAAAAAATTTAGATAAAAAAATTATCAACGTTAGTTTTGACTGTTTTATTTAAGATGTGCCATGTCTTCATTAGTAATTTTCGGTCAAAATTAACCGAAATAACTACATTAGTAAATCGTCAATATGTTTTTAATTACTTTGGTCAAGTTAAAAAGTTTAGATTATATAGTCATATGTATAATAAATATAATTTTTTCTTGGTAATTATCCTGAAAATTCGCTGTAGGCAAAATTGTGTTTAGTTGTGTGGCTGAACGTGAGGACAAAGAAACCAAGGACCAATTCGGCTGAGGAGGAAAAGTGATCGACCCAAAGGTGGAAGCTGATCTTTGAAGAAGTTTCTGCCCACTTTCGTGGTGTTTTGAAAGTAAAAATCACTGACTTTATCTCCAATTCTTGGATTAATTCAAATGCATAGGCCCGCTGATGTTTTCCTTTGATTTTGTCCAATTTTTTGTTCCCCAAGTGCGTTCCAACCGCGCCAAAAACACGTGGCGACTCGTCTTGAAGACGGTGCGATCTGAATTGATTCGCTTGGCGTTCGGCTTTGAATTTATTGCTTTTATAAATATGTTTTGGTTGATTTCATAGCTTGCGCTGTTTTATTTTATTGCAATGTGGACAGTTTGTTCATATATTCCGTTCTAGATGAGAATTAGTTTGTATTGTTTTAATCGATAATTGCGTTCATACTTATCATGAAGATAATCAAGCATCTTGTATATACGTTCATGCCCGTCTTTGAATTCGGAGCAAGCTAGAAAACCGGCGTCCAGCCGCTGTCCAGCATTGTTGGCCCGTGCCGCGCGTCCCACGCCGGCCCTTGATTGGTTTTTGAAGACTTGTGAACATGTCAGGATGGTTCAGGCTCGCTTTGGGGTCAAATCTGAGTCCAAGAACAGGCCGAAAGCTCGCTGTCAAAGATCATTCAAGGGCGGCACATCCGGCGTCTAAGCTTCGTTCTAGGTCTTGTAGATCATCTTGCTTGTTTGTGTGTGCGTGTTTTTTTTTTGGAATATATTCAATAGAAGTTCTAAGACTTCTAAAAAAAAATGTAATTGAGTTCTAAAACTTATAATTAGTGCAACCAAATTCTAAAACTTATCAAATTGGTTAAATTGAGTTATTTCGTTAACTTCATCCAATTTGACTAACTAAAAAATGTTGAAGTGGCTTTTAAAAAAAATATTATCTCTCTCTTACGTGATGATGATGTGGCTAAATCATAAAATATAAGACTAAAACAACGTTGTTTTCGTTTAAATCAGATTTTTAATACTAATTTTATTTTAATTAAATTTTCAAAAAAAAAAAAAAAAACAAAAACAAGGAGAAGTCAAGCAAGTAGGGCTGCAAGCCCTCGTTATCGCCACAGCCGCCTCACCATCACCAAGAGGGGCTGGTGAGGGTTGCAGCCCTCCCTCGACCATTGCCCAAATCAAACAAGGGTCGTCAGCCCTCATGCAGACCTGGGCGAGAGTCAAGGGTTGTTGGACCGTAGCCTAATCTAGGCCAGGGTTGGGGGAGGGCTGCCACCCTCGCCTAGAATGGGTGAGGGCTAGTAGGCCCTCGCTTGTCGTCGCCGAGGGTCACCGACCCCCGGTCAAGCCATGGTGACCCCCGTCGGCTCACCCCACCCTTGCTAGCCCCTCCCAGAGATGGTGGGGGCGGAGGTGAGTGCTTGTAGTCCTACCAACCTAACTCTTTATTATTTTTTTAATTTTTGAATTTAGCTTATTTTTTAAAATAAAATTAGTATTAAAAATTAGATTTAGATCAAAATGACTAAACATCTTATATTTTATGATTGAGCCACGTCATCACCACATAAGAGAAAAATAACTTAAAAAAATCATGTCGGCATTTTCCTTTAATCAAATTGGATGGAATTAATGGAATGACTCGATTTAACTAGTTTGACAAGTTTTAGGAATTATTGCACTTTTTATAAGTTTTATGACTCAATCAATTATACTTTGGTGAGAAGTTTTAGGATTTCTATTGAACATATCCATTTTATTTTTTCGGCATCACCTAAACGGTTTCCATCACGTTTTGGTTCACTTTTGCTTTAAATTACAGCATGCGTTGCGGTTTGGTTTTTGTGTTCTTTGGACGTGTTCTCTCTTTCCTCCTGTCTCCTCGAAAGTCTTTCAAAACTATTGTTATTGTCGTGAAGCATTTGGCTAAGCCCATATCGCTAAGTTCCGATGTAAGTCTTGTCAGTTCATGCCATGTAAGGCTGTGATAAGCTTCTTTCCCCACCTTCCAAGCATAGTTTTCGAAAGTTTCCGTTCCTTCTGCGACAAACACATTGGTTGTACTAATTTATGTAAGAGTAAGTGAAGAATACACACGAAAAACATTGCCCGGGTACAAAATGATATTCTTGGAAGAACAAGATCATGAGAATACAGTATCTTCAAGCGACAATGGACCTAGGATTCGACATTAGGATCTGGATGTCACTTTCTACTTAACATGCACATCAAGTAGAAAATTATAGCTTTATAAATCAAGTTGCCGTTCCAACCCATTTCTTTTGTAGTACTGGCATGAAAATGATTATTTTTTATGATAGTGCCGGCGCTATGTTTTGAAGGTAATTCCTCACAAGGTTTTCCATTTCAAAATTTGACAGACACTCATTGACGGATGGGAGTCTAAAGAGAGTCCAAATTAATAATCAGACTTCCGTTCGTATCCTTTGGTCACAGTGAAGTTCCTTTTCGGCTAGTGGCCACGCTGGGTTCCGAAGACCAGAATTGGCCAAATTTGTCCGAAGCATTGATGGAATTAATGTTTCTTTCTTGCTCTCTCACGACAAAGAATACAACAAGACAGTCAGGCAAGGATACAATGAAGATGATGTTCGGAGCCGTAGAGGAAAGCGCGGCTGATAAAAGACGCGGACAAGTTATCTTAAAGAGGCAGTGGATGCTCGGAATTTCAGGATTCCTCCCCTTGTGGTGACATAGACAAACGACAATGGGGAGGATCCTGGATGCTCCAGAGATTTCGCAACGAGCAAATCACATTGGTATTTGTGCAGCAATTGGAAGATTAGGACCAGGAATTCAGATGGCGAGTTAAAGACAGCGGGCAAGGATTGTCGGTAAGAAGAATAAGCTCCTTCGAATACAAGTAATATTAAAGCTGAGATGGCGACTGCTTCAATCCATGGTGCCCAAGAATTATTGAGATTGTTGATGACATACAACAACTGATGTTAAATCACTTTGATTCCACTGCTGATGTCACGTGGCAACTTTCCCTTGCATCAGGGCACTATTATCGGAGAAGTATTCTCTCAAGTAAGATAAGAAACACTGTCATGGATGTGAAAAATACATAAACCGTGACCCACTGATTTCTTTCGAAAGAGTAGTCTTCCTCATGATAATTTCATTGAACTTTGAGCCAATCAATCATCCACAACCATGAAAACAAACCTCACATATGGCCACTTCCAGTTGCCCCCCAAAAAAAAAAAAATAAAATAAAAAAACTCCTCCACCGCTAATCCCTACCACCATTGCCGTCGTGTTGCAAAACAGGATGATGAAAAATGATGTTTCATTATGATGTTCCTACCGATTCATGCACGTCAATCTCGAACAGTGAACTGACTCGGTGAAATGACTATTTCATTCATCATCATCATCTCATGGGCTTACTACATTGTCCAAACCAAGCATGGCATTTGTATCATGACATGGAAAGGGACAAGGTTTTTTACGCGATCAGCAAAATTCAGAAAATTAGCATCAGCAAGTCCGACTTAATGATCTAAACATCATAGATCGGTTGAACAAGATAATCCTCTACAGAGTTTCATTTGGGATCAGTACACTCAGCAACTCTACCAACTTACAAATTGTAGGGACAACAAGAACAAGTATGGTAAACTCAACCATGATTCCTTCTCTTATTTTTACTTTAGGAGCAGAAAACCTCTCCTCAATGCACAATAAGAACATAAGCACGGGGCTGCTAGCTACTAGCAACGTGTACTCTGTTCCGTCTAAGCATATTGGGATGCTTTGCTGAGGGTTAATGCGAGAAACTACGCAGATTGAATGTGTACAACCGTCAATCAATCGTGAAAACCCTCGAATATGCATGTCCAAGATAATTCATAGCTCTAAACGTTCCAGTGCATATATTCAATTGAGTCCTTTTGCATAGTAGTGAGTGATTAAGTCCTTCACCCTAATTTCCTGATGAATCAGTGCATCTTCTTCAAACAGCAGCTCCTTAATGAGGCCATTGTAAGACATAAAAATTAATATGCGGAAGCCAGGATCAATTGAAGACAAACCTCCAGCCATTGTTCTTGTTCGCGTTCGTCAGAAAAGCCTGAAATCAAGAAGGTAATAGGCGCACTCTACTAACCAAATTTCCTCACGTACTGATGGTGTATTCTAAATGTGAGGATTTTGTGTTAGACCTTGATCACCCGTCGAAATGAACATACGTCCCTATTTATACATCGTCTCCCATCAAGACGGACGGTTGTCACGAAAGGGTACGAAGCGTGGAAAACTTCATGTTGAACAGTCGCAACTTTAAGAGAAAATGCGGGTCTAAAATATGGGATCACAAAAATAAATAACATTCTCCCACTTGATCCCATCATTTTCATCATACGAATTGTCCAACTAATTCCACAAAAACTTTATGCTTAAAGAAAAGAAACAAAACACATGGATCATGGCGACATGTCCTCTAAGAGTGAGTAATATCTTCCATGTATCACAATGCATCTTATTGCTTTAATGTCAGCCTATATGTGACAACATATCTTAATGAATAAACCTCATGTTTATTCCGGAACCAAGGATAAATGTTATTCTCATAAACAACAAAGTGTGTACACAAAAATTGAGAATCAACATGACAACGAATAAGAGTTCCATACAACAAAAATCGTTCATATGTCGACAAATCACATAATGGGACCTATTCCCATACTAGTTACATGATCCTTATACTTCATTGGTGGCATGCCTTTAGTTAAAGGATCGCCTATCATCACTCAGTGCTAACGTGTTCAATGACCACTTTATTCTCCTTAACATGTTCCCTATGGCTAAATACTTAATGTCAATATGCTTACTTCGACTGCCACTTTTGGCATTTTTAGCCATAAAAACTGCAGCTGAATTGTCACAATATATTCTTAACGGCCTAGAAATAGAATCAACAATTCTAAGCCCAAAGAATGAAACTCTTCAACCATACACCATGCGAGGTAGCCTCAAAACAAGAAACGAACTCAGCCTCCATAGTGGAAGTAGCAGTCAAAGTCTCGCTTGGCACTTCTCCATGACACGGCTCCGCCGCCTAACATGAAAATATATCCGGATGTTGATTTTCGTGAATCAATGCAACTCGCAAAGTCCGCATCCGAATAACCGATCACTTCCGTGTTGTCGGTCCGTCTATACATAAGCATATAGTCTTTGGTACCTTGAAGGTATCTCAACACTTTCTTTGCAGCTCTCCAGGGTCTAAACCTGATTACTCGATATCTTCCCAACATTCCAACAGCAAAAGCGATGTCGTTGAGTGCAAACCCGAGCATACATCAAGCTTCCAACAGCAGAAGCATATGGAATGTTGCACATTTGTTCCATTTCTAGATCGTTCTTCGGGCATTGGTTCAAATTGAACTGTCACCCTTCACAATGGGTGCTATACTTGGTGAACAATCTTTCATCCGAAATCTCTCTAGGACCTTATTGATATAGGTTTCTTGAGATAGTCTTAAAATTCCTCGAGATCTATCTCTATGGATCTTAATGCCAATGACATAAGATGCCTCACCCATATCCTTCATGTCAAAACTCCTAGAGAGGAACTGCTTTCACCTCATGTAGCAACCCTTATCATTGGTTGCAAGTAGTATATCATCCACATACAGCACAAGGAAACAAATTTTGCTCCCACTAACCTTCTGGTATATACATTGATCCATGACATTCTCTATAAAACCAAATGAAGAGATAACATCATGAAACCTTAAGTACCATTGGCGGGATGCTTGTTTCAAGCCATATATAGATTTCTTAAGCTTGCACACCAAATGCTAACCTTTACTAGAGGAGAATCCTTCAAGGTTGTTTCATGTAAACCTCCTCCTCTAGTTCTCCATTGAGGAACGCCGTTTTCACATCCATCCGATGTAATTCCATATCAAAATGGGCAACCAATGCCAAAACAATACGAAGAGAATCTTTCTTAGATACAGGAGAAAAGTCTCGTATAATCGATTCCTTCCTTTTGAGTGAATCATTTGGCAACAAGTCTAGCTTTATATCTTTCAATGTTACCCAATGAATCTTTCTTAGTTTTGAAGACCCATTTACAACCAATAGCCTTCGCACTATCGTAACTCAACCAAATCCAGACTTTGTTAGATGCCATAGAACTCATCTCTTCCTTCATGGCATTATACCACAAATTGGATTTATCACTATCCATGGCTTGTGAAAACGTTTCAGGATCATTCTCGGCTCCAATATTGTAGTCGACTCTTGTAAATACACAATATAATCACTAGGAATAGCCGATTTCCTTGTTCTAGCAGATCTTCTCAATGTTGGATCAACATTCTCTTGAGGAGCATGTTGCTCAACTGGTTGTTCAACAGTTTCTGGTAATTGCTGAACAACTGGATCTACTGGATCAATATCAGCAGGTTGTGGAACTTCAACAATTGGTTGTTCAATAGCCGGCTGAACTGAAGGGGCATTATGAGCAACAACCAATCTTAAACTTGAGGTGGAAAGTTGAGTGTCTGATTGATCTTCCTTAGGAACATGATCCCTTGGTCGATCGCTCCCACTGATCAAGTCATTTTCAAGAAATTTAGCATTTCTTGATTCCACAATCCTAGTGGTATGAGATGGACAATAAAACCCGTATCCCTTAGACCTTCGGCATATCCAATGAAATACCCACTTATGGTCCTTGGGTCCAACTTTTCTTGTGGATTATAAATTCTCACTTCAGACGGGCATCCCCAAACGCGCACATGATGCAAACTTGGTTTCCAACCCTTAAATAACTCAAAAGGTGTCTTTGGGACAGCCTTGGTCGGAACTCGGTTTAATATGTACACTGCCGTCTTAAGTGTTTCAGTCCATAAGAATTTAGGAAGTTTGGAGCTGCTAAGCATACTACGCACCATGTCTAATAAGGTCCGATTTCTTCTTTCCGCTACGCTATTTTGTCCGGAGAACCGGGCATAGTATATTGGGCAACTATCCCATGCTCTTGAAGAAACCTTGCAAATGGACCAGTGTTTGTCTATCTTCGGTGTATCTACCATAGAATTCTCCACCTCTATCTCGATCTCACGATCTTAATTTGCTTATTGCATTGTTTCTCTACTTCCGCCTTAAATACTTTAAAGGCATCTAATGCTTCATATTTATTATGAATCAAGTAGAGATACATATAACGTGAATAATCATCTATAAAGGAGATGAAGTATTTCGACCACATGAGTTCATATCCGGACTACAAATATCCGTATGTATGATTTCTAATATTTCCGTACTCCTCTTGGCACCTTTCTTTGACTTGTTAGTCTGCTTTCCTTTATGCAGTCCACACAAGTATCACAATCAAAAATCTAATGTACCAAGTACTCCATCATTTACTAATCGCTTAATTCTTTCTATGGAGATATGTCCCAATCTCCGGTGCCACAACATAGAGGAATGTTCTTTCACAACACATCGTTTCATACCAGCTTTATCATGAACATGCATCGCATCATAATAGGCATTGTCTTGTAAATTAATTCGAAAAAGACCATCAGACAAAGTACCACTCCCGACAATTTCAGATTTAAATGATAAACAGAAGTTTGAATCTGAAAAGTTAAAAGAGTATCCCAAAAGTACAAGTCTTGAAACTGAAATTAAGTTTCTAGAAAACTAGGAACATAAAAGGTCTTTTTCCAAATCTAAAACAAAACCACTATTGATAACTAGTCTATATGTCCCAATAGCTTCCACATGCGAACGCATCTTGTTTCCCGAATAGATGTTTTGTTCACTTCCCACTCGGCTTCCAGGTGGTTTTGAAAATCCCGCAAGGAATTCGAAATATGGATTGTAGATCCGTAATCAATCCACCAAGTGTTGTGACTTACATCAGTCATATTAGATTCATAACAAACACAAGAGATTGGATTACCTTTCTTCTCGAGCCAGCCTTAAATTTGACACAATCCTTCCTTATATGCCCCTTCGTTTACAAAAGAAGCATTTGATTCTTTCTTAATGTCAGCTTGGGGAGGTATTTTATCTTTTCCCTTATGCTTGCCATAGCCCTTATTCTTTCCTTGTGTTGCCAAATGAGCACTTTCTCCCAATTCCATAACCAGTCTTTCTTGCTCTTGAACACACATGGTCATGAGTTCATTAATAGATCATTTATTCTTATGTGTGTTATAAGAGATCTTGAAAGGTGCATACTGTTGTGGAAGAGTGTTCAGAATATAATACACAAGAAAGGATTCAGATATCTCAACCTCAAGATTATTAAGCCGAGCTGCAATGTTCCTCATTTGCATGATGTGCTCACGCACACCTCTAACACTATTGAGCTTCAATGATGAAAACTTCATAATCGGGGTCATGGCATGCGCCTTCTCGTAACTTTCAAATTGCGCATCTATGGCTTCCAATAAAGCCTTAGCATTGTTATGCCGAGCAACTGAACCACGAATACTAGAGATATCTTAGCTCTTATAAACATGGCACAAACGCGGTTGGACCGCTCCCATTGGTTATAAAGAGCTATCTCACTCGGAGTGCTCGAATCCGCAGGAGCAGGTGGTTCGTCTTTCCTTATAGCATAGTCAATGTCCATCCACCCCAATTGAAGAAGAACTGACTCCTTCCAAACTTTATAGTTCTCACCATTTAGTATAGGAACATCAAACTTAAATTCGAGAAATTCACAAAGTTGCGAAACCGCATATCAAATAATCATGCTTATGTCACAAAATTTGAGGCAAATATGTACAAATAAATCATGTTTTACCAATGTAAACATGTCACAATATGAATCACATAACATAAAAACTACCTGTGGGCTAAGTTTTTAATTTAAATAGATTCATAATTACTTCATGAAGAAACTACCATATTATATGCATTTTCTTAATCCCTGTGGGTAAATTAAGAAAAATAATATGATATTTCATCCTAATTAATCATATTAATATAATGAAAATTCCTGTGGGATAAAATTCATCATATTAATATAATTAATTACAATCAATGTCAATTTCTAAATATGATCTCGGAGGCTTTTAATATATAATTTAATTAATTAAAGATGCTGTGGCCACTCCCTAATTAATTAAATATATGGACCATTGGACATTTAATTTCGTGCATAAAATATTCATAAAAATGCATGAAATAACATAATAAATAAATACATCAAGGGCAGAACAGTAATTAAATAAATTGGCCAAGGGCAAGATTGCAAAAATTTTAAAAATTTGGGGCAAAAGTGCAAAAGGAGCTGCGGGTGGGAGACGACGGGCGCGTGCCGAGCACGTGCGCGCGTTCAGCGCCCGACAACGCGCGCGTGAGAGCGCGTGGCGCGTGGGATCCACGCGCCTTCTTCCTCGCACGAACAGAAGCCTTTCCGTCGGTTTTTCGCCATTTTCAGCCGCGATTTCACCATGGTTTCTTCTCCGGCAGCCCATTTCATACAAAAATAAATAATGGGTTTTGAAGAACATGCCAGCACGACCACATGGGTTCAAGTTTCGGCGAAAATGAGCAACAATTGGCCCCAAAATCAGACGAAAATTTCCCAAAACACAATTCCTTCAACCACCGCGACTTCCGCCGTCCGATTAGCCTCCGGCGAACACCGATATGCCGTAATAACTCATGGCTAATGTTCCTTATGGCGGTGCGACCGTGCGGTTCCGAAATCGAGGGATGGGTCGCCGGAATTTGCCCGGAATTTGGAAGTTTCTCTCTTGGCCTCAAAATGCCGAGTTACTGTTCATGTCTAAAATGCCCGAAAAATACACCAAAAAATTCGAAAAACAAGGCAGAGGCAATAAACACGCCGATACCAAATGTAAGACATAAAAATTAATATGCGAAGCCATATCAATTGAAGACAAACCTTCAACCATTGTTCTTGTTCGCGTTCGTCGAAAAGCCTGAAATCAAGAAGGTAATAGACGCACTCTACTAACCAAATTTCCTCACGTCGATGGTGTATTCTAAATGTGAGGATTTTGTGTTAGACCTGATCACCCGTCGAAATGAACATACGTCCCTATTTATACATCGTCTCCCATCAAGACAGATGGTTGTCACGAAAGGGTACGAAGCGTGGAAAAATTTATGTCGAACAGTCGCAACCTTTAAGAGAAAATGCGGGTCTAAAATGTGGGATCACAAAAAAATAAATAACAGCCATATGACCTTGAAGTGCTCTTTGGAGGGAGATACTGCTTGATAAAACACGCCATTGACGCATACCAAATCTATTAAAGCTTCAACTCCAGCTCAGGTCGAAGCCTTAGCGTTGCTCGAAGGACTTTAGTTTGTGCAGAGAAAGGGTTTGGAGAGAGTTTGCATCTAGTCAAATCATTTTGACCTGATAAGTGCTTTGAACTCTGCAGATTAGTACTCACGGGAGGCGCGCCTGCTTATCAAAGAATGCTCTCAAATCCTCGTGGGCCTCTCATCTGTGAGGCTTGAGTTTGGCCCAAGAAGTTCTAACATGGTTGCTGATTAGGCTGCGAAGACTCATAAGAATTGCTGTCTTCCTTATGACTGGACTTTTTCACCCCCCCTGCCCTTTGGGCTTTGCTTTGTAGGGATGCCCCAGTTGTGGGTAGCACTCGTATGATATAAATAAAACCTCATATTTAGACCCCCCAAAAAAAAAAAAAAAAAAAAATGCCACCGATGGCCCCAATGTTCTTGGCTAGAACTCTTTCTTCTCTGTTGTGGCCAGATAGAATGGGTTGGATGAGAAGGAGTTGAGACTCAAAATGTGATGATTACCGGCGCAAAGATGCAGGAATTAAAGGAAAAATGTGATGATTAATGGTGCAAAGATGGAGGAATTAAAGGATTGTTGCTGGAGTTGCAATTGGTCGAGCTAGTGCCAATTAATTTACTGGACAAACTGGTCGTGGATGTTTATCGATTGGCCAAGGCAACACAAAAATAAGTCACAACTGAGGTTTTGCTCATAATTTCCTAATATATTCTTCCGTGACAATTTTCACAAAAATCATTGACCTCCTTCTCTACAACACAGATTATATTTCCTAATCCATAACACCGACATGGTCCCCTCATATAGTCTTTCTTGTTAGTTTTCATGAAAAATTACTGACACGATCCGTTAATTCATAACACTGACATATCCCATAATATAGCCATTCTTGCTAATTTTTATTAGAAATCACTAACATAATCCTCTAATCCATAACAAGGAGAATTAAAGTCCATTCCATGAGGACAATCGACTTAACTGTGAGATTTTATGCGATTACTGTTAATTATTTTAAAAGTTTAAGTTATTAAATGAATGTGTGATTTAATATATAATTATTCTAATATCGACAAACAAGACATTGATTCTTGGGATCGTTCTTGAAGCCCGGGCTTATTCTTTTCGTCAGTAGAATGAATGTTGAAAATCGGTCGTTATATGGTGGCGGTCGCTTCCCATCCATCCGAGTTCAAGGCATCGGAATGGATACGGAAATAGTTGCGAAGGCAGGGAGAGGGAAGAACAGAGAGTCTTATAAGGAAAAGCCAGATCATGTTTTCTTTAATTGGCGCCAAATTTGCGGTGATTAGAGGTACTTTTAGAATCATAATAAATAAAACGATTATGACCACCATCGTGATAAAAGAGTTTGCACATTCACTTTTAGATTACTGATACCTGTGTTTGGAATTAGTTTTGCAATTAGATTTTCCGATATTTAATGGTGGATGTGTGAGTTAATTATGGTAAATCTAATCAAGGAAATTATGATCCGGTGCTCTCTGGCAGAGAGAAATCGCCATATCATCCTCACGCCGGAGCTCTTTCTCCTTCCTTAGATATAAACCCTAATTTATAACTTCCATCTCCACACCCGCACACCAAGTCCAGCAGCCTGCTCTGTATCTTCAGGTAATAACCTCTCTGCAATGTAGGGGGAATTTCTTGATGTTTCTCCTCTTCTTTCTTTCCTGTGAATGTCCTGATCGGTTCCTTTTTTTTTTTTTTCCTGTTTTTCCTGCAAATCTGCGGTCATTGTATATCCGGAAGTCAGTGATGCGGGTCTTGTTCCACGATAAAGATCATTGATTTATAGTGTATGAATCGATGATGGTGACTGATGCACATTTAGGAGAGAGAAGATCCGATTGTGGGCTTTGCCTGCATGGATTAGATTTAAAAAGGGCGTCTTTCTTCTGTTTGATTGATGATGCTAGATTGCTAGTGTTCTCGAAGAGATGGGTGGGCGAAGTTAATTCATGCCAATGCTTAGTTGACGTAATTGTCGGCGTTTCTTGTATCGGGTTGCTTAGATATTGTTAATTGGAGTTTCTCTCTGGGGGATCTTGTTTTGCTTATGTGCATGTTGATGATTATTATCGGGAGAGAGAAATCTGTGTCGAGCATCCAGTTCGCTTGTTTATGATTTCAGCATTCGAGTGGTAATTAAAGAAGTAGCTTGTTCATGTTCAATGCTAATGCTTATAATCTTCTATTGTGCGTCTGCAGATTATAAAGAACCATTTCTGGGAAAGCAATGGCAGTTGCACTTTATGACCTTGGTTCGGCAGCAGGACTGAAGAAGCTCGATGAACACCTCCTCACACGTAGCTACATAACTGGGTTAGTATCTGCTCTTCCCTGTCTACTTTTCGAATGAGAAAACAATAGATGAGTTCATGTGCAGATGTTTTTTCTCTGTCTTTGCTATGTTAGGTACCAAGCTTCAAAGGATGACATCACTGTCCATGAAGCACTTCCAGGGTCCCCGTCATCTGAATTCATCAATGTATCTAGGTGGTATAACCACATTGAGGCTCTATTGAGGATTGCGTAAGTTCTCATGACACCTTAAGTTTTTAATTCATCTTGGCTTCAGCACACTAGGCATATGATTGAGCATCTACTTGTTAGTTGTAAGTTGGCTTTTTTTTTTTTTTCTTCCTTTTTCTAAAGTCTAACACTTTACCCATGTCAGTGGTGTTTCTGCAGAAGGATGTGGTGTTATTATTGAGGGTTTTGCTCCAATCGCTGAGGAGGCAGTGGCAACTCCCCCTGTTGATGAAACAAAGGCAAGCTTCTGTTTTCTTTTTCTTTTTTTCTTTTTTTTTTTGTGGGGGGGTGTTTGATAGATGCTTTATTACTGTTTTTGTGCTTTTGTTGAAAGATTTACTTTTAAAACAGAAGTTCGATGGGGTTATGTTCTTTAAACCGTCATTGTGAAACCTAAATACAAAACTTTACCATAATATAAACTCGCTTATTGCAGGCTGCAGCTGCAGAGGATGATGATGATGATGATGTAGATTTGTTTGGTGAAGAGACTGAAGAGGAGAAGAAGGCTGCTGAGGAACGTGCAGTTGCCGTCAAGGCATCTGCAAAGAAGAAAGAATGTGAGTTTTTTATATACACATAGGAGATAATGATTCAAAGCTGTGTGTTTGTTCATAGTTCCCTAACTCATAATTTATTTCCTTTGGTATCAGGAAAAAACCTGTTTTTGATGTGAATTTACAGTAATCTATCCAATTGTCTGGAAGGAGGCTGTCCATAGCTTGCTCCAGCTATATAATATATTGTTAATTTACAAAAAATAGCCTAATTCATATGATGCCCACAATTGGGTCCATGGCTTATTCATCATCGATTTTTGATGGAAGCACTGAGGACTGTTTGCATGCTATCCCATGCTTTAGAAAATTGAGTCGATAACAATAAAAAGAGATCTTAACGTTCAGTACTTATTTTCAGCTGGCAAGTCATCTGTGCTGTTGGATGTGAAGCCATGGGATGATGAGACTGACATGCAAAAGCTCGAGGAAGCAGTAAGAAGCATCCAAATGGAAGGGTTGCTTTGGGGAGCATGTACGTTCTGTTCCCTTTGTTTGTCCTTGGCTTTAATAAATTGCACTGGGTCTTAGCTTTCCTTTTGCCCATTAAGGTGGCATAAGTTGTTCTTGCATGATTATGAAACATTAATTACAATTTTGGTGTGTCTTGTTACTTTCAAATTCACACGTATTTTAGGGATGTGAAATAATATGTTTTCTCTTAATACCAAATGTTTGGTGCTGCTACCTTGAAGATTCTGCTAGATGAGAGTCTATCTGATATTAACATTTGATGTCAAACAGCCAAGCTCGTACCTGTGGGCTATGGTATAAAGAAAATGCAAATTATGATGACTATTGTGGACGATTTGGTTTCGGTTGACACCCTCATTGAGGACCATCTTACGGTTGAACCGGTGAATGAATATGTCCAGAGCTGTGACATTGTTGCTTTCAACAAAATATGTAAGAACATTCTCTGGCCGATTATTTGCTATTCTCATCTGTTATACATCGTTTTGGAGCTTGTTTCTGCTTTGGCGCATCTGTCTAAGGGTTCTTTTGTTTCATTTGTTGCAGGACTTACGTGACATATTGAGGTTGTGCCTGAGTGTTTTCTCATCGACTTTGTAGCCGATATTTGGTGTCTAATCTCCCTGAGTTCTTTACAGAACTAGATGGAAGAGACGTATCTCTATCTTCATGGATTCGAATCTGTATATTTATTTGGTTAATGTAGCTATGTTACAACTGTCGTCTTGATCTTTTATTCTTTCGATGTTGTGTCACACAACAGTATTTGCTTTGGAAATAAAATTTTGATCGAACCTCTGAGGCTACATGTTGGGCTTGCATCCTTTTTCCTTTCCGGAACTTGCCTGTACATATTGAGCCCGGGTTCCGCCACAGGATTGTGCTCCTCGAGGTAGATTGATATCATCATATGCCTTGAGTTGAGCGAGGCTTGCATACGTATCAGAATATCTTAACGCATCAAGACAATCATTTATTCTTCTAGTAACTTCCCATCTCAAATCTTGATTTCTTAGAACTGGTTTTACTTCTACATGAGTGCGGTGACTCTGGTTGTTTCTCTGGATTCCAAGTCAAGTCGAACCTTTTTGGTGCAAGGAGAAAAATGACAAGTGAACAAACCAACTGTACCTATTGAAATCTACTCCAAAGTAGTGATGGAGTCTGCAAGGGAGTAGTGTTATCCAGTTTTACTTGGACCGATGGCATCCAGATTCACCATTTGATATGCTTGAACTTTCCGGCAATCGTTAGGGAGTTGATTATAGCAACTACCGATTAATGAAAGCCAGGGAACTTCTTCGAAGGGTCCATGGCATTCCAGTCATCTTTATACAAGGGGCGGTCTTTATCAGCTTGGATGATGCCGTCTTGTGTAGCCCTACGATTGACGTTTATATTTCTCATTCGAAGATAACGACGCTTTGTCATTCAACCGGACTTTATCTCGAGTGTGGTCTCGCTCAAAATCAAAAGGTTTCACCTACCACGTTGATCATTATGTGCTCACATTGAAGACCATGTTCAACACGCATCGCTTCTTAGCATGCAAGATTCCGGTTGCTTCACCAGCTTGGCGATAGCGAATGTCAAAGATCGCGCCTCATTCTAAATCGGCTAAAAAATTAGGCTCGTATAGATACGAAAACGTGCATGCGCAGAGGGTGCAGAATTAAGTGCACGACATTCGCGACCCTCAGGTCACAAGACTGACCGTGCAGAGCACCGAACTTGAATATAATGCGAGTTCAAACCATGGGAAACGATGAAAGAAGCGGGTCAAGCACGAAATGGCAAATGCTTGACAGAGAAACAACCAATTGATGAGATGAGGAAGTCGTTCGGCAAACCCTGATCGATTCCATGGACCCGCAGAAACGTTGACCGAAAAGCAGATGGGACGAGAGTCTGGCGGCGTCGGCAGGGTCCTGATCCTGATCATGGCCCGTCAAACGGATTTGACCCGTGAAACGGGAAAGAACCATCGGTGATTTCAGGGTTGCGCAGCTCCTTCGAAAAACAGGAAGTCATGAACGTTTTGCCCGTACTTGTTCTTATCGGTTTCAAGATCCCATCCAAATGATCCCGGAACGAACAGGGTAATTGGACGGAGCCCAAAAATCAGTTTCGCCTGGAGATTTTCTCGATGCTCGCCTACAGATACGACATAATGATCTCCTTATTTTCCTGTTTGATACCTCTACCGTCGAAATGTAGCAACATATCAAATTCGAGTGAGGACGTTGATAATGGATGATGACTTTCAGAAGATTTTTTGGGGCCTAAGAGGTCGGGCCCATTATCGCTGTTCCCCGAAAGTGCGTATGTGAATTAAATGATTAATATTTATAATGGGGCGATTGGGACAAGAAGCTCTCGTAGCTCAGTTGGTTAGAGCACCCGTTTAGTAAGCGGGAGGTCTTGAGTTCGACTCTCAACGAGAGCAAAGCCTTCTCATTCTTTCCCTTTTTACTTTTTCTTGGTCGGATTCTCATTCTCTTTTCTGGCCATCTTTTGAGGAGGTTTCGGGTTCTTTTCCACTCTCTGTAGTGCTTCCTTTTCCCCCTTTTTGTTTTTGAATCATTCGCTCTTTTAGCCATGCGACCAAACCAATGAATCTGCAAAAGTGCCTTTTAACCTAAAGAAAGCCGTCGACGTATTACTCGGGGTCAAGACATTATTCCCTCGAAGCCATTTGGCCATCGCAAAGTCGCTCCCCAATTGCGATGTTTTTTTTTTTTCCTCCAGCAAGCAAGGGACACGTGTATAGAGACTCGAATACATCTAATTGAAAGTAGGACAGAAAAAAAAAAAAAAAAGTCTTAAACCTATTGTATAAAATGCCAATTCAATCACAAATCTTTCAATTTGGCTAACTTAGTCTTAATTCTTTTAATGATTTATCAATATAGTTGTTCCAACTTGCAATTATTAAAGTGAACGTCAAATGTCCTATATAGTACGATCGATACTGATGAGGAAAAATTTATATATTTTTTTGAAGTTGTGATATTATTTTTTTGTTTTCTCTTTTCTTCCTTCACTAGTCACCCAAATTTTTGAATAATTAAAAAGATATAGAAAAATTTTAGTGTCGATTGTGTTGCACAGGATGATTGGTATCCACGTCAATGATTGTCAACCACAAATCGGCCATAAGGACTACATCGACAAATAATTAAGAGATTTAGGATTAAATTGACTACATTAAAATGTTTTTTTTTTTTTTCGGGAACCGCCGTACAGCTGGCAGCTAGCGGCGTAAACCCGGGCCGACCCGAGGGGATCCACCTCCCCCGGACCATGAGTGAGTCGCACAAGTGACCATGGGGATTCGAACTCGCTCTCTTCCGAAAGAGGGATTGAGCGCAAATCACATGACCACTAATGAGGTGGGTTACATTAAAATGTTTATGACTAAAAAGTTTAAGAATTTTGTTATTATTATTTTTTTAATTCTCCGCATTGAAATTTTATGGAAGACCTTGCAAACCCTATGAACTAATTAAATTTAAACCTTTGGCTTACGCAAGTGACCCCATCTAGAATAATATGTACACAATTGGCAAGCACCGACATTTGTTGCAATTTGCTACTTGCATGGGATTACACTTTTACAAGCCAAATCTTAGTTACCTTGGCTAACTTTTGATATCATGATTTTATCCTTCATTTAATAGTATGGGATTATCGTTTTTCTTGTAGAAAGAAATCAACTTGGATTGACCCACCAGTGTATAGCTGCGTTGGTTGAGAGTCTCTCATTCATCGCTGAGGCCGATGGTTCGAAACCCGCAAGTGTTAGCGTTATAAGTGGGGGGTCATGTGTTAATCTCCCTTAAGATATAGTCGTCGGTCCAAAGATGCCCATGCCATGTGGTGTTGGCGGGCCCAGAGACCCCGGATAGCGTAAGCGAAAGGGGACCCAAGCGGAATTCTCGGTTACCAAAAAAAAGAAAGAAATTAACTTGTATCAGATCCTTAGTTTTATTATCCGATCTCCCAATAAATATTAACACCGCAGAATCGTAGACTTGCTACATCAATGTCGACTTGAATTAAAGAATCGTAGTAAAAGAAGCAAGCTGACTAGATAAGCACTGAAGAAAGTACATGGCATATTCGGGAACCAACCAGCGCAGCTCGATTTTTACTTTCGTTCGAGGTTTCAACGCGCCCGTTTCGGGATTCCCATGTGATGGCCCTGATTAGCCACATGAGAAAAAGTTGACTACGACTTTGCATCCCAGGGGACAATGTTAATATAGGTAGGTCGGCGTCGTTGCTTAGGTATTGGATGGTCCACAATCTAATTAGACCATGAAAAATTCAAAATTGTTTGCAAACCTTCCATGAATTCAAGTACGTAGTTGCCTCGAATTGTAAATAAAAATTGTGTGGTTGGAATAGGGCAGGTTTGAATGGTGTTAGAGCTTATGCGAGACTGATACAGTGGGTGTTGATCTTGTGAAGGCACAAAAAGAGATTATTGCTTGCTCCAGTTGCATGTGAATAATTGAATTCATTGAATCCTGTCACAGTTAAATGTTGATCGATTATATATAGGCGCAATGAAATTCGCACCATACATGGCAAATTATTAATATTCTTAAGCGGTAGGGAAACGATAAACTAAGACTTTTTTTGACGTGTAGCTTTATGGTCTACTGGGGGGATGGATCTCCCGGGCATAATCTATTTGCAGTTCTTTTACATTATTTAGCACCTTGAAGTTGCCAACTTCTATACCATCAACGATGAGATTTACTTCTATTTTTAATTTGATAGGTTAGGATGAATCGGGACCCGTCTTTAAAAATTCCCTTTTGAGTATTGGCGTAAAAAGGCTAGTGAACGATAAAGTCAAGGTTCGATGTAATCTCTCTTTGGCCCAAAGAAAAAAAAAAGAAAAAAAGAAAGAAGAAGAAGACTAGTCGATTTGAATTTCGCTTTAGCATACGCATTTGAATATGATATTTGCCGAATTCGACGGGACGGGAACCCAAAACAGACGGAGCAAGATGCTTCAAATGTTCAATGTTGGTAGTCTTTTCAATCCCGGAAAAAGAAAGACAAAAAATAAAATAAAATAAGGGTCGGAGTCAAACAAACGGCGAATGTAATTTAATGTTGATTAAAATAGATAATTTCAATATCTGCTCTGGAATCTGCGGATCGAGTGCAATAGCATATTGGGGAAACAAACATGTGGGGGAAGGCCTTTTTGATATTCGTTAATTTCAAGAATATCCTCGTTGTTTAAGAAAGCTCTCGCTTAATCAAATATTTCGTGTTTCTCTCCTTCTACATGGAACCTCCACGTGGTCCTTTTTGGGCTCTCGTGAGAAGATGTTTAATAACTATTATGTTTTCAAAAATAATTTCTATTTAAAAATGATTATTTTTTATTTTGTTCTTTGGACAAATTTCTGAGTATTTAAAAATATTCGATAACTATTCAAAATTTATATTCCAAAATAGAAATGCATTTGGTACGAATCTTAAATTTTTTTGTGATTTAAAATTTCTTTAAAATTTTTAATACTTTTATCGTATTTTTCTCCTTTTTCCTCCTCCTCCTCTTCTTCTTGTAGCTAGTCACCAATTGGGGACTAGCTAGGCAAATTGGCAAGGCTCGACCTTGCTTAGTTGGTGCAAGGTTGGCCTTGCCAAATCTGGGCAAGGCTTATCTCGCCCAATCGGTTGCCGGCCAAGCTGATCACCGACCATCGTCATGGCTGGCAATCGATTGGAGGAAGAAAAAGATAAAAACAAAAACAAGAAAAAAAAAAAGAAAAATGGTTGATTTTGGAATTATTTTTGGGAGCAAAAAAGCAATTTTTTTCTTTACTTTTTGATTTTATTCCAAATTTATTTTAGTGAACAAATTTGTATCTAAGAAAAAAAAAGTTACCAAATAGTTTCTAATCTTTTTTTTTGTTCTAGGAAGCAAAAGAACACATTGGGTACTGTTTGGCACGTTACCATACAGGCCAAGTTTTTGGCGAATCTCAAGCCGATAGAGCATGACTCCAAAGGAAAAATTACCCAACTAATCAAAAATATATTATAGGATTAAGAAAACCATAAATTTGTATACTTGAGACTACCGCCGAAAATCTTAAATTTGTATATTTATGACAAATTTACCTTATATAAAATTCTGTTAAATTGGATTAACGTCACTAAAAATTACAAATTTGTATACTTGTGACAAATGGAGAGCAATATCAAACAAATATACTTGTCAATTGTCATGTGTTATTTAACTCAATAATTTGATAGTAAAAATTTAACAAAAACTATTAGGGGTAAATCTATCACAAGTTTACTAATTTGGATTTTTTGTAGTCAAGATTTAAATTTTCAGTTGATTTTCATTGAAATGGTTGATAATGCGATCCAATCACGCCAGTCGTTCTAAGTGACGCATTTACGTGAGCAATTTCCAGTATTTATTGACTAGAGCAATTAAATTGAAATTTCGTGTAAAAGTTAAAGATTAAATTGATTGGAAGAATTACACTAGGACCTTATGCCGCTTTAATTATCATATACGCATGACCTATTGTGTTGTCTTCACCATGATAATCATCATGTTTGCTTAAAGATCATGGACAAGTACGGGGGCACCTACGCTTATCGTGATTTGTCCAGATTTAACGTAACAATTACAGTAGTCGCAATGAATGTGTCCCTTGCCTAAAATCAATAATTACAAGTACCCTTTTTTTTTAACCATTAATGCGGTCGGTGTGGGTGGGCCCAAGAGAGAAAAGTAGTTGAAGTGCAAGGATGAGGTTATTAAACCTTGTGTCATAAGAAAATGTGCTAATCTCCAAACCTTTTTGGCAAATTCCATCATCAACCTACGTAGTAATGAATTAATGATTACGTCTCTGTAATCATTAAGATAGACATAGTTACGGAAGGATTCTTTTAGTAAACACGACTGACGTAAGGAAGTGGTGTTTTATCAAGTGCCATATGGGCACGTGGATCGCTTATTAAGTCATGGGAACTTATAGGGCATGGTCGGTCTGCCATTGCCGTCATCTTGTCTAGATTGTGGACATTTACTCAAATTCTCGGCTCTCAAACTCGACTTTGTTTTTGCTCAGTCGATGATGGCGATGAGAGTATGCACACGAAGGAGGTTGACATAGAGGTGTACATGGTCCGGGCGAACGGTTCCCGATCTAGAACTGGGAACCGCCTACTAAGGATCGGTTCCGAAAAATTAGAACCGGGATTCACCTGTTTGTTGTATGAATCCACCCGGGAACCGGACCGTTGGTCCGGTCTAGGTCCCGAGTGGATCCATGGAACCGGTCCGCAAAGTGCAGTATCCCATCCCCTCAAATCACGACTCACCACCTTCAGTTTCAACATTACCCTCTCTACCTCTATCCTTCTTTCCTGCAAATATTGGCAGAGCTTTCAGATTCAACTCGTTATTGTAGTTTTGACATCCATCCTTGGTCTCTTTCTTCTCTTTTCCTTGTTGCTCAGTCCTCAAGGGTAAGGAAGAAAGAAACCCATCATTCCCCCCTGCCTATCTCTCTCTCTCTGTTATCTTCTCGTTTCGCATGAATTCAAAGGACCTTGCCCGCGAGGCTCTCTGGCTTTCACTCTCCGAGCTTTCCCTTTTGCTGCAAATTCGTTCGTGAGTTCGTTGACGTCTGATAGGGCTGCTCTGCATAGTTTTTTCTTGGTTTTGTTTTCATTTTAGGGTCTCTGCTTCTTGCTTCTTCTTCTTTTGATACGTTGCATTCTTGTTTCTAGTTGCGTTGGGTGGTTTGTTGGGTTTAGATCTCGAGGGTCATCACAATTCATGTTGGTGTTTTCGGATCATAATGTGATTTATTGCTTATGTTTTGAGAGGCTTGTCTTTGTTATATTGGGATAAAAAGTCGGTTATTTATGGGATTTCTAAGGCTATGGTTGCATAGAGGAAGGAGGGGGGCAGAAGCCAATCCCTCCCAGAGATTGCTGCAGCTCATGAAAAATTAATCGGTCCGGTCCAGGTGGGTGGGTGGACGGATCCACCCATGGAACCGGGAACTGGACCGGTACCCACCGGTTCCCATAAATTGGAATCGGGAACCAAATTGGTTCCCTCAAGAACCACCGATTTTGGGCGATTCTGGTCTGGTTTTGGGCGGTTTGGGTGGATCCCGATTCTTTTGCACACCCCTAGGTTGACATAAGTAGCGATGACGATGATGCCAGCTTTTCAAAGTTAATTTAAAAGAAAGGAGGGATGACATGGATCAAGGTGTTCCAAGCCGGCAATTTTTTTTAGGAGTGTATATATTTTATGTACTCATGACGTGAATTTTCAATGAGATGATAGACAATGCTGATCTAAGAAGCATCGACATTCTCCAAAAAATTTCATGTTATGTTGGACACTCTAACACGTGTCTAACACTCCCCAACACTTGATTAACACGTGACGGTGACGGATTAAATTCGACACTCCCAACACTTGATTAACACGTGATGGAAAATTCGACATCTGATTAACTTTCTCGACACTCTCCGAAACTTGAGTCAGAATTCTTATATGCAAGTTTTCGACATGTCATTTTGCCACATGATGTCAATTTTAAAAAAATTCAATAAATGATAGGTGAAAATATATATGTAAAAAAAAAAATAACAAATGGAAAAAAAGAAAATTTAATATTCTCTTATTTTCTCTTTTGACTCTCATTTTTTGTGATATACAATTCACTCTTCAAATTTTTTTATCTTCTCTCTCGACGCGTTTGACACACAAATCCATAACGTGAATTGCTTATTTTTCTCTCTCTAAGTCTTATGAATTATTATAATTGAGTTGAATTTATCAAATTGAAACAAGAATGATATTAATATATGGTAGATTGATGTTTTTAGTATAAATTTATTATGGGCTTTTATTATTATTTAGTTATTTGTGGATTTGAATCAAAGTAATTTAATTGAAATAATCATAAAAATGATAAAAATATATATTTGATACACAACGTATCATAATATGTTGAAATTTTCTATTTTTTTTAAAAATTACGCGTCTACATATTATGTCATATGTCGCGTCTTCATCTATTAGTGTCGGTACTACTTATATGGTGACATCTCTTTTAAACATCAGGCTAAAATGAGAGTAATAAGTCATTTCCAAAAGATCTAACCACGCATCCCTTGCTTGTCATGACAATTTCGTGCCGCTATGGCAAAACAATGCACTATAAACCGCGCTGACGAGCACCATCCAAAATAATATGCCGACTATCAGGCGTTATCCTTTAAAATTGGAGTTCAAGTTTTGTTGGAAGAATTCTAGAAGCGGAAGGAATCAATGATTAATTTAAATTTTACCGTATAAATAAGAAATAAATATTTTTTTCCTTGAGGTGGACTCAAGCCCTTGCCCGCAAGCTTTCCGGTGTCAGCTGGCCACTGTTGACATGCGGCCTAACTCCTGAAAACGGCACTCCAACTTCTAAACGACAGACAGCGAACCACATCGTAACATCTCCTCCAATTATTATTGTTGGTGTTGTCGTCATTGCTTGCCTCGGGGTCGTCGAAGGTTTTGGCTTTTTGTTTGTTAATCGGGTGGATTAATAATTTGGTTCCTGTTTTTTTGGACAGCTTATGCGGTAATAAAGAGGATGTGCCCTTTCCAGGGTCACGTCCCCACCGGCTGCGGCCGGCGGCCCTCCTGGCCTTTGTCTCCGTGTCCGACGAAACACCCCCGTCGCCACCGAGAACAATTAGACAAGGGATTTTATGAAAGGTGGATATTACAAAAAAATTTAAATTAGTACATCTATGTCAACTTATAAAAAATTCAAATTAATATATTTGTTATAAATTTATCACCGAATTTAATTAATATTATAAAAAATCTCAAAATAGTAAACATACGACAGACGAAAGGGTAAAGCTCCAAATTGATATATCCTTTAATCATCTCGTATTATTTGACTCAGCAATTTGACTGTAAATTTAAAAGTAAATTAACATGAGGTAAATTTATTATATACATGCTAGTTTTAAATTTTTTGTCGTATTTACCGTCATAGACGTGCCGGTTTAGGGTTATTCTTGGTATATACCATTTCACAAATACTTAATGGATAGAATATTCTATTCTTTATACATTCATTTTGTATATCCCAAAAACTATTGGTGAGTTCAACGTTAAAGTATTCTTTATTCGTTTGGTTGATGAATATCAGAAAATTCTTTTAGCAAAAATTCCAAAAGAAATTAATATCGCGTCAGTAGTGGCTTTGAAAGTGCTCTTGTTTTACTTTTCTCTCTTCTAAGCACCAATCGCTAGAAAGATTCGAAGGAAACAAAATGGAAATTGACTCGCACCCGGCATGGCTCGCCTTGTTTAAAAGAGAGAGGCCCCAATTAGGGATTTGGCAATTCAAATTTGATGGTCAAATTTTCGAACGAAGTAGAATCCCAAAAAAAAAAGAAAAAAGAAAAGTCTTAATTTGGAATTTTCGAGTATGGAAAGCGGAGGGAGGTAGTAAACAGGAATGGACTCGTATGGAAAGTAGATATCCGAAGATCTGATTACACTCCGTTGCCTCGGATTCAAAAGGACGCTACGATCTCTTTACCATAAAGCTGTCCACAAAAAACCCGACGGTCGAGATCAGAAGTAGCGATTCCTGGGCCGATCAGGTGCGCGAGATGTCACCTCCGAGTTTCCACCTGGCGCGGGACGTGTGGCGGACCAGGGTCAAAGTCAAGCCGATTAAAGAAATTGCAGAAAGGCCCTTCCCCACCGCAGGTTGTTCTATATATATATATATATATATATATATATACTTTGAACGAATGCTAATTTTTTAAATTATTTACGCTTATCGTACGAGTTTTCTCTCTCTTTCTCTGGAACACAGCGAGGAATTGGTAAAGCGAAAAAGAGAGGGCCGGAGAAAAGAAAAGAAGGCGACCGGAGGAGAGAGAAAGAAGAGAGAGAGAGAGAGAGGGATTTGGTACAGTGCGAGAAAGCTCCTTGCTTTGTCAAAGATGTTGAACAGTGATTCAGTGCTCTCCTCTCTTTCTGCCTCCACCGTCATTGCTCTTTGCGCGTAGACTTTTCAATTTTTCCTGGCGTCCGCAGTACGGCGAGCGGGCGTAGATCCCTGACTCCTCCTCTCCTTCGCTCTCTCTCCCTCCGTTATCGTCCCATGCGCTCGCAGTAGAGCTGCGGAGCCGCCGTGATTCCGGTGGCCGCGCCGGTGCCGAATCGGGGGTCGCCGCTCGCTCGTGCGATCTCCGGCGGATTCCCCGTTTTTTTTCTTTCTTTTTTTGGGCCGCCGCCGCCGCCGCTGCTGCTGCTAAGAGCTTGGTAAGTTCTCGTGCTCTCGCTTCGGGTCGTCCAGTTACTTGCCGTAATTCTCCAGTGAATTTCGGATTTTCCTCTCGCTCGCGTGTGATTAGTTAAGAGTGAAATGTACGTCTCGGCTCCGCTTTGTTCTGGAGTGCGGTTGTCTGGAATGCAAGACGTGTTGGATTTCGGAAATTTAAAGATTTGATCCGGTGATTAGCTTCCATCCCCCTTTTCTTGCATTTGTCGAGCGAGCGGTTTCGTGTAATTTTTTCTTCTTTTTTTTTTGCCTTCCTCTGATTGTAACTTGTTATGATTCCTGTCATTGCGCAGCAAAATCCCTGTATCGAAGCGATGAAAATTGAGCTTTGAGTGAACTGAACATTTAATAAGATGTTGACTTGGTCAATGCAAACGATTGTGTTATTCTATCGAGCGCGTAATTGAATGTTTGGTCGTTTGCTTCTTGTTGTTCTTCTTTGTTTTTTTTTTACCCTTTTTCTCGGGCGAAAGTTTTATCCTTTGCTTAGCCTTGGCGGATGGTGCATGCATCATTTTTCAAAACTTCAAGGGTCAGCCATTCAATTAGGAACAAAAGGGGTTAGCTACACCAACTTAAGTGTGCCCCACTTTAGTTGCTTCTTGATCTGATCTAAGTATCTTCTCAAAGTCTATTCTTGCTCCCGTCTTCTTTTCCGATGTCTGATTCGTAAGTTCTGCTATATTTTATTTGTGAATTTCCCCACAGTATCACTTGCCATCTTGTTCATTTTCATTAGTCCAGTATCTGGTGCAGCTACTGAACGAGTTTCAAATTACGAATCCCCCTATTTTGGACTTCTAATGAAGTGCTAGGATTGGGAAGCAGTCGGTTTTCAATGTTGAATGGGAAAAGGATTTCCACACACGATGCGCATGGCAAGCTGCACCATTTTGCTTGTTTTCCGGAGCAGAGCATTTGTTCTATAGTCAGTTGAGAGCTTACATTATAGAAAGAAACTCTCTTAAGTTATGCCAAGGCGTGGAAGCTATGGCCATTTGCAGAGCTAAATTTTGACTAAGGCCTTCAATCTGTTGATAGTGGTTTGCTTTGAGGTCGTGTGACGTATTTCCTCTGATCATTTTTAGAGGGAAGCTATTGTAGAAAGCTGCATAATATGCTGCGTTCAAGTAGCATTAGGTCGTTCCTCTCTTCTACTGTTTGTCATTTCACGATTTCTTTCATTGTCTTGGTTCTCTGCATGATAGCTATAACTAACATTATGTTATATCAATAACGTACTAATGCTATGTATTTGATATATTCCAATCTTTAGCAGAAATCGTTGATAACTGGACCCTAGTCATCGGTTTTGCACCTTCTAGAATTCTATCCCGAAAAATGTCATTGTTCCTGCTATAATGGAAAGATGTGCAACAGCTGCATCTTGAGAACAGAGACATATCCATGTAAGTTCCTGAAAAGACCTTTGCTTTGTTCTTCCTTTTCTTCTTGATGATACCCAGGCTTATTCTGCATATTCTCTTCCTCTTCGAATTGGTCAAATGAGCAAGGCTTGTTGTTTTATGATTTCTGTTTGCTTAGCTACTGCATAAATCAGACCTGTGTCTGTTGACAGATTTTTGCTTGCGTTGAAGAAAGATGAAGAAATGGTACGCTGGTGTTTTGGTTGCGTCTCTTTTCATGTTACTTGTCCTAAGATTTATGGTCTCGAACAATCCCATGGGGCAAGGCTATCTGTCTAATCCATTCTCCTCAAATGCAAGTAATCCTCTTGAGTGGGTGCGTGCTACCACTCCACCTATCATTCAAAGTCCAGTGAACAAATCTGTTGTTATCTCCACTGAAACAATGGTCTCGAGTCTTTTTGCTGAAAGGAATATATCTACTGAAGAGCGGCAATCTCTCTTGTCATGGCATCATTTGAGGCATTTAATAGATAAAGCTCAAGAATTACCTAATGGTTTAGAGGCTATAAAACAAGCTGAGAATGCATGGAGTAGCCTCATGTTCTCAGTGGAAGAGGAAAGGCTCGCCTCTAGCAATGACACTTCACGAAGGAGGACAAATGAGAAACAATGTCCTCATTTCCTTAACAGAATGAATGCTACGGAGCTTGGTAATGAGGGCTTCAGGCTGCGAGTTCCTTGTGGCCTTACCCAGGGCTCTTCCATTACAATTATTGGCATCCCAGTTGGTCTTCTCGGCAACTTTCGGATTGACTTAACTGGGGAACCACTTCCTGGAGAGCCCGAGCCACCCGTTATTTTGCACTATAATGTAAGGCTTCATGGAGATAAGATCACTGAAAATCCAGTTATTGTCCAAAATACCTGGACTCTTGCTCATGATTGGGGTGAAGAGGAACGCTGTCCATCCCCATCTCCAGAAAAGAATAAGAAAGGTAAGGAAAAAGGATACTGATCACTTTGTGTTTTTCAGCAATCGAGTGCTAATTTTGTATGAGGTGGGTGGTACATATAATATCTCAATCTGTATTCTATCTTCTTCAATTGTTACTGCTTTTGATGCATTGTTGACCATTCGTATTTGATTTCCAAAGGGAGCCTTTGACTTGAAGCTGGCTCAAGTCCTTTTCTAATTTATTTGGCAGCAATTTTTAGACCATCTGCTGTGCCTCTGAAATTCTAATATTTTGAATACATGTGTAGCAGTTATCCTGGACCTTGAGGACCCGTCATGTTCATGAATATATAGGAACACAGTGTTAATTGCAGTCATGTGAAATTTGGCTTTCGCATGTGCTTTTGAGATGATTAATACTGTTGATATTCCTCATGGTGGCTAACTGTGGCATATTTTCTACTTCAGTCGATGAGTTGGACCAGTGCAACAAGATGGTGGGTAATGATGATAATCGCGCACGTTCGAACATTTCAAAACTGAATCCAAGCAGGATATCTACATCTGGAAAATATTTTCCCTTTAAGCAAGGTTATTTGTCTGTTGCAACACTTAGGGTTGGATCAGAAGGGATCCAAATGACTGTTGATGGAAAGCACATAACATCATTTGCTTATCGTGAAGTGAGTTATTCTTCCATCTGTAGTTGTTTTTAGAAGCTTGTTTTGCAGAGGCATTTGGTCATTTCCTTCCCTTGTGCTTTCAGACTCTGGAGCCCTGGCTTGTAAGTGAAGTTAAAATCTCTGGGGATCTTAAACTGATTTCAGTTGTTGCCAGTGGTTTACCCACATCAGAGGATTCGGACCATACTACTGATTTGGAGTCACTCAAATCGGTTCCTCTTCCTCAAGAGAAGCAATTAGATCTCTTCATTGGTGTGTTTTCAACAGCAAACAATTTTAAGCGTCGCATGGCTGTTAGGAGAACATGGATGCAATACTCAGCTGTGCGCTCAGGGGCAGTAGCGGTGCGCTTTTTTGTTGGTTTGGTGAGTTTTCCCATGTCTTGGACCTTCTCGTCTTGTGCCCATCTGTGTTCATTTTTTATGTAGGAGCTGAAATCTTTTCCAGCCTACCATTATGGTGAAGCGACATACTGCAAACAATTTTTTATGCATGACATATTCCCCCAATCATCGCGTCTGTTTTTCACTCTGTGCGCCGACATTTAATCTTTTCATTCAGCAGGATGCAAGATCTCAAACATTCTGAATTAATATTCTATTAGATTGTGGCTGTCAAATTATTTATCAACTTTGAATTGTGTTACAGCACAAGAACCAGATAGTGAATGAGGAACTTTGGAACGAGGCAAGAACATATGGAGATGTACAGCTGATGCCCTTTGTGGACTACTACAATCTCATAACATGGAAAACCCTTGCCATCTGCATCTTTGGGGTAAAGTCTCCTCTTTTCCTTACCAAGATTAGTGGACTTTATTGACCTCATAACTTAATCTTCTTCGCAGACGAAGGTTCATGTGGCCAAGTATATAATGAAGACTGATGATGATGCATTTGTTCGCGTGGATGAAGTGCTGGCTTCTCTAAGTAGGATAAAAGCAAAAAAGGGGCTGCTGTATGGACTCATCAACTCTGATTCTCGACCTCATCGAAGTACGGATAGCAAGTGGTATATCAGCCACGAGGTATGTTCCTGCACATTATGGTTCATTGTTTCACCTTGAAGCGTGGTTCACTTAACCTCTTGGCTGTACCTCTTTTGTTGACAAAGGAATGGCCTGAAGATTCTTATCCTCCTTGGGCACATGGGCCGGGGTATGTGGTGTCCCATGACATTGCATCTGCTGTCCATAAGAAATATCAAGATGGCCAATTGAAGGTACGAATAAGTTATTTCCTTCTATAAATGATGAAGCTTGCCTTTTACTGTCATTCATGGCTTTAGCACTTTCTCTCTTCCGAGTTGCTTCTCATGCTGGGAAATTGAGCCTGTTATTGTGACAGATGTTTAAGTTGGAAGATGTGGCGATGGGGATCTGGATTGCTGATATGAAGAAGAGTGGCACGAAGGTACACTACGAGAACGAAGGGAGGGTCTATAACGAGGGTTGCAAGGATGGTTATGTGGTTGCCCACTACCAAGGCCCGCGAGAGATGCTCTGCCTATGGCAGAAACTTCAAGAGGCCAAACGTGCCACGTGTTGCGGAGATCGGTAGACTCTTTACAGTATCTGAAGCTGCACAATGAGCGAGAATGACATCTCAGTGAAAGGCTCATTGCGTGGAAAATAGGAGAGGTGTTTCCTCCACTTAATTCTCCTCCAATTTTGTTTATTCTTTTCCCCGACTACATTGTATAGTTAGTATTCTGTGTGGTCCATGTGGGTTACGAGTTGATCACCGCAGAGAGCGAGAGCGAGAGAGGGAGAGAGGGAGATGGAGGGAGGTGATTGTACAGGGTTAGTCATAGGTGATTACCGGGCTACCACGGCTTACCTAGAGGTTGACAAACATTAGATACCTATCAAATTAATAGCATTCTTTTTGCTCTATGTGAAGTGATCTTCTTTCGTGCTTCAAGTTCAGTCTCTTCTTTTCTTCTTCCTTTCAATTTGGACTTTGTGAGCACGGCATTTCTTCACCGTTGTCTACTCCGTATAAGTGTGCCGGAAATTCTTTCAAAGTACGAGATAGAAGTGAACGACGGAGCCCGCCTCGTGTTAATACGTTCAAAGAAAAGCCACTTCCCAATCTCTTCTAGTTCTTCTCAAGTCAGTGTACAGCTTGAGTCATCGCTCATCTTCAACAACCATTTATAAGTGAACGATGGAAAGATGAACCGATCGAAGAAATAGGGTCGAATCCTAGACAACATCCAATGCTATGTTCCGCGCAGCAAAACGCACTCGAAACAATGACTGTCACGGCGACAATGAACAAATTTCAACTACAGGCGACGGTTCGGACAGACGACACACATATATAATAGAAACTACGTAGTGAATGATCAAGTGGCCATGCACCCTATGCCATATCTGGTTTTGGGGAAGACCAAGAAGAGGCCGCTGCACACGACTCCCACCATCACCGGAAAGCCCTCCATCACCTGGTCCATCTCCTTCTCGTGCCCTGGGAAGAGGCAGTTCGTCACCCGGTAGTCCGACAGTGCGATCGCTGCAAACACCATCACCGACATCACCGCGTGTACCAGGTCGGAGAACCTCACCTGGTACCGTTCGTCCTGGGGGATCTCCACGTCAGGGCCCGTCTTGAACAGCGACAGGCCCCGCGGTGTGACGAACCCATAGTAGACCTTGCCGTCGGGCGTCTTGAAGCTGTCCGTGAAGTGGAAGAAGAAGCAGGAGAGGCTGCAGAGGCCGAGGAGCGCGTGGATCATTGACCTGTTCACCTCCGAGCACTCGCCGGTCCCGTACGCCGACGGGAGGAGCATCTCGAATGTCAGGAGGGTCCCCGTGGGGAGGAAGTTGGCGAGCATCGAGGTCTTCGACAGCGTCTTCTGCACCCCCTTCGCCACAGCCTTCCTCTTGCGTCCACCGGCGGCGGGAGCAGCCTCGTCGCCACCGCGGCCTTTCGCGGGGGGTGTCACGGGCAGGGGGGTGGCATTGGCATCATCCTCCGGAGGCGGCGTTTTCGTGGGCGTGTAGATTTTGATGCCGACGTCCGGCGACTGTTGCTCCATTTGCTTCTCTCTCTCTTTCTGAATCCAGGCAGAGCGAAAAGAGCGAAACTTTTTGGACACGAGAGAGAGAGAGAGAGAGAGAGAGAGAGAGAGAGTGCGAAGTAGAAGAAGATGGAATGTGTCGGAATCGTCGTTTGGATATATAAGAAGTGTGTATCGAACTCTCTTACAGGAGCAGTTACTTCCCGCGAATTTAGTAACTTCTCTCCGCATGAATTCAAATTCAAAAGGCTCGAGGAAGGGTTTCGTTCCAACGTTCGTGGAAGATCTCTTCGGCACGTTTCGACGGTTTCGATTTTCTTTTTTTTTTTCATGATTTTTTTCAACTCACTTAATCTTTTTCATGCACGCTTCCACGTAATTGATATTTTATGCTGAATATAGTCGAATTAATCCTTTTTTCTTTGAGAGTATCTTTTGAGGCTTTCGTATCATTCATAGTATTTCGTATTGACGGCGTGTATATATTTTGCCTCAAGAAGTATATAGCATGTGAAGGCAAAAATAATGTTGCTTAATATAAGATGTTGCATGGTATTTTTTGAGGTGGTTTCGGTAAAAATAAAAACAGCAGATGCAAAGTTAGAACTGATTGATAGTGAGTCCAAATTAAATTGGATTCTCAATTCACCCAAGCTCTTTAGGGTACTTGAATTTTGAGTCCAAATTATCAGACAAGATTAATGTTTTTTTGTTTTTTGTTTTTTTTTTTTTGGGAAAGAACTCCAGAGAGAGTCTTTGAAATAGATTTTCTTTATCCATTTGACAAGTATTTCGAAATGGAAATGTCATAAATAATATTTTTTAAATGTTCTTTCTTCCACAGTACACCGACGTATTTAAAAGTACAAGTACACTTTATTTTTGTACAAACGTACTTATTATGTCATCCGTGGGGGTTGTAGATTGGAACTCTTCCCCCCTCCGGCGTTCCAAACTGGGATTGATCAAGGCTAGCAAGAGGCCGATCCGATATTTAAAAAACTTACAGGCAACACAGATAATTATTTTCATGCATTTAGATTTATGATGGGTTTCTAATACTTTAGGCACCCGGTCCTGTCTTTAGAAACGAGTTAATATTATTAAAAATCTCCAATTGATCGTCCACAACACATTTACTCCTTCAATCGACATATCTGAATGGGGGCATTGGTTCTTTCTTTTGTTCTTGAATCAAAATGTCTTTTTCGGGAGCAAGAGGAAATGCATCCATTAAATCATTATGGGATAGCATATCTATTGCAATTATCTCGGTCTTCTCTAGTTCTAAACATAGATCCCCTCATTGGTATCGGAGCCATGATAGTTTGATCCATGTGTTTAGAAAGTGAATCCAATGCTGAGAATATTTCTTCATCGTCATGATTGATTCGGAAACTCTCAATGCTTTTGTTACCCTTACTCCATCCCCATTTTCTTCTTCTCTTTTAGACTTTCGTGTGTCAAATATATTTAGGTTCCATTTATTTCGCTGAAAATAATTTTCAGGAAAATAATTTTCGGATTTTCCTGCGTTCGTTTCACGGAAAATGAATTCATTGGAGAAAATACTTTTTATGAAAAGAAAAAAGTCTTCTAAATTAAGGGAAATGTTTTATTCTTTTAAAAAGTGAAAAACATTTTCCTTACTTGATCTCTCTTATTTCACACCTCTACAAATCCTTACTTCTTCCTCCCCTTTCTTTTTTTGTTCAAATTATTTTTTAATTTTCTTTTTTTTTTTTTTTAATTCTAATTATTTTGTATTTCCTTTTCTTTTCTATTTCTTTTTTTTTTTCTTTGTTCCCATCTTCTTCTTTCTTGGCTAGTCGTCGGCCGTCGACAGGCAAATCTCGAGCTCGTTGATCTCAAGCTCGTGCTTTGCACTCTTGCGTATCCTTTTTATTTATTTATTCTATCTCGCTGTTGTACATTGCTCAAGCAAATGGCTCTACATGCTTTGCTTCTTTTTTCTTTTATTTATTAGAACATAAAAAACGCAGGGGGAGAACAAGCCACTCAACTGGAAGATTTTCATGAAGGTTGTAGATGCTTTGCTTCTTTTCTCTTTTGCTTCTTTTTAAAATCCATACGAATATTTTTTAGAGTAGATGAGCGTTTAGCGACAATGAGGGAACAAAGATATGAAGTAAGTTTGTCTAGATTTAAAGGCAAGTTCATATTTGATGGATTTATAGGTTGATAAATAATGCATGCCTAAGTGGTGAAGTCTTAGAAAATATTTTTCTTACTGAACACCGGAAAATATTTTCCAAAACATTTTTAGATTTTAACCGAACACCAGAAAATATTGTCATTTTCCTGAAAAATGACTTCTAGGAAAATATTTTCCGTGAAATGAACAGACTCTTAAGATTTACTATTTTTATGAAGTTTTTCTTAGTAATGATACAAAAATCTCTGAAACTCAGCTTCATCTTATGAACCTATATTTTGTTTTTGCTAAACTATCTTCATCATTTTCTCTTATCCATTCAATTCGACATCTTATTTGCCAAACTTCTAAAGAAGTGAAAAAGTACACGCAATCCTCTAAATTTGAGCAACATCTTATTCCAGCCACTGAAAATGAGTATTCTGTTACTCTCTAGATCCCTCTAGAGTTTCCTAAATAATGGACCCAATAGGGATATTCTTATATCCATTATGGAGCTGTCCGCCTTGTACTCACTTTCCATAGCCGAAAATATTTGTTAGTTGTAGCTCAAATGGCCCTATTGGACATTCAATTTCTAAAATACCAGCATACTTGTATTGGCATTGTCCAGACAAACCTAAATACTAGGATAGTTTTTGTAACTTTGTGTCCAAACTTTAATGTTGCATTTTTAGACCCTCAACTGCTTTCTTTCTTGAAGGTTCAAATTTAGTTTACTGGAGCACCCTAGACTACTGATTTCATTGTAGTAATCCTTTGATATTCTATAGAGTGTAGAATCACGCCATTGATCTTAATTTCCAAAATAGAAATGAAGATGCCCTGTTCATCTTCGTGCAAAATGATCAGGCATCTTGTATCCATATTCCCAAACAAATTTCCAATGAAAAGCTGGCCAAACTTCTTCTAGAAACTTGGATTACCAACTATGAGAAGCTACACCGAAACAATAAGCCTTTCTAGTCCTCATATTTTGAATTTGTGAGGAAAAAAAATGATAGTACTATTGCCGTCAAGTTCAGCAAAGAAAATGAAGAAAACCATACCATATTCCAAACCTTGTTTATGATTGAGCCTTGTGTTTCAGATTCGATCTCTGAGTCAGATCCAAAAAAACTTGTCAAATATTTCTAAAGTAATGAAAATCTTGTACATTACTACAAAGACCGTTATGGTTATTGTTTTTGGGATCATTCTATTAGTGTTCTTACTGTACAAATTCTCTTGATGAGGTGGATCCAACTACAAGGCCCAGGTGAAGGCCCCAAAAAGTAAAAGATGATATATACCAAAGGTATTTAAATGGAGATCCCTTTGTTGATGCCCTTGGAGAAAGCAATAAATTCCGGTTCATGGTTTCTTATGCTCCAACTGCACCACCATCGTATGTATCATTTTCACCGACTTTGGCACCTTTGCCTCCTCCTTCACCCCCTCAAAAAACCAGCTGTTTTTCCATTCTATAAGCCAATCCTTAAGTGGACAAAGAAACACTCATACCTACTCGTACTCCAAATGAAACACCACCTAGCCAAGAAAAGAAAGTTAACCTTTATATTTCCATATTCCAAGAGGCAGATTTTTCCCTCATTGTTTGAGAAAGTTTTAGGCTTTCTTTCCCAACCACTGAAGAATTTATCGATCCACAAAGAAGATATTGTCATGTTTCAAAAATTCCTGCTCCAATTGATGTAGATGGACATGGAAGGCAAATGAGAACTCTTGTTGCGGAAGTTGTTCTAAATTGGCAATTAGAAACTATTAACACCTGATTTTTAGTCGATACATCATTATAAAAAAAAAAAGTAGAGAGAAAACCCCAATTAGTTCACAATTAATCGTCGTCATTCATCAATAATGCATCGTGGCCGTTGAAATAGGCATGTGTTCAATTAGGGGAACTCTTAACTAGGAAGATCAAATCCTAGCCCTTAGTTCAATCCAGGGCTAAGATTTGATCTTGCCTGAAAATACATAAAAAGAAAAAAAGAAAAGAAAGGGGGGGGGACATTAGACGGATCGGTTTCTCTCTCTTGAGATCCACTATCTCTCTCTACATCTATTTCGCTCTCTCTCTCTCTGGCTTTTCGGTTTTTCTCTTTCACGAACCCTCTTCTTGAAGTGGTTTTTCCGGTGATTCCCTCGCGGCGGCGAAGCTTGATTCGGCCTCCTCCATTCGTCATCTACCGCCAGGGTTTTCTCCCGGTTCTGTCTCTGGATTGATCAAGCTCAAATCGTCGAAAATACATCAAAGGTAACTTCTATGTCTCGAGCTTGATGAAGTGAGGTTGCTCTAGACAACCGGGGCTAGAGCTCACCCTAGGGTCCTAGATCTGTAATCTCAGCATATTTGGGACGTCAGCAAGGCCTTACGACATATTATGATGATTTGTGATGATTGATGGCTGATTTATCAAGTGATGTTGCATAATCACCTATTACGGAAATTCGTATGCCTGTTTTGATTGATATGCTTCGGTTCTTGGAATGAGCAGGTAGATGATGTTATTAAGATTTAATGTCTTTTGGAGATTTGTAATAGACTTTTCAAGCTTTCCATAGATATTATATGTTCGATTTGGCCATCGTTTGTCCTGCCTAATACTTCTTGCAAAGATTGAGTACTAATCTGGTGTTGTAATCGTTCTGCTTTGATATTCAGACTTACAACATATACAATTTTCATAAAAATATAGGTTCATTCAGCTAGGATTCAATCTTAGGTTTTTATATCAAGCTTCCATCTGAGATTCATGATGTTATTGGATGATTTTCTGTGGATTGACAATCAATGATCATAAATTTGAGGTTGATTGAGTTTGATTTGTATTAATCTGCAATTTTGTATCTTTGTGATGGACTTACTTCTTTTGGCTGAAACGAGGTGTTAGATGAGCTTCGATTTGATATGTTGAACGCCCATAATGGATGTTGTTTGGTCCCTGAGAAACACCTACAAAGTCTGTTGATTCTGTAGTAGTTTTTTAGGTTGATTTGTTGGTTCTGTTTACTGATTTTGCTGGTTTTGTTGGTTCTTTGTTTGCTTATTTTTGCTGGTTCTATGTTTACTGATTTTGCTGGTTCTTTGACGCCACTGGCTTTGTTTTTCATCTGCAGTGAGATTGCATTTGTTGAACTTCCTTGCAATTTCTGCTTGTGACTTCAACATTCCCTTCCATCTCACTGTTTTTTTCAATTCTTCCTATTATATTTGCTGCTATCCACAATAGCAATGCATTTAGCTATGAATAGTTAGTCTGAATTTCTGAACCATTTGAATTGGATAGATGGAGATTGTATTGTTACATCAATCCATGTAATCGGGTTGGTTAAAATGGTCATTGCGAATATGAAGATATTGATATTGTGTCATGATACCTTGCTATTTTGCTACTTTTCCGACGTGGTGTTGGGCATTCTTCAATTTTCATAAATTCCTATGTAGTTCACGTTGGAAAACCTTTGCCATGAAAGTTGTTCCCCATGATATTGTTGATGTTGTGTGATTTGCTTGGAACAAAGTGTCCATAGGTTCCCTTCCAATTACATTGTTCTGTGATATTTTGTTGCAATTTTCTGCTGTGATTTTCTTCTAGAAATTTTTAGGACATACTAAAATGCCATAAATTTCATTTTCTTTTAGTAGGATAATGGCCCTTTGTTGCTTTTCTTCAAAGATATTGCTTATGCTTTGCATGTGAGATGAGACCGTAAACTTTAGAGTGAAAATAGCATCTTGCTTGAGTTATATGTGTAAGTACATAGCATATTGCTTGAGTTTTATGTGCAAGTACATAGTCATTATTAGCTTGTATAATCTTCATCTTAGCATGTGCTATTTGTTGAATTTGTACACCTGCTGCATTGTGAGCTCGCTGAATATGTCTACTTTTACCATACATAGCTCAAGTTTACTGGATTCATTGTTGTTCTTGCTGAACATGCTATATTCTTGGCTATGAATGTCGTGTATATTCATAATATGATGTCTCCAGGTTATAATTGCTATTTGTGACTTGAATTTGCTGGATTCATGTTCATGTCTGACGTTCATGTCCATTTGTTATAATAACGATTTTTATGTGTTATTTTAGTCATATTAGGTGAGGCAAGGAAGCCATGTTTCTTAGATTAGGTTTAGATTAGGGCCTTGAAGATGGTCAAGGTCGATGTCCACTCCGACCGTTATTATGTAATACTCATTTTCCCGACATATGTCTCGGGTTCCATTTGCTGTATAAAACCCGCTAAGTTGCGGGTTTTTCCTTTTTTACTTCTCTTTTTCTTTTGTTTTTTTATTAATTGTGTTTTCTTTCATATTTTTAGGATTGCATGATAGATTTACTGCTTTTTTTGATTGTTTACTTCATGTCTTGCAATTTTAATTTCATTGATTGTTTTCCTTTCATGATTTTCTAAGAATAGAATAGAATGGAAGTAACCAACCATGCATGATCAATTAGTCTAGAATTGATGATCTCGAAAATGTAAAAAGAAATGCATGGACATGTTAGGAAAAAAATAACGTATTGTTTAGATACCAAAATGGCGTTAATAGAAATATTAGCGTAACCCAAGTCCTCGAACCTAGATATTTGGTTGTGTAGGAATCGAGGGAATACTCCCCACCCTCGATTGGGTTTTCTAGCCGGCCCCCGAAACGAGTTTGATGGTTGAGTAATAGACTATGCAGATGTTAGAACATGTAAAGGATATTATCAAAATCGAAGACGACGTAAGAAGGCGAACGTAACATATGTTCGAGTATATTATGAAGATTTCCAGACTTCGTGTCAAAGTCGAAGACTGCGCAGACTTTAGTGTCAAAGTCTGTTCTACATCATAAGTCTGTCAACTCGACTAATTCCAAACGAACGTGAATGATGAACCCGAAGACGGACTCTATACCGAAGCTGAATTGGGTACAGACCTTAAAGCTAAATCTGTTCGAGAAGCAGATATGTTCGGAGACCCAGATTGTAAAGTCTACAGACTCAGATTGTAAAGTCTATTGCTCTCAGACTTTACATCCAGAATTCGACAAAACGTAATGCAAGCTCAATCATATAACGGCTAGTGATCTGGTTTGGATTCCACATCAAGATTGATTTGATTGACGATTGGATCTTGAAGACAAGATCTTTTTATACGAAGAAGCTTTACTTATGGAAACCAAGATTTCGTTTGTATGGGCGATCGGAATCAATTTGGGATTCTACCTTTGTCACTCAACGGCTATCAAATCTTCTAGATACAAAGCTGTCCAATGGGTATATTGGAAGACGATTCTTCGAGATACTGTCCAACGGGTAGTTTGGAAGTGGAGGAGTATTTAAGGAGATGAAGGACCGATGAGCAAGTAAGAGATGGAGCGTAGAATTTATAATTCCAAAGTCTGAGCGACCTTCTATCATACACTTGTCTTTGGAGAGCTTAAACGTTTGTGATCGTGAGAGAAATACCAAAAGAGTGACTTAGTGAGATAGTGTGATCTACTAAGTGTTTGCACTCAAAGTTGTAATCTCTTGTTGATTGCATAGTGGAATCTAGCCAAGAAGGTTGTTAGCGTAGGAGAGTGGACGTAGGCTTGGATTAAGCCGAACGACTATAAATCTTGTGTTCTTATTCTCTTCCTTAACTCCTTTATTTTACTCGAAGTTTATTTTATTCCGCATATATTTGCCAAGGTTTATTTTATACACCTATTCACCCCCCTCTAGGTGTTCATACTAGATATATCAATTGGTATCAGAGCAAAGTGCTCGGTTTATAAAAGTGTTTTTACTTTTGAGCTAAAGATTCTTTATGGCTAGTATGTTGGCACCAGGACTTATGGAAGGGCAAAGCAACACAATGCCACCATATTTTGATGGAAAGGAATACGACGTGTGGAAGAACAAAATGAAAGCATTCCTAAGATCCAGAGATCCCTTGCAATGGGATGTTGTGGAAAGAGGAATCAACCCCATTGCTGCGTCTACATCAAATAAGAATGGCAAAGACAAAGAAACCAAACTCCCCGCTCCTATGTCTCGGGCGGAGATGTCCAAAAGAGAAGCGCTTGATGCGAAAACAATTTATTCTTTATATTGCGCTTTGTCTCCTACTGAATATAATAGAATCTCTTCATGTGAAACAGCAAAAGAAGTTTGGGATAAACTTCATGTTACATATGAAGGGACCGATTGTGTAAAAGAGACAGAAGTAAACTTCCTGCTCGGCAAGTATGAATCCTTCAAGATGAAGCAAGGAGAATCGATTGGAGATATGTTTAGCCGTTTTACAGAAATTGTAAATGGTTTAGCATATCAAGGTCAGCAAATTTCTGCCCCAATGAAGGTCAACAAACTCTTGCGAGGTCTCTCAAAAGATTGGAACCATGTCAAGACCTCAATCCGGGAGACTCAGAGGATTATGCCACTCTCCGTTGATGAATTGATTGGCACTCTTCAATCCTATGAAGTGGAACAACTCAACGATGAAGATCCCGAAGGTAAAAAGTCCATTGCTTTAATATCTAATGCTGTTTTTGATGAAACAGACTCAGAAAATGACATGGACGAAGAAGAACTTGCTTTTATGATTGAGAAATTCAAAAAGTTGAGTAGAAAAGGAAGCAAATTCAGTGGAAGAAGAAAATACAAGTAGAATGGCTAGAAAAGAACAATGAAAGAAGATGATGAGCAAGGAAATCTATGCTTGATGGCACATTTAGAATATGAGTCTGACTCAGACATAGACTCAGAATCAAAGTCTGACTCAGACACAGACTCAGAATCAGAGTCTGATTCAAACACAGACTCAGAATCCGATGAGGAAATCGAGGTAAGCAATTCAAAAATTCCTCTCAAAGTTTCAAAGTATATAAAGGAGCTTTGTTCAAATCTCAAATCTTCTCTTAAAAGGATTTTCGATCTTAAAAAGGAGAATTCTCGACTTAGGCAACAAGATCTTTCTCAAAAAGAAAATTTTGAAATTTTGCAAAATGATTTTCTACAAACAAAAGAAAGTTGAGATTTACTTGTCAAAGAAAATGATTCTTTGAAGAAAGAATTTTCAAATATTTCGACAAGATTTTCAAATGGATCAAAAACATTAGAGCATATTCTTTCTAAACAAGTTCCTTACTATAATAAGTCAGGACTTGGTTTCAATAAGGAAAATAATTCTTTAATTGATTTTCCTAAAGTAAAAGAGAGACTTAGACAAAAACCTTCAAAGGCATTTTACAAAAATCATTTTCAAAAAGTGTTTGTAAAACCTGTTGGTGGAAATGACGTCAAATGTTCAAATTATGGAGATTCAAAACACTTTGAGAAAGATTGTCCTAAAGTCTAGAGACCCATCAGAAAGATTGGGTAAAAACAACATATTCTTCTAACTCTCATGGACCCAAGAAAAATGGGTACCAAAGAAAACATGAGTCATTTTTTGCAGGATATAAAGAAGAAAGAAGAAAGAGAGTTTGGTAAGAAATGTATATATTTTTATTCTCAATTTGATTTGGGCAATAATTCTCATTATACTTGATATTCGATATATCTTTGGTTGATTGAGATTTTATAATGATCATATTTTGCTTTATGGAAGAAAGAATCGTATGATTTGTTTTTGTGATTTGTGAGTTGAGATTTGATTTAGTACGTGTGATTATTTGAGATAATTCAGATTATTTTGTCTAATTTTATACTTCAGATTTAATCATATTTTGCAAAGTGAAAATCTGTTTTACGTGATGATGCAAGATATTTTTAGATACTCAAGGAATTTTATTCTCTCTATTTTTATTGTGCTTTGACTAAGTGAGAATTTAATTTTCAAAATATCATTGTGCATAATATTCTTTCTTTAAATACTTTGTTATGATGAATTAAGAAAGAATATTTGATTATGGAGATTTTATATTTTACTCTAACGAAATGGAAGGATCCAAATTGATGGATACCAAAAAGGAAATGAGTTGATTGCAGGAAATTCTATAAGGGAAGAACGATCGTGAATCTACGCAAATTTTGATGCAATTAGAAAATATCTCCTGCGACAATTGGTAATGATTTTTTAATCAATGGTATATTTGAAACATATACCATGGGTAAGAGAATATTTTATTTTCATCCCGCCTTACAAATTTCTACGTGCATTTATCATGATTTTGGATGATTGTTTATTATATTGCGAATATCTTCTGTCATAAATATAAGTTATTGCAATTTTGACACGTGACAGAAATATCTAATTTCCTTTTCCAAAATGCATATATGAAATTTATGCTCAAGGAAATCTCTTTGATCTCGAAAGATATTACTGCATATTCATGGATATTCTTGCTATATTCTTAGAAGATATATTATATCTAGCAAGTTTGATCCGCAAATAAAAGGAAGATATCAAGTGACATTTTTGCAAAGATTATTATCTGTTATATAAGAATTTGCAGGTCACAAAAGAATCTTCCATATGGATTTTTGGAAAACTCAATCAGAAAATCATGGAGATTCTACATTATCTTCTAGAGGTTCAAAGATTCTATTCCTTATGCAAAAATTTTGCAAATTATTGAGGAAATCCCTTATGTGTCGTACGGAAGGTTGAGTAATTCTGAATTTTAATTTTACATATGCTATTCAACTTATTTATTTGAAGAAAGGGCATTATATATTACGTGGATATTATTATAGCTTGTTTGTGCAAAAAAATTGTTAAGTTGATGCAGGTTGAATTCGAGATGAGCTTGATTAAAGAAAATAAAATTTTGCCTCGAATTTCAAAATGCAAGTGATCGTTGCGGATGTCGCTACGAAGGAAATAATGGAAAAATATTATGCTCAACGTGCACAAGCAACAATTGTTTCCATTCGCAAATATTGTCAGATCACAGGGGGAGAACGTGAATTCAAAAGAAAAGGAAAAGAATCGTGATCATCTCAAAAAATGCAACAAATTGAGGGGGAGCTTTGATCAATTATGGAAAAATCTTTTTGGATTGATCGTGATCTTATTATGGATGGAAGGAAAGGTAAATGTGTCATAATTTATTCTAAAAAAATCCGGTTAGTGCATTTTTTATTACCTTTTGTCATTAACAAATCTCTTATTGATATTATTATGACAAAAAAGGTACGTGCATTCTATGATGCATCCGTAATTTTTATTGGATATTTGCTGATATATATGATCGAAGTGAGCTATATTGCATATCTTTAATATTCGACTTGCTTTATAAAAGCTGATTTTTGGAAATTGCGATTCATGCAAGATATTTGTTATCATTCTCTACGTGAATCCATTATTATCGCTTTTTGATTATGACAAAAAGGGGGAGAAGATATGAATATGCATATGTGCTGATTGGTTGATATTTATTACATAATATTGAGTTGCGATTATTTTCTAAATATTATTATGCTCAATCTATTTGTTATCTTCTGATATCCTTTGATTTAAATTAATAAAAGCGTGTTTACAAATCTGCATATTCAGAGATTGTTTTGTCATCATCAAAAATGGAGAGATTGTTAGGGAAATCCCTTATGATATTTTGAAGATGACAAAATAAATCAAAAGCTACTAACATGTTTGATGGTTGAGTAATAGACCATGCAGATGTTAGAACATGTAAATGATATTATCAAAATCAGAAGACGGCCAGAAGACTGAACGTAACATATGTCCAGAGTATATTCTGAAAATTTCCAGACTTCTGTGTCAAAGTCTGAAGACTGCCAGATTTTAGTGTCAAAGTCTGTTCTACATCAGAAGTTTGTCAACTCTGACTAATTCCAGACTGAACGTGAATGATGAACCAGAAGACAGACTCTATGCTGAAGCTGAATTGGGTACAGACCTTAAAGCTAAATCTGTTCAGAAGCAGATATGTTCAGACCCAAATTGTAAAGTCTACAGACTCAGATTGTAAAGTCTACAGACTCAGATTGTAAAGTTTATTGCTCTCAGACTTTACATCCAGAATTCGACAGAACGTAATACAAGCCCAATCATATAACAACTAGTGATCTGGTTTGGATTCCACATCAAGATTGATTTGATTGACGATTGGATCTTGAAGACAAGATCTTTCTATACGAAGAAGCTTTACTTATGGAAATCAAGATTTCGTTTGTATGGGCGATCGGAATCAATTTGGGATTCTACCTTTGTCACTCAACGGCTACCAAATCTTCTAGATACAGAGCTGTCCAATGGGTATATTGGAAGACGATTCTCCGCGATACTGTCTAACGGGTAGTTTGGAAGTGGAGGAGTATTTAAGGAGATGAAGGACCGATGAGCAAGTAAGAGACGGAGCGTAGAATTTATAATTCCAAAGTCTGAGCGACCTTTGATCATACACTTGTCTTTGGAGAGCTTAAACGTTTGTGATCGTGAGAGAAATACCAAAAGAGTGACTTAGTGAGATAGTGTGATTTACTAAGTGTTTGCACTCAAAGTTGTAATCTCTTGTTGATTGCATAATGGAATCTAGCCAAGAAGGCTGTTAGCGTGGGATAGTGGACGTAGGCTTGGATTAAGCGAACCACTATAAATCTTGTGTTCTTATTCTCTTCCTTAACTCCTTTATTTTACTTGAAGTTTATTTTATCCGCATATATTTGCCAAGGTTTATTTTATACACCTATTCACCCCCCTCTAGGTGTTCATACTAGCACTCTCACCTCCCATTTAAAAGGAATGGAGATATAAATCCCACCAAAGCGAGTCATATGGGAATGAAATCAAAACATCTTGCTTTTGCTTAGAAGGAATACACAGAGCTACCATAACAATACCTTATTGAAATCTTAGATTCACAATGAGCTTGCGAAGCTTTTTATGTCAATAAACGAGTAAAGTAGAACCGAGGAAAGATGTGACTAGTGATCAACTATCGGTCTCTCAACCTCTTCCTTCAAAATGATAAATTCCCTTTACCCTCTCAAAATTCTTTTTTGCCGGATTATCCAAACCTCACATCTACTTCAAATTTGACCTCAAAGATGGATTCTAGTAATTGGGCATTCATCTTGAAGACAGACCAAAAACAAGGTTCTATATTCCAAACCAATATTTCTAATAGAAAGTTTTTCCTTATGGCCTCAAAAAAGCTCATTCCTGAAACAATGTGTCGTATCTTTCAACCAATCTTGCCTAGTGTACCAATTTACATTGATGACATATTACTTCCAGTCCCGATAAAGAATTTTACTGTCGGCTCTTCAAGCAGTTTGCGGACATTATAAAGAAACATGGAATTATGCTCTCTCAAATGTACACACTACCTAAGGCCAAATATTACTCAATAGTTGTTGAAATTTTTAGAAGAACATTTCATGACAAAGCAACTTCACCAATTTCTCAGGATAAATAATTTTTGTTCCCAACATTGTAGAGCTGCTAATCCCGTTACAATTGATGCCAAAAAAGAATCTTCCACCTTGGAGTAAGACTCAAACCAAGACAGTAACATAACTGAAGGAAGTCATGTGGACTCTTCTCTCATTACAAATACCATATACTAGGAAAAGAGTTATCCGAATTGATGCTAGTGATGAATATTGGGTAGCCATATTATTCGAAGAAATTGATGGTAAATGACACATTTGTGCTTACAAAAGTGGAAATTTTTCCTAGGTTGAATTACATTATTATTCTACTTTCAAAGAAATATTGGCAATAAAGAATGGGATAAAAAAGTTTGAATTCTATCTTATTGGCCATCATTTCTTAGTAGAATTGGATATGTAATCTTTTTCTCATATAACCAAATTCAAGTAGAAATAGTTTCCTCATTCCTAGCCGCTACGATGGACTAAATGGTTTTCAAAATATTTCTTCAAAACCAAGCATATTGCAGGAAAGAAGAATATGCTTACTCACTTTTTTCTTCATACTGAAGGCTCCGGTTGAAATCAACATGTACATTTTAAGGCATCCTTTTCCACAGGAAGAAAATTATAAAAAATCGAAAAAATGCAAGATTGGCCAAGCCTGGAGTATCCATAGGAGATTATTGAATAAATCAAGAATGACGGTTTCATTGAAAATCTTGATAATCTCATGTGGCAATGTCATATAAACCTCTTTAGATATCATGAAGGCTCAATTTTTTTATCCCTTCAGATTAAATTCCAGGTATCCATTCATACATCTATTAATTTGGAAGGAATATGATTTCCTTGATCAGCTTTGATGGATGTTTTGATACTTAACCAACAAGTATTTAATATCTATTGAGTTCACCGCCAAAAAGTTCATTGTCAAGTTAACTAAGCTAATTGCATTTCGATGAAACAAGAGAAATGAAAGCGACATAAATCTACTTACTGTGCTTAATTATTTTTATCCTCCAACTTATTGGAAACATCTCTTCCCTCTAAGAATTAAGAGATGTCCCTTGAGCAAAGCTAGAGTTAGACACAGTGGTATTTTACGACGACCATAGACTTTTATGCAAAATATTGGCACAAGAAGAAATAGGAACCACCACCTACAAGCCTCAACTACATCTTCAGGAAGCTCGTATCTACAAAACATTTCTTGATTGTGTAGGATCCATCGAATACAACTACAGAGATTTTAGAGAGTCCTATGCTAAGAAAATTGGACCATTCCTGAAGAAGTATGGGATTACTCAACACTTGTTCCATAGGACCACTATGGTCTTGCACGTGAAGTTAGACAAACACTCACAGAATTCAATCAAGCACAAAACTAGGCAAGAACACCTCCTCGGTCACAAGAGCAAGAAATGACAAGCACATATGATCCTACACAGTCCTTTTAAGAATCTTATCCTCTGGCATCCTATGATCAATGGGAAGGGCCTCTTTCTCAAGACTCCTATAATTAGGGACCTTTGTCTTTTTCCCTTAGATTGCACCCTAATACAATCTCCCATTATGCTTAAATAGCAAATTAAACCTAACCAATTATACTTGAAAGAAAGGATCAAGACAATGTTCCATGACTCATGAAGAAGAATCCATCTCAATTAGTCTAAGCATATGAAATGCCTTGATATCACAAAGAGAATCCACTCACACCACCTACAATCCTCCTGCTCCTAATAATGGACTTGAAGATCTTGAACAATGCTACATGAAAGAACAACTTGCATGACATAGCTCTGATAATTCAGACTATGATTACAACTCCCGAGATGGTAGATAGGTCTATAGCGAAAGTTACTATAACAAAGGTCATTGTAACAAAGTACTGTAGCAATAGGTTAGGGAAATAATTGTTCATAGTCAATGTTCACTGTATCTAAAATAATTTTCTGAACGAGATTTCCGGAGCCTGTGTGTTTTCAAGACTCGTGAGCATGGTTTTTGTTTTTTGTGAGCTCTTAATGCCAATAAAAGGCAAATGTGATGTAATGTGTTGGTAGAGTCTCTTTAAAGTAAAGTGTGTGCTTGTGAAAATTCATTATATCTTTCCAAACACTTCTTCTTCTCTAGTCTGGTAGGATTCTTTGAGAAATGCAGCTTAATTAAGTTAGAAATGTTACTATCATGGCATCCTTGAGTGTCTCTATATTTTGAACTAAAGTTTTGGGTAGTTGTAGTTAAAAGGCAGTCCCTTGGATGATTGAACAAAAGGTTTATAACTAAATTGGCAAAATTGAAAAGTTTATGACTGAATTGGCAAAAGTATAATAGGTTTAGGACTTTTTGGATAATTTTCCTATTAAAAGACACGCGTGTTAACACTCATGGCAAATGATCGCAAAATTGATTTGTGATATCAATGTTCGCTTCATTGTGGGATAACATATCTATTGCAACTAACTTGGGCTTCCCTGGTTCTAAGCATATGGAATGCCTTGATATCACAAATCAATTTTGCGATCATTTGCCATGAGTGTTAACACGCGTGTGTCTTTTAATGGGAAAATTGTCCAAAAAGTCATGAACCTATTAGACTTTTGCCAATACAGTCATAAACTTTTTAATTTTGACAATTCAGTTATAAACCTTTTTACTTCTTGCAATTGAGTTCATCTAGCCAATTTTGGCTGAAATTGCCGACGTAGTTGGTCGGCACTGATGTGGCGCTTTTTAATAATATTTTTAATAATTTTTTAATAATTTTTTTTTGGCATTTTCACTTCTTTTTTTCTAGATTTGGGGTTAGGGTCGATTAGGGTTACCGATCTCATTGGCCAACCCTTGTTAGCCAAAATTGAGGGCCCATCAACCCTTGACGACCCTGGGTGAAGGTGTCGCCATCCTCACTAGCTAGACGAGGGCTCACTGGCCCTCATCGGCACTAGGTGAGGGTCTCGACCAAGGTCCCCGCCCTCCCCTGGTCAAATTTGGCGAGGGTTGATTATGGGCAAGGGCTCGTGAGTCCTCAGTTTCACTAGTGAGGGCGTTGCAACCCCTGCTGAGGGTGTCGCAACCCTCACCTGTGGCTGGTGAGGGCCATCGACCCTAACCCCAAACCAAAATAAAAAATAAAAAGAGAGAAAAGTATAAAAATGAAGAAATTTTAAAAAGAGCCATGTCAACACTGGTTGACCACATCACTAATTTCCCATCAAAATTGACCAAATTGGCTCAATTGGCAAGTGAAATGATTTAGACTAATTTGCTGACTTGGGACTAAATTGATAAAAGTGCAATAGATTTAAGACATATTAGATCATTTTCTTGCCTTTTAACAGAGGTTGGATTTGGGTAAAGGTAATGGTTTGGGATTTTTGTGGGAGTGAACTTAGTTCGGGATAAAAAGTCGTGGGGTTATAATTTGATATTTTTTGTGATGCAAGAATTAATTTGTGATAAATGTGTTACATGGGTATTGATTTGAAATTTTCAACAGTATTACGCATGTGAAACTTAAAACAGGCACCGGGTTCTAATTTGAGGTTCACTACTAATCGGGTTCTAATTTCCAGAGGAGAAGGGGGAGGCTGATGGATGGAGACGTTGCAGGAGTAGGTGTTTGGTCGTAATGGATAAACACGAGCACGACCTGTTTGTCCTTTTGGTAAAATCTCGGACGGAATTCCCTCAGAAAAACTTCACAAAATGACGAGTTGCCTCCCCTCTTTCCTGAAAAGTCCTACTACTAATTAACCGCGTCACTTTCGGGGTGCAACTCCTGATTGCTCCTCGATCCAATCAACACTCCACCCTGTGGGCCGCACCCACTAAAATATCTGCTCATCTCCGTCCCTTCTTCGCCGCCCCACCATCCATCAGCTCCCTCTCAAGCACGCTGTGAAAGAAAAGGAAAAGGGAATGGCTTCTTCCGACGCAGAACAACCGCCGCCGCCGCCGCCGCCCGAAGCTCCTCCGGGGCTCCCCACCCCCACCCATCTCTCTCCCACCGCGCAACCCTCCCAAGAAAACCAGAACGGAGAACGCGACCCCGACCCACCCCGTGGCAGGATCATCCTGGTCAACCCGCTGACCCAGTACATGGCAGTTGTGGACCCCTCGTCGCCGCCCCCGTCCAGCTGGGAGCCGCTGGTCCGCGCGCTGCGGGACGGGAAGGGCGGCGGCGGGCCGCCGGCGTCGAGAGAGTCCGTGCGAGCCATGCGGGACGTGGTCATGAAGAGGACGGACGAGCGAGGGGGAGGGGGAGGGGAAGAGGAGGAGTGCGCGATATGCATGGAGGAGTTGGAGGAGGGGAGAGAGATGCCGTGCAGGCACAGGTTCCACGGCGGCTGCATCGAGCGGTGGCTCGGGATTCACGGGACTTGTCCGGTCTGCCGGTACCAGATGCCAGCGGACGAAGGAGGCGCCGCGAGGAAGGGATGGGAGGAGGACGACGAAGGAGGCGAAGGAGGAGAGGAGGGGAGGGACATTTGGATCGGCTACTCGGTCGTGAGACGAGACGGTTCGAGCGACACCGATCATCATCATCATCATCATCTTCACGATCGTCTTCATCGTCACTACTCGACGGACGGAGCATGAGTCTTGTCCAAACGCTAGGTTCTTCGTTGTTTTCTTCTTTGTCCTTTTATCCCTTCGAGTTTAGGGAATTAGCAGCACTTTGGGCGTGATGTGTAATGTGTAAGGCCGGCTGAGAGCCTTCGATCGGGCTTTGGAGAGAATAATGGAGATTTGAGGCTTTTAACCAGTGTTTTTGTGCACAAAATTCAAGGAAAGGTCGCGAGCACGAGATCCTCAAGACGTCGCCCTCGCTCGTGAATCCGATCAAGCGAGGTAAAGACCAAAGAGCAATCGTTCATGTTGATGACACTTGCGTGTCATTTAAGTGAGTTCGACACAAGGCCCCGAGGGCTGATTTGCGTTCGGTAGTTGACGACTTGACATCGGTCATGGTGAGGATACCACTCGGTTGAATTTAAGGCAGAAAGCTATGGTTTCCTTTGGTTCGTTGTTGTGTTCCTATGTTTGATGAACTAGGTAGATCATTGCACTTTGGTGTTGGGGAAATATTCAAATCTTCAGAAAACAAAGCATTATAGTCACTAGCGATCCGGACTCGATTGGCGCTCGTCTCTTGAAACTAAAAGCTCCTCAACAATCCATTCGCCTTCATTTCACCTGTCGTCTAACTTGATTGGTGTGATGAATTCGATGGCGAGAGTATGATGTAATGCCTTGCAGGGTGTTGAAACACCTGTTTGGGAGGGGAAAAAATTGAGGTGTTACTAACAATGCTCAGTAGTTGAGCCACGTGCGATGACTTTGCTCAATGGTATATTACTCTTTCAATGCAAGTATCAAACTAACCGCACTCCCTTGTGCCATCACAATAATCGGATATACGAATTACATTACCCATGAGATGAAAAGCATATACTTGTCTAGAGCAAATATTGCATACCCTTAATACATACGAGCATAATTCATTCATTAATTTAGATTATGTGGATCTCATGTAAGACTCATCTCATTTAATAAAAAAAGTATATGCTCATTTAGATTCTTCTCTTTCTATATTGGATATCTCCTATGCATCCTAAACACGGCTCTTTCTTCCAAAACTATAGTGAAAAAAATAATAATTTTAATTGTTTTTTCAAATTATTATGATTTCTCATGGTATGAGGATTAGAGTGGAGCAATGAACGACAATTTACTTCTCTCGACAAGAACCTATTCATATATTTTTCGCTCTAAAGAGAATCGAAAGAAGGAAAGACAAAATGAGAAAGTCAAGGAGAAAAGGCTCGAGATATTTATCTGTTCTTTCAAGAAAAGCCAAAAGCAAACGGCAAAGAAAAAGACACAAGAATCTTAAAAAGTTGAGTCAGGCAAAGTTTACTCTAGAGTTAAATCTTTAAAGTCGCCTATTAAAATAGCTTCTTCTTCTTCTTCTTCTTTTTGAAAAAAAAACAAATCTATATAACCTCATTAGATACCCAAAATTCATTTTTACATAATAGATTATACATTTTGGGTAAACACCCAAACTCTAGCCAAAAGAAAAAGCCTCGTGCATATATATATATAGAGCGGTAACAATCTACACAAGCCACCTTTTTTATGTCGTGGATTTGATTAGTTATATTCTTAAGAAATTACTAGTTTTCCAAATCAATAGTAATAAAAGATAATGGGCATTGATATAAATATGCCCATTGACTAGAGCTTAACGAAGGACCGCGACTTCTCATCTTGCATGTCAAATAAAAATTCATTTTCTGAAAAATGGTTGCATAATATCGTTTTAGATAATTAGCCAATGAGTAGTATTTTTTTCGTCCATAACAATAAAATTCCATTTTTCCGAAAATACAGCAGAGGAAGGGCCGAGCTTGCCAAGAAATAGGCCCGAGTGACGGAGGAACGATCTCGTCCGGTGCAAGAAGCAGCCTGCAATTTCTGAATCCTGGAACTCGGGTCTGCTGGGAATCGGCCCAGACAAACGCACGAGCCACCATCGTTTTTCTCTTTGATTCATTGACGATTGGATCCCTTTGATCCGATGAGGTGCGTGTCCCCGGCGTTCTCTCTAGGTACCGCCATCGCTTTGTACCGCCGCTGTCCTACCAACCTCCGCGAACGACTGTTTGCTACTCTGTTTTCGTGACGATTTGTTGTCGTGCCGTCTTTGCTCTTTTCACGAATGTGAAGCCACGTGAGATGACACCGGCTTCTCCTACGTAATGTACAACCGCAAGCCCAGCAGCAAAATGCTGACAACCGCGCGCGACCCGTTCGACGAATTGTCCCAGAGACTGATTGAGTTTCGCTTTTGCTGCCTCTTTTCCTCGCGGTTACCCTTTTGGCCCACGATTCTTTTGCAGGGTCTGATGCTTCTATGATCAATTCACTCAACCGGTCGTGTTGAATTCGGAACCGAGGCTGGATCATGGCTCTTTTGAAATTTCCAGTGATACACTTGGAAAAGTCTGTTTTCTTTGGACCCAATTCGAAACCTTTTATGCTCCCACCAAGGATAGACACAGGTACGCGACATTTTTTATCTTGTTTACTTCGGCATGGGCCTTTGTGCTAATGGGCGCATGGGAAATCTTGTAGGGTTCCTCCGGAAGCCACTGGTGATCCAAGCTAAAGGAAATACCCGAATTGAAAGTCCGAAAATCCGAAACAGGAGGAGGCAAAGGAAGGTAATGTTTATCCGGTGCATATCCTGTATACTGTTTCTGATTATGTAAAGTTAGCCGTCTTTCTAAAAATGTTGATTTATCGCTTCAAGTGAAAAAAAAAAAAAAAATCGGCATTTTGTTGTTGGAAACTTCATAACTGATTTTGGTTTTTTCAGAAGTTATTGAACACTGTCATCTAATTCTTGTATGTTTGTTTCAAGTTTCTCCTATCTGAAACGAGCACGGCAAAATCTTATATTAAAAGTCAAAACTTCGAGCAGCAACACTGTTCTCAATCTTTTCAGTTCATGAGATATATTATACTAGGAATAAATTGTTGCCAGTGTCTAGAATTGTAGATGAGCTTTCAACAGTTTATTTCTTCCAAAAATGGTTTTTTGTTGCCATCTTATATGTATTGCTATCTTCTTAACCAGTTTACCGGCACCCCTACAAGTCCAAGGCTTTCAGTATTCTGTTCAGATAAGCAGTTATATGCCATGCTGGTAGATGACCAAAACAAAAAGTGTTTATTTTATGGAAGCACTCTTCAGAAGTCCTTTAGGGATAATCCCCCGTGTACAACCATTGTAAGTCCTATATTTAGTTCTTTTGGGATATCTAATAGATAAATCCTGGGAATGAAGAGCCTCCTATTCAATAATAGAAGTTTCAACTGAGAGTGGAACTTACCTCATGCCACTCAGGAAGCGGCTCGACGTGTTGGTGAAGAGCTTATCAAGGTTTGTGTTGACTTGGACATTTATGAGATATCAACATATGATTGCAATGGTTTTGCTCGTGGGGAGAGGATCCAAGCCTTTGAAATTGCAATTGCTCGGCATGGTTTCTTGCCTCACTAGATTCGCCTCGGACCACAATACTTCCTGTAAGTCCCTGTTAGTTTGTCCCAAGGGAATTTGCCTGGTGGGGCACATTATTAAGCTCATCTTGACTCTTCTTTAGTACATCTACATTGGCAAGGCAAAAGCACTTCCTGGGTATTAATTGATTTGTGTGCCAGTTACAAAGCAGGTATCGAGTGCTATAGGTATCGTTAAAGGAGATTTGGTAGTATCATGTGGAGTGGCAAATAACTAGCAGATTGGCAGGTGAACTTTTGGATCTATCTAGAGAAATCCTGAGCTTCTTACCCGTCCTCTTCTGTGGCTGTCTACATCTCTGTTAGGGTCAAAATACGTAGGTTCAAGTGTGATCTTTGTATTTTGTGATTTCTCGGCCGTTCATTGTATCAAAGAAAATATAGGTTTGGCAAGATGTGTTTTCCAGATATTGTTGCCATTGCTTAAGGAGGTGGTCCCTTGCTTATGTTGGGTTTGATGGGGATGTGACAATTTCATTGCATGATGTATTTGTAAAGTATGTATGGACGCATGAACATACATCCTCTTAAGGGAAACCGTAATCTGTCATGGATCATACTCATTTCGAATGAGCCTCATACATGACTTATGGGAGAGAATTCCAATCCATTCTCATGTCTAGGTCGAATGGCAAAAATGATTCCCCCAAAAGAAAGAAGAAAAGGTGGAGCGGAAGTCATTCGACAGTGCCGAACTTCTTTTTGCAGCTTCACTGCTCTAGGCATATTCTTCGTTCCAGTAAGTTACAGGAGCACAGGAACAAACGATACGAACCATGTGAATAACTTTCTCTTTCGGGGATTTGCACAAGTAGGAGATCAAGAAACGTAGAAGGTGATCTACTTCTTCCGTTTCCTCTCGTGGGCCCTTCAGCAGTGACCACAATGCAAGACCTCTGACCAGAACCAAAGCTCAAATGGGCCAAACCGACGGATTCCACTTTAGGTTTAGCCTCATTATTTTTTATAGAGGCAGTCACTGGATGGCCATGCGATGGCACACGATGATTGTTGGATCCTGCAAAATTTCAACACAAAGAAAAGAAAAAAAAGGACGAATAAGAACAGCTGGGGGCCTAAATCTTCAGTCACCGTCCAAATTGAAGAAACGTAGGCGATCTAGATGCCTCATAAAGATCGAAACAATGTTTGTTTGTCTCTTTCTAAGCATTGGCCGAAGCTGCACCGCAAGATAAAGACAGATTGACATATATTAGCTTCCCCGCAATCAAGAGGAGGAAAAATAACCGTGAGAGAAACAAAACAATCAATCACAAAAAGTTGATTTGATTTCCAGATTTTAGAGCTTTCAAGTGACCCAACCATACCCTTAAAAGCATTGCGACATCAAAGCTCCTCTTGGGGGATGTATAGCTTCGGTCACAAACTATCAGTAAAAGCTCGATCTGCTCATTCGCTACTAAAGAAAAAAAATGAAAATTAATGACAGCGAAATGTCTTAGAAACTCCCCGCAAGCTTCAGAGCTGTGTTCAATGTCTTAATTCTCATAGCCCTCCTCTATCGACTTCAATTCCACCGTGCTACTTTGTCTGGTCCAGGCCGAAAGACTGCCATAGATCGACGCACCGCATGATACACATATTGTGTTCCCGTGCTGAATTGAGGGGAAAACAGAGGACCAAAATGTAATAATAAGAAAATAATGGGAAGAAGATTGGCGCTCTGGTTGTAAATTGTCGTTATCTTATCGCGATTCATTAGTCGGGATCAACAGTCCATTGCTGTTGCTTCCCAGCTGTATGCATGTGCGCCCGCCAGGCTTAGAAAACTTACCTGGGAAAAGGACATCGGAACCGAGAATGAAGATTTCCTTGGCGACCGACGGGTTTCTTCTTCCGCTTTTACCGCAATTGCTCGTGTTTTTAGGACCGTGTTGAGAGCTTCAATCAACTCTACATAAATACACCTCTGGATACATTCGATCACAAGGAACAGGGCAAGAAGGGACATCGACACGACATGTCTCGGTGTTTCTCAAAAAATCCGATTCAATCAACAGAGCACAACGTAACTTGTATGTACAATTCTCCTTCAGTGGGTTGCTTTCTTACTCACGAAAACTGGAGCCCGTCCGTTTCGGATGGGACGACCCAAAAGCAAAACAAGAAGCCGAAGTCGTGTTTTCATGGGTCAACTTTTCTCAAGGTCCGTCGAGTTTGAAAACAAAGACAATGCCACACAGATACAACATCGTGCCGACTACGTAAGCTAAAATCAAATCGGTAGGCAAAAGGTGTAGTTCGAGACTTTAAATATTTCGAGCACGTATTATAGAGCACCAAAAAAATTAAAATGCAAAGTCTTTCGATCTGAATAGAATGACTTGATGTTTCCAATACAAACATATTACAGTCGTGGACATAAACAGCCAAATGCGGGAGAAACATGACCTTCTCGAGCACCGAGAGGGACACGGCAAAAAGACTACTAATGATAGGAAAAGCTACATAGTTGCGGGTGGTAGAACTCCACCACTGCCCACTTCTGTAATTACTAAAATATGCAGGGGACCGCACGGAACCAAAATAATGCCTAAACATGAGAGGAGCCTATGTAAAATTATTAGCCTCTTCTCATATCGACTCGGTACCGAGCTAGGACTAGGAGGCTACAATGACCTCCGCCCCAAGCATATTACAAACATGGCACACATATACATACTCAAATCTCAATCAAGGGTTTTTAGTTGATACTCTCTATACTAACCACGATATACACATCTTCGTCTATAGGCCGGTTTCTGGGCAGTCCGTGGTCCATTGCGTTACCATCTTATTAAACTCCCTAGCCGGTTCATGTAGAATATTTTGGTTTCTCTAGCGGAACTGGGCTCCTGAGAAGGTCTGCCCGAAGGACCAGTGGGCGGGCGCCGCGTTGTAGGACATGACGCTGCGACCGTCGCTGGTGGTGACCTTGAAGGAGAGGCTCTGGCCGTTGAGGTAGTTGTTGCTCTGCCAGTTCTGGCCCCAGTTCCTCGACATGGACATCCACCCGGTCCTGGACCCTTTCACGGACACAGCATGGACGTCGCCGGCCCCGCCGACGTTGGTGATGAGGACCAGGTTGAAGTAGGAGTGGCCGTTGATCGTGAACCTTATGCCTCCCCTCCTCCGGCAGGGCACCCTACAAAAAGTCCCCCACACTGGACATTGTAAATTGACTAGTCGGACCAAAGAGTTCATGTGCTTAACACACGCGCCTAACTTTTTCACGCGACCAAAAAAACTGGGCCTAGCGTTGCAATGCACGTACCTCCGGTATGCGACGGGTACGATCCCAGCCCGGTACCGTGCAATGTGCTCGAAGACGGGCTCAGAGAGGTCGAAGTGTTGGAGAGGGGGGTTGCACCACCCGCCCGCGTTGCTGGGGAGAGCGTTGTTGGGCGGGCAGAAGTTGGTGGCGGTGACCACGATGCTCGCAGGGAGGCACCACTGGCGGTCGTTCACGCACCGGATCTCGTAGCACGACCCGCAGCTCAGGCCGTTGTTGAAGAGGGCCGTGCTCAGCGCCGCGGTGTTGGTGCCGTAGCCCTGGCTGTACAAGTTCCCATACCCGCAGGCTCCACCTAATGTGACCAAAAATTTAAGGATGAGACGGAGTTTAGAGATGAGCTCCACCTATAGGAGAGCAAAATGCAGAGGACCCTTCTGTTGTGCTGGCGACTTCCCTTAAAAATGCCTGTCAACCTACAAATTCTGGGAAACGTGGAAAAAAAAAAAAGCAATGTCTTTTGCCTCTTCTTTTTCTAATGATGTGTATGAGTACTGTACTTCACCATCTTTCATGTCCTGAAAATGTAATTTGAGTACTGTACTTAACCATCTTTTTCTTAGCGTGAGAATGCTTAACAAGTGTCGGTGAAATTTCCCCTGTTTCTTTTCTTTTCTGCGTCAGATGTACCAGCACAGTAGGACCGCAATGAAAAACGTGGAAGACAATGGACTTCATCGACACGTTCCTGTCGGATGTCGTTACCTTTATCATTGTTACTATTAGCAGAGTGAGTAGCTGTGTACAGTGCTAGCGAGACAAAACAGAGCAAAAGAGCTTGAAAATGAAGAAGCGGAGGAGGAAGAAGAGAGGGAGGCGTCGAAGTGGGGAAGGGCTGGTTACCCATTGTCCCAGAAGCGTCACTGCCTCCGTAGAAAGTGGCATGAGCATTGATCCACCCTCCTCCTCCATACCCGTCGACGGAGCACACCCACATTGCGAGGCAACCCACCAACAGCAACCCAACCACGGCCATTCTTTGCTTCCCCTGCGCATGCCAAAGACCAAATCAACCAAATTATGCAATGCAGCATTTTTGGGTAAAAAAAAGGACTCCAGTTTCAAGCACACCGCACTCTCCAAGCCTAGCATAAGTATAGACGAAAAGAAAGAGGCTTCTTGGAGTTAGAGCAATGACCCAAATGGGGTTGGGGTGATTATTACCTGCAAAAGACTGAGCAGAACTTCAGTCTTCACACAGACCGAGAGAGAGAGAGAGAGAGAGCGAGAGAGGGGAGGAGAGAGTGGGAATGGAGTAGGGAAATGAAGGGAGCTTGAGCGGGGGATTTATAGGGAGTTTCGGGAAGAGGGGTTGTGCTTCACCGCTTCTGGATGGTTTAGTTGCTTCACAACTAACACAGACTTTACTTTGCTGTCCAACTGTTTTGGTAGGGGCCAAGAGACTGCAGGGGCTGCAGGACCGTACCAGCGGTTTCCAAACAGTGACCGAAGGAGATTTGCGTAAAGCGAGCCTCGAAGTGTGGTTTTCGGGAGGAAGAAAGCGTGTGGTTTTCGGGGCGTTTTCAATAGGGGAAAAAAGGCCAAAAAAATTAAAGGAAAGGCCCTCAAAATCTAAGTGGCGACGGACAGGTGGCGGGTGTCCGAGACGCCATGCCCACATGCAATCGTTTTTGTTCGCATGCAACGCCCATTTGCCGCACCTCCCCCTTCTCTCTCTCTCTCTCTCTTCGCCCCCTACTTTCTTGGATGCTCTTTAGTAGCTACTCAATGATATGTCGTTAAGCAAGATTATCGTTCGCTATCAAGCCAGTTCCATACTGCAACATACCATAAACCCCAACAGAGAACACGCTTACATTAATTACTTGTTAATAGGAGTTTTCTCTTTCCCATTACGTGATTCTAGGTAGGCAGAAATGCACTCTAAGAGGAGCAAGGAGTCCAGCTCGTAGCCACACGCGTCCTTGAAGGAGGAGGGTTAGGTGGGGGTTACTCTCAACCCTCGTTCGATTCATTTAATGGGTGCGTTCTCGTTTAAAACCTGATTCAATCTCTCTCTCTCTCTCTCTCTCTCTCTCTCTGTTGCTGCTCTACAGCTCTAGGGTTTTGATGAATCAACGTGGGTTCATTTTGCTAGAATGGAGACAACTCTCTAGCCTCGATTCCCCCTCTTAGGAGTAGCTTCATTCGGGCATGTTCATTAACCCTAGACACTCAGTTCACCATAAGGTAACGAGTGCATGATTACTCGAGTAGAGACACTTTGTTCAACCCTAGCCTTGATTCCCTTTCTAGGAGTAGCTTCATTCTGGCATGTTCATTAACCCCCTTGACATTAATCTCGCCGTTAGCTAAGCGAGCGAATCATCATCTGAATGGACAAAGTAAGAAGGTAGGTTGATGTCATAATCCTAAATTATCAGCTCAAAGCTCGAGCTTAATGACTCATCAATTCCTAATCCTTATACTGCAAGATGATTGCTAGCTCTGTCATGAAGATAATTCAAACTAAAATTATCTTTACAAAACTGTAATTACGAACTATTTATCGTGTCGCCTTTACAACAACGAAAAGTTAATTAGTGGTTCCAGATTAATAGGGCACTCTATTCGATGGAGCTCACGGGTGCTAATGCCGTAAGAAGCAATAATTAGCACATGATGGCATTAATCAATGACGGTCCCCTTTCAAGTACGACTGACATGGATCCAAATTGGAGTCCAGCGTTTCTCCCCCGTCTTTCGCTATCCCCCTCTGGACTCCGAAAGCAATACGTCTCCTCTAGATCGGTGGAGCGGCTGTCATCTCCTACATAAACACAGCTGTGATCGGGTCGATTCTGTCTACGAAAACAGGACCTGCATGGAAAACGAAACGTGGCAATCCTCGTTCGGACTGATTAGGCGGGATAACACGGCCGGGATTTGCGGCCGTTTTAGCCTGTCAATCAATCATCAAGGCTTGATAAGCCCTCCCCGAACTGAGAATCCAGAGGCGTAACGTAAAATTCAAAGGCCCTCTGACAGAGAATCGGACTTTGTCATTTTCTTCGATTGTTGGTTTGCATGGAATTATCTATCTTCTTTTCTTCGATATGATAATAGATGATTTACGACGGTGAGAATATATTAAAGAATTGATGTTGCGACAAGGCCACATGAAAGTAAGCTTTTTGAGTACTAATTAATCCCAAAACCATCCTCACCCTTTTCCTTCATTACATTTTCTTTGTTGTCGCATCCTCTCGTTACCACACATTTCATATTTTTAAAACCCTAAGTTTTGGGCTCAATGAATGCGATTCTCTCTAAAATCTCACGAGACATGAGGATTTCTAGATTTTAGAGGCGCAGAGTGCAAGTTTTTGAAATGTTAAAGTAGGAAATGCAAAAGCATATATGAAGTCAGAGTTGGTTTTGTAATCGTCCATAACTTACACTTGTGAAGTTCATATGGTAACTCTAACCTTATGCTCACGTATTCGTCCATCGGTCAAATCGGATATGTAATTAGTTTGCAGAGTAGGCGAGATGTATTGATAAAAAATTAGGTGAGCTGATTTTGTTTTATCTCCCTCAAAGAAAAAAAAATGGCTAAATTAGTTGAAGATCAATCCAATTATGGTGGGTCCTTTAAAGAGAGAGATGCATTTTGCGCGCACATGCACTCTACATACACCCTTTTGGCTCTTTGCACATCCATCTTTAATTTCTTTTGTATTTTCTTTTGAGACGCTTCGTTTCAAGATTCTTTCGAGGAGGCCACTGAAAATCATGAATTTAGAAATTTGGTGGGTTCTTCCTCTTTTGGTGTTGAATTCTATGGCCACAACACGAGCTTAGCTTCTAGAGAGGTAAGAACTTGGTCGATGCGGGATGTTTTTCTCAATATTTGCACTATTTCTTCTTCTTCTTCTTCTTCTTTTTTTTTTTTTTTTTTTAATGGATTTGGTATATGTAATCCTCATTTTGTAATTCTAAAAGTTGAGCACCCTCTTTAAATTTGATGCGCTTCAAATTGATTTTCCAAGCAAACCTCAATTTCTCTCATTTGGCCTCGCCTAACATAGATGGCTGAGGAAGAAAAAAAGGTGAAGCAGATCTGTTTTCCATCATAGATATAGCCGTACTACTGAGCTAATTACCGTAGAAAGGTATATAATCTATATGACGCCTTTCCAGGGTAGGAGCTTCATCCAGTTTTTCACTATAGACATAGCAGTATTATTGTGCTAGTTTTGAATTTTCTTGTGACCCATAAATTGATTTGAGATGAATATAGCACGCGAGTATGTTGTTTTGGGATTTTTGGTTGTATTAACCCTTCATTTTAAAGGCGTTTAATGAATGGCAGATACGTGCTTGGATTTTCTTTTACATGTGAAAAAAGGATATGGACGGAGCAAGGACTTACCTCATCCATTATTAGAATGCTCTTTTTAAGGAGCTAACAAAGGCATAAACATGCCACCGAGTGAGCTCGTCCCCATAATCTCACAAGGCGTGAGTGGGTAAGCCCAAGATTGTCAAAACATCTAAAAACCTAAGCGCATTTCTTGTAGACTACCTAAAATGACCAAGAACTTTTTGGAAAAGCGAACTTGTAACTTTTCGACTTACAAATTAAGTTTTGGACCATTGACTAGTCATTGATAGGTAACGCCTGCCTAAACTCGGTCCATCTTGAATATGTTGGATCCTAGGGGTGAGCATTGGAATTGGTCTGGTTTTTGGTTCCTAAAATTTTGAACTGGTATTATACCGGTTTAATCACAATTCTAAGTACGGAATCAAATCACTTGAATTGGATTGATACTTTTTCTTGTTAGTAAGTTAATGATACTTAATCATATTTGATCACATCTTTAGCTATTATTTATCGAGATTTTCATTGATTAAAAATCCAAAATACTAAAGAATGAGGGTTTAGATTATGCAACAATACCCACTGTTTTGTAGGGACCAAGAAAAATAATAAAAAATATAATACCATAAGTTCTTGGACCTTTTAGGAATCGATCGACTGTTCAATCGATCCGATCCAATTTTAAGATTAAGTGGATAGGTTTCTGATTTCACAATTTAAGAACTGACTATTCTAATATGATTTCTAATTTCATGGGGGAAAATCGACCCACCCTACAATTGATGGTCATAATAAATCTCGTTTGGCCATCCTATAGATCTTAGATGAATTTCAAAGATTTCTATGGTCACGATCAGGTCTTTATATCCGAAATACGAACTTCCCTTCAACCATCCTTTCTTCTTCTTCTTCTTTTTTTTCCCCGAATGATTCCGGTGTTACCTTTAATGACAAGACAAGGAGGTTGATGTCGATGGGAGCCAAAGCAGATCACATGTTCAGAGACACTGATATTCTGCTAGATTTCCCTCCCCTTTCTGTTCCCTTCCCTCCCTCTTCAGGGCTCACTGTTGCTCCCAAATTAGGGTTTTGATTCTCCTCAGCTATAGGGCAAGAGGCGCAGCGAAAAAACTCGAAGTCCCTATTTTACACCCAAAACAAAAAAAGAAGAAGAAGAAGTTGTTTTCCTCTGAAAAATCAAGAAACTTCAAAAAAAAAAAAAAATTATATTCGACTTTACGTGTCAATTTTTATATTTTGTAGATTTAAAAAAAAAATTAAATTTAATGAAATCGAAATGCGTGACTTATAAGATTATTTGATTGCAACCAAAAGTTAAAAGCAGAAACAAGCTTAAAATCATGTTGGCCTCTTTTGTTCTGTTCTGTTTTGTTTTTTTTTAACAGATTTCTGATGTATAGGATTCTTCATCTGCCCAATAAGCCAAGGGTTTTGCTGAATTTTACTAGATCTCCTGTCTCCTACTTTATGCGGAATGTCACGTCCAAATTTCCCCACCCACCTGCGGAAAGTCAATTGGGGAATTTGGAGGCAAGGCAGCCACCACCTCCACCACCACCTGCTTTATGTCTAATTAAAGAGAATTCCCCACTTTTGATCTCGTTGTTTAACCCTGATTAACTAAGCAACGTTGGAGAACATTTACAGGGAGGATTTTACAGCTTATCTAGAATGGAATTCCTTTCTACAGAAAAATAACAAATAGATTCTCTTCAATAATGATCTAAATTTATATCATAATTTTACACAACCGTGTGATTCCAAAATTTGTTTCAAAATTATAAAAGGGATTCTCTCAAAATCTATATAGAAGGTCGTAAAAATTAATAAAATGGTATACCATATCTAAAATGTTGAAGATATAGCTAATGTCCATTCAATGTCGAGTTTTGTAAATGGAGGATAATAGTAAAAACTAATGTAGAAAGGATTGCATTTAGGAACAAGAGCTGGAGCTAGTGAAACCCTGAAAGTTAACGCTTGGGGTCGATATATCCCCCGCATATCCAATTTGAAGTCACAGGTCGCCAAGGGAGAAGATAGAGGAGAAAAAAAAGGCAAATCAAAACTATTACATGCTCAGTTAAAAAGAGATAAAATGACATCATGTCCGTGTAATCATTTCCCGATTTGATTATGTAGACCGACTCGATTAAAAAAAAAAAATCATATGATGAGGCTTCGAATTCGACGGGGAGGAGAGAGGCCGCACGTCGAGTTATGTTAGTTAGACGTAGGACATTTATGATAATTATGTCTAATGTATTTATCTTTAGAAAAAGGTGGGAAATGAAAGTGTCCTCTGTTCACGAGACTCCCCCCACTCGTGAGGGCGTCGTTGAAAAGCCCTAGTCATTATAGCTTGATCATGTCAAATCGCGACCCCTTCTTTTTCTTCGCAAAGGACACATCATGTCCGTCCTCATTGGATTGCAATTGCGCTCTTTTGCACATGCACATGCACCTCTCTCTCTCTCTCTCTCTCTCGTGAAATAACTATTATTAAATTTGTTTATTTATTTTCATGTAATGAGAAGATCTGGTGGGGCTTCGATTTCGAACACTATTGTTTGCTTTTGGACGGACACAATTGAACGATTCCCCTATTATTTAAGGGAAATTGAATAGATAATTCTTCATTTGTCCATTCCTTAAAAGTTGAACACCACAAACAAACACCCTCTCAATTGGCGTGGCGAACATCGGGATTAGTCGATATCCATGTTGGATATATTGACCTCTAGTATCTTATGTGATTAAAAAAAAAAGTTATTGTACGATCCATACACCATATAAAATCATTAGTATGAAAATTTGATCACAAGACTCAAATGATCAACAATTTAGATAAGTTTGATATGCATGAACCAAAGGCCATGCAATATTCTCGTTGGGAAAAATGATTTGTGAATAGAGGAAGTGGTAGGCTTGTCATCGCATTAGATTACAACCATTCCCACATATTGTTGTCATAACAATTTTGGACCAAAATTTTCATGCCGTTTATCATTGCTTCGGAGCATCCATTAGAATAAGGACTCGGCCAGGTAAAGATTAAGCATCATGGTGCCGGCACAATATACAGTGTCAGGGGGGATAACTCCAAATCCTTCCATGATAGATTGAAATCGGTTGCCAAACATTTGAAAATGCTTAACTTGAAATCGATTCGCAATGGGAAGCGTTGGCTCATAATGAATCATGGGTGAGCTTGGAGAGAGTTATAATGCGTCAAGCAAAGTCCCCGCGATCAATGGGGAAGCCCTTGTCTATCATAGAAGTAGTAGGAAAGCCAAAGCTATAATGAATCTCTCCATTGAGATATGATGATATATTCATGTCTTTCAACTGCCTTTCGGTAGATTACCTAACTTACCTAGCAAATCCCTATATATTTTTCTCGTCTGTCCTTTTTCTTTTCAATTCCCTTTCAGTACTTTACAAAACTCCGAACAAAATGCACGAAAAAAGCACACCAACTCCCAATTAGGGTCGAGTGCATGGTGCCTCATAGCCTTTTTCCAAATAGTGGGTCGTGCAAAGTGCGATTTGGTGGGGGCTAAAGTGACCTCTCTTAAAAGGCCGTCAAGATTCTAATGATCAACCCTATCCAGCAAAGAGGGGTGTATAGATTATTCACTCGTGACCGTCTGATCTAGGGAAATCGGTTGCTGATGGGGTCGTGAGATTTGAGGAATGTGGAAGCAACAGATTAAAGTTGAGGGGAGAAAAAAGGAGTTGCTGCCGACAGGAGAGAAAGTGCTTCCGATTTGATTCTTCTAGGTATGTAGCGTTGTCCTTTCCGTTGCGGGTTGGGATCGTTATTGGAAGTTACATGGACCGTGTTGCATGGGACTTTGCTTTTAACTTTAGAAGATGTCTGAGCGGAATGTTCGGAAACCAATGCGGTGTTTAAACTTAAAATTTTCGACCTCAGGTTGCTGCTTTACTTCGCTTGTCGTGAATAAATCCTCGTGCAGCCGAAAACTTTGCAACAATGGGCAGCCATGGTAACATCAATTTCCCGGTCGTTTCTTTTGTAATAAAATGTTCAGTTTCTCGCTAGTTGGGAGTCCATTAGACCCTGATGAAGGTAAATGCTGCTTAGTACAAGAACTTTTGAGCGGTCCACTTGAGACATGACCCGACTCTTCAATTCGGATTGTATTCGATGAATCTACCGTCTCAATCTCATCTGGACATAATACTCGAAATCGTCCACTATACCAGCCTGTCCAACAACGTATCTAAACTAGGGTCAGGGACAGAGATTAGTCAAAGATCGCGTGACATCAGCCCATTTTTGGGGGGTGGTGGCATTAACGTCGACCGTGACTCCAAAATCCACAATATCTCCGGAGATACCCCAAGTTGAGTTGTTGCTCCACTTTACTTCAATGATACTCCCTCCCTCCGTTGACAATTTCGTTCAACCCCTTTCCAATTCACGAAGAAATGCATCTTGCGTCGTTGCTTTTGCTTCTTCCTTTACGGCACATGCGGCATTGTTTCTTGTCACTCTCGGGCGGACGTGAGATGGTGATTCCATTAACGTTTTATCGAAGTGATTGACTTGCTTCTTCATATCAATGGTGCGATTTATTGGTACATTGGAGTATTGTTATTGTTAAAATATGTCTCAAGCTTGAGTTTGTAAACGAAATCCTATTCAATATAAACTAAAGGAAAAATATGAAGGTTGAATATTAACTTTCCTATTTGGTGTGGGAGTTCCAAAGTAAATATTTGCACCATAAGTTGCCGATTTGATAAGTTGGATAAAAGTCCAGGATTTTTAGATTACGGAAATCAAATTCCGTGTATTGTTTGTTCAAGATAACAACAAAGTAGGAAAGTTTGGTGTTGACTTTGATCTGTACCTTGATTGGGACTAACATGTGTGTCGGGCAAGATAGGAAATAGAATCCTACAAGAAGTCGGCGCGTTGATCATGAAGAAGTGATCTTGAAGTGCCAAGTGCTTGGGAGGGATTTTTTTTTTGTTGTTCTTGTTTGTGAATTACATCCAAGAAGATTTAGTGTTCAAGCCGATTAAATCTTACGAGTTTAGATTTGTTAAATCCTTTGTGAAATTGAGAGATTATTTTACGAGGATTATTGTAGGGCTAAACACTACATGTATTATTGGGTGTAATTGTGCTTTGGAAACACCGAGCGAGTGTTTAAGTGACTCGAATATGTAATCTATCTTGTATTAATTGATCTATAGTGAATTCATCATTGCTCTTCTCGTGGACATAAGTCTTTGCGACCGAATCACGTAAATCTCATGTCCGATATATTTTCTTCTTTTGTCTATTTTATTGTTCAATCGGTTGCTTATCACAACAGTGATTGTACAAGTAGTCCTCGGGCCAAATCGAGTAGTTCATCAGCAAAAAGGCCTGCTTACTTTGAATGACTAACAATATATACGTGGTAGAATGTAGATCATGTCGTACGTAGAGCTGTTATTAGGTACATCACGACCCGCCAGAATCAAGAGTTACATTGCGCTAGGCCTGCATGATTAGGGCGCACCTTGAAAAATTCGTCCATTCACAAGCTATCACGTTCGTCGGTTCACTCTTCGTCTTTCCCCGAAGACGTGTACACAATCGAAATACGAAGGTTTTCGCCTGAGGGCGACTGAATCCAGCTTTCCACGAGAACATGGCCTGTGCGATTTGATGTTATGCCTTTTACTCTTCAATAATTATATAGACTCCAGTTCAAAAATGGAAAAAGAGAAAGCCTAGTTAACCCCAAAAGAAGATGTGCGATTTGTATGAAGCACGGAAAAGCAGAGCTCCAGTGATGTTTCCTTTCTTCTCTCCTTGCTTGCATCCCTGCCTTTTCTTTTCCGGGTTATCAGCACCACTAAAATTTAGACAGCCTGCGATTTTTCCAGATTCTCATCATGGGAGGGCCAACATGTCTGAAGAGGAATCTTGAAGTGTTTGTTGCAGTTTTACCGTGTGAACGAGCAGTAAATGGTGCATGAGATATCTCCGAGAAGCTCAGGGATGGCTCCTCTCATCCCAACTAACGACGCCTGAAGCCCCAGAACATGGAGGAGGAAGTCGGGCTGGCCCACAGAACAGAACAATATGACTGCTACTGGTGCAGCGATAGAAGCCTCCCACGGTAGAGTACGTGCCTTTAAGTTATGTTTTGTTGTTTGGATCTCTAGTTTAGATGGGACTAGATATTTTCGGACATAAAATCTAAGGATTTTACTATATTCTATTCACCATTTTGTGAATTGCAATAATAAAGCCGGATAATTTCACACCTTATCATGTCTACAATTTGATATAAACAACATATTTGTAGAAATGAATTAAAAATTGCACAAATGGAGATAGTAAGAATTTCCCACAACACTCTTGCTCACTTCATTTTTTATTTTCTTATATTTTTATTATTTTTCCTTTTTATTCTTTTCCTTGTTTATTTATTTTTTCCCTTTCCATGATTCTCTAATAAAAAAATTTAATATACCTAAATTATGTGACAAATATAATTACTAAAATATACACGCTGAATTTTTGTTATAAATTACAAAGAAATTTGAATATATAAATAAAAATAGGAATAAAAATGAATTTGTTGTTATTTTGTTGTTATTTTAAAAATTTTATATTAGAATTCAGATATTATATATATTCAAATATTAATTTAATCTCATTAATTTAATAAGCTTATTATTCAAGAAAAATAACTTTTATATTATGGATATTAAAAATCATATCTACCTTTATTCCGCATCTCTAATGAAATAATTTTATCTAGCTTATATTGCTCTTAAATCCGACTTTATCTTATCTTAGGTGGACACTAAACACAAATACAATAAATATTATCCTAGTTACCAAACATAGTCTTGCATATCTCAAGGGATTTGTAGAAGACAACATTGTCGAGCATAGCTTTAAATTTTTCGCATGGGATTTGTAGAAGACAACACTGCGGATGGGGACCAAAGGGTTCGCATCCAGCTAAGATTTTGCAGTCCCTCGATATTTTGCATTGTTTGTGTGTCTGTCTCTCCCCCTCAAAAAATTGACATAAATGTGTACCATCAGATCTTTTACAAGTCCTTGTCGTGTATGGTGCGTGACATACGTAACGCTCATCTCGAATCTCTCAACCCAAACGTCCTGAAAACCGCCATGTGTGGGGGAAACCCCTTGTGCCCCAAGAGTTGCGGAGGTTCAAATTACACGACGTATTCCACTGGCCGCACGCTCGTTGTCCTTAGATATCGCGGTGCAGGACAACCGACTCGACACTTCTCGGATGAGATGCTTCGCGCCTCCGTGGGAGAAGCGCGGGGATGCAGCCAATATGCTCCTCTCCATCTGCGAGATTTGCGGTAACTAGAAACCTCAACACTAGGCAGCATTTCACGAGACGCCACTGCTATCAGCGTGACATTCCATCCACAATTACGCTTACCAGACCGAAAATTTAGGTCACTGGTGTTTTGACTTTTGACGTGGCACGACCCATTTTGGCAACATGCGGCTGCCATATATCGAGCATCTGAAGATACTCGAGAGGATGCAGAGAATGTGGAACTCACGAGAACTATATAGGACGGTGAAGAATCCGATGGAATGTCCCAACACTAATGGCCCATATTCAGAGACTCACGAGCTAACGGGTTTAATTATCGTCCCTCTGTTATTGTCGAACACTCCCATCAAATACCAAATCTGTACGAAGAACATACACATCGCCGAACCCTCCATACTTGATTTGAGCAAGTAACAATGTCGTAAGCATACAACAACAACACTAGGTTTCTCTAGTCTCAAAACCCTACTGGTATAGGCCCATCAGCCGAAAAGGCAAATCGCGTGGGATAAAACTACATGATTACAATTAGAAGTCAACTCTTTCACAAGCGGTCATCCAATATGCACGCTCGGGCCTGACTTTGAATTAGAGCACCCGACTGCCGCCTGATGGTTCTGATCCACAAATATTCTGCTGCTAAACTGCGAAGAATGGGAACCAGTTTTTCTCAACTTACCGGGATATTCCTTGCTCGTGGTGCCCTTAAGAGAGAGGTTCTTCTTGACACGATTCCTGTTCAGCAATATCATGGCATTTCGAGGGGGTGCATGCAGTGCTCCTTCGACACAATCCCCAACCTGTGTACAACCCCAAGAAGGCCTAGATGGCCCACCCTCAGAAAATGTTCTAAGCCTAGGAAAACCACTCTTCATTTTAGAAATAGCTCGCAACTCTGGGGAATTCCCTTCATCCACTCTCGCGCATAAAGGGCAAGGAGGGTCACTTTTCCGCATCTTAGGAGTCGTCTGCTCCAAACACTCCGCATGAAAAACGTGACTACAAGAAAGGACCCCAGCGACTGGCATATCTCCGCTTCTGACAATCCGACGTGAACTCCATGGGGATCTATGCGAAAGGAATCTTTCGCACAATCCGCATCTGAAAGCATCGGATGAGTGGGAGTGGGAGTGGAAGGATCGGCCAAATATTTCAGATTCCAATGGCTCCGATGCATCTGTCAAGTCAACACTGCTGCTACCGCTACTCCAACGATGGGCATCTCTTTGTGGAGTGGAGGAAGCATCGAGCCCCAAGATTCCAGCAGCTGCAGGATCAGAAGCTTCTCTAGCAGGACTATCGGTGGGAAAGGAAAGTGGGTGAATTGGCTTGGATATGAAGAAACGACGGCTAGAGATGTTGCGGTGAGTGCGCATGCATGACTTAAATGCAGGTTCTGACTCACTACTGTCTGAGTGGGATGAACAAGAACCTAAACTATCTCGATTCACCGTGGTTCCCTGCAAAGTTCATAAATTGAAATAATCTCTGAGATGCCAATTGGTATGTAGAAGGGATTACAATGGGGAGAGGACACAGTACCTCCATCATAGATGCAAAGGATAACGAACGCGAAGCTTGATCTAGCAAGATAAAAACAAGTTGTCAAAAGTTCAGAAATGTTGGCACTATGAATCATAGGGATGGCACAAAAACTGTTTAATCTAGAAATTCTTCATTGAAACATGGTCCATCTCAGTGCTACTAGGAATGCTCCATAAACAAGTACAATCTTGCGAGAGGAAGAAAGGAAAGTAAAAGGAGGTTACAAATTCAGATGCCTATGCAGGAAACGTTTAACAGAAAACAAGGAGATGGAGATGTACCACTTGTATATCTTGTTAATTCTTCTCAGATATGAAATTACACTTCTCAAACACATAATACGGTCTCATGCAAGGGGTGGCTAGGAGCTGGTCAGTCCATATTGCTGGGAAGCACTTAGCCCTCAAAATTTGTAGGTTTTGACATTCAACAAGAATACAGGACTGACCAAGAGGTGATCTACTCCTACCGAGATTTATTAGATATCATATTCAATTCTTACTTCCCCAATCCTCTGGTAACAAAATTAGTAATCAAATGATGTAGTATGTAATTTTGATGCATAAAAAAGCTGACAGCCCAGCCGTCTCAGAAATGAATGCCCTAGCTATCTCAGGTTCAGTACAACAGAGATGTCAATAGTTAGCCTAGCTTATCTCACACTGCTACATTCTTGCCCTCGGTTATTTTAAGGTTTAGTTTAGGAACCAGATATATGCATTCTAGAGCAAAGTACACAGCTCCAATGAGAACTGAAGATATGTTTTTCCATAGCAAAACGATATAATATACAACTTCTAAATATACGCCAAAATAACGGATCCTCAAAGAGCATACTCATTCAGACGAAAAGTAAAAAAGAGCGAACTCATGAAAATACAGCCGCATTTGGCCAACATCAGATTGGGGTCCCACCAACTGAAAATTGATTGAACGTTTTTGAGTAGTGACCTTTGTAGGCCAATACCAGTATGACCATGACCTACACTCAAGAATGCAAAAGAACCTTTGCTTGAGCCACTAACACTTGACACATCCCAAGAAAAACCAACATGTTGGGTCAGGACTGGTATTATTTTACAGAGAGAGAGAGAGAGAGACAGAGAGAGACAGAGAGAGAGATCGTCCAGTATGAATCATTAAGTGGCTGCCATTCATAGAAAAATAGCACATGAACAATCAATATTCTAAGGTCTTCAGAAGTCAAAAGATTCTATACGCCAAACTTCCCGTTTTCTCAAAAACTAACTAATAAAAAGCATATGCATATGCAAAGACTTTGGACAAAAAGATACATATGCAAATGCCAAAAAATAAAGACCGCATCAAAAAATAATAGTTCTTGTATCCAACTAATGATTTTACTTTTTCCATTAAGAAGAGCATACAGAACTGCAATTGATATATGATAATATCTGAAATTAATTTAATCCAAAGAGTTTGTCAGAAATCATCATCTTAAAGGCGATGTGATGTCACCTCAATGCAGAATGTCAGTGAAAATGCTCGAACATCAAAGAACTGAGCAATCATGGAAAGTTCTAACTTCTTACTCTAAAAAATCAAGAAAACTTACGATGGTCTTGCAGTAGAGCATAGCAATAAGCAACCAAATTCTAACAGATAAGATATCAGAGTGAGAATGCTTCATAAAATGTACGTTTGATGCTCACCTCTTCTGGTTGGAGTTCCATAGTCCTCAACGTTAATTTCTTGTATGGCTGGAGGTGTCCATTGGGGACCCTGAGACTGGTCAGATGGACTACTTAAAAACAGCTCTGCACCATCAGAAGCAGAGTATTGATGATTGTAGAGACGGTTGCCTCTCACCCATCCCCTACTTCCTTTACTGTTTGAAGACGTGGATGATCGATAAAGCGGATCACTGTCCCGCAAACCATTAGGTAGGCCCTCATACTGAAGCCGGATATCCAATCTTGATGGAGGTGGCGAAAAGCTAGTGTTTGTTCGCCAGTAAGGCTCATGTGGGCCCACAGACCAGTCCCCACTGGCTGCATGTGATCCATGTGGCCTTGCAGCCACACAACAGAGCGACCCCGTTTTAGCTATTTTCTGTATAACTCCAGAAGCTAATATCTTAAACTTTTAAAACTGGACAATGATCAACTGAAATCAATCCGATAGCTTCTCCCATGTCAGCTCATGATTCTGTCAAGGAATTAGGTTCATCAACTACATAATGTCTGCCATTGGTGCTTTAAGTACAAGGCAGTATTGCGGCCAAGTAGGACACCAAATTCTTACTGGCAAACTAACGACTTACACTCCTGGTCAGGGTAATTATGTCTCCTTTGATATCACTGTCCAGGAAGAACACAAATCCATCCTGAAGAATGTGCCGCTGTGCCTACAGTAACCAGATTTCAATAAGAAACTCTTAAGGAATCACAAAGGAAAATTCTGGTACATAAAGGAAAATGGAAAAACGACGTCACAGGGAGGCTACAGACGAAAAAGAGAATAAGTTCCTGAGAATCTCTACAAGAATGCCATTGCTAGGAACGCAGATCATGGCTGCAAGGTAACACCATCGTCGTCATAATTAACAACAAGAACCAACATTCTCGAATAACTTGCAATTTCGGGTTTACACAGCCATGACCTCGAGCAGAGCAGTTCCCCGGAATTTCCCAGCGGACCGGGAAATACACAAGGGAAGACCAACCCTTCCACCACAAGACAAATTTCTGCAAGAGTTAACAAAAAAAAAAAAAAAACCGAAATTTACGGCAAAAAAACATTTCCCATCATCTATCACCAGACAAATCCCGAGATGACGAAAGAATCTAAAGCCCCCCCAGGTGTCCAAACAGCTGAAGTCCGCAGTGCTGTAACAGCATTTCTGCATGAGTCACCCTCACCAAGAAGTTACCGAAAGGGAAAAAAAAATTAGAACTTGATAACGAATTCAGTAAATGGCTACCCAAAAACTATCCCCGGAGGCCGAAGCGAACCGACCCCACAAAAGAAGCCGAACGCATTTTCGAAATTCCCCACTAACCAAAGCGACAATCAACGCCATTTGAGCTAAACAACTCGAGAAATTACCCATAAGAAAGAAATGCCCAGAAAAAAGTTCAGATGGAGCCAACACTCACCAGTGCGATTTGGCATCGAGGAAGACGGGTAAGAGAGAGAGAGAGAGGGTGTCACTAGGGGGAATGCAGTGCTTGGGGATTCATAATTTGAGGAAGATGAGCACGAAACTGCATTCAAAAGGACGAAAAGCCCTAACGATTCCAGACAGGAAAGAAAAGTGCGGAGGCGTCTGCATCATTTGCATCGAGGTCCCCCATCTTTTAACTATTTCCGCATATTCCCTGTGCCTTTTCTTCCCCACTTGGTTCTTGTCTTGTCTTGTCGTGACCCCAGGTTTATGCGTTAATCATATTAGGATTCATTTATTTAGCTTAGTGGACAATGAACGATTCGATTTTTTTTAAAATAATTGATTGTATTTTTACTAAAATAAATGTATGAAAAATATTTTCATCATTTACGAAAATATTTGGGTATCAATTATTATCAGTAATGGAAATATTTAAGTGATATAAGTAATCAATTCTAAGAAAATGTTTCTGATGTTCATTTTCAAGATTTCTTTCTAATTCACATGATGCCAGTTGAAGATAAAGATAAAGAGCCCATTTGTGTGCATATCATCAATTGAATTGACCATATCTTATGCCGATTGCTTGCCATAATTTGAACCATTAATTGCTTTCGGAACAATGACCTATGTGCCTCGAGCGATGTGGATTCTAATTATCAAGTCCGTGCCCCATCAACCAAAATTTCTTCTCATGGCAGAAACAATCCATCCCATCTTCTCTCCTTCAATGGCTAAAATGCACATACATTCTGAGTGTGGGGCAAAACTGAAAAACCCTACAGAGAGTAAAGGTGGGGCTTGAGTCAACAATGAATCTGATAGCTGTGAATCATTATCGAGATTTCAGGACAGAAATTTGAGATTAAAAGTCGTTTTAGGCTTGCTTTACAATAGAAAAGATGCTACGAATTTTTCCATTCAGACCACGGTAGGTTCTTTGTCAAGGGGCTCTGTTCAAAACTGCAAGTCCTGTCGTCTAGCCCACTCCACGATTCATGCTCCACTCTAAATGCGCCCTTTTTATTATTTTAGGGGCGGGGGGGCAATGCTCCTTTTCGACTTTATAGGAGAAAAGGAGCGGATGGTGTCACAAATGACAGGACAAATCGCGTTTTAGATGACTTTATCAAAACGCATTAATGCTGTACCATAAAGGATGCAGATATATTTATATTCATCGAAGTGGATCTGCTGCTTCAGTGCAGTGGTTTGATGTGCTCTCTCAACTGCATGAATGCTGTACTAAAAGGCCTCTTTTTCTCCCCCGATCGCTCTTGAGATGAACCTAACTCACTGATTACATGACAACTTTGAGGGCATTAGGACATAAAGAAATAATTAAAGTTCTATGGGTAAGATTACCAGAAAAGTAATAACTTATTATAATTATGTCATTTCAATCATAACCAATTTTTTATTTATTAATTGAGTCAAAAACTTTTTACATTTATATCAATTTAGTCTGTCCCACTAATTTTGATTGATCGATGTTAACATGGATGTCGAACCGTCTTACGTGATGTTACTGGTGTTGACGTGAATAATTTTAAATAGTATTTAATATATTTTTTAAAATTTTATTTACTTATTTGGTCACTACGTTCTTCTTCTACTTAGTCCTCATCGATGATCAATCAAGGTGAGAAACCTCACCAACCTTGAGGAAGCCTGACCATAGTTAGGTAAGGCTCGACCTTGCCAGTCAAGCCACGATGAGCCTTTGGTTTTGCCTAGGTTGCTCACTAGATACTAGATTGGTGAGGCCTTGCCAACCTTGCCAGCTAAGTAGGTGGCCAAGGCAAAGTCAAGCCTCGTCAAGCCTCATCAAGCCATGGCTAAGCTTCGCCAATGCCAGTCGCTTGAGGGCAACAGGCTAGAGGAAGAAGTAAGTGATAAAAAAAAATAATAATAATATAAAAATTCAAAAAAAAAAATTAAAATATTATTTAAAATTATTTTTATCAGTACCAATGGCGTCATATAAAACAGTTGACGCCTATGTTAGCATTGATCAAACGGACTAAATTAATACAAATACAAAATTTTCCAAAAAAAAGATTTAGTTTTGAAATAACACAGTTGTAATAAGTTTAAGATTTTTTTTGGTAATTTCCCTAAGTTTTGCACAATGCTTAGTGTTAAAACTTTTTGTCAGATGATTTTAGTGTTATTTTTTTTTTTTTGCTTTAAGTGTCAGCATGATTTGATTCGACAGAAATCCAAAGTAATAATATTTTTTTTCATTTCCCTGATGGATATGGCTCGCCCATATGCCCAATTAGCATTTATACACTCCCAAACGAGTCGTTTACATATATTGCCCTAAATTAAAACCTAAACTGGAAAATCAAGCATTTTTTTTGGCAAATTCGAAACCCTAATTCTCAAAAGCAATGACGGCAAAAGAGGATTACAAATGTCCAAGGAGAGCCGCAAAATTGTCGAATAAGGAAGATCCAGAGACCATGTTTAATCTTGATTCCTTCTTGATCACCTTCAATCCACCGTCCATCCACCATCTCCGATTGCCATAAGCCACCGTCAAATCTCCATCGCGGTCCACCTCGAGCTCATTGCAACCAAAACAAAAGCATATGCGCGGATCTCCCGAAGGAATCCTCTCTCAAGGATTTCTGAAGTTCGATCGTTGGTGATCCTTCTTCATCGCTTTTCGGACGTTGTCGCTACTATCGAAATGGTGTCGTTCATTGCTTCAAAGTCTCGTCGGTCGTGCCTGTCTTTTCCCTTTTTTTTTTTTTTTTTTCTATCCAAGTGTTCGAAGTGCCTCGTGCTCACTCGATCCTTCTTCGTCAGCGGGGATCACCAGCACTTAATGTTCTGCTTCAAACCACGATCTTTCTAACTTAAGTTACTCGAGAACAGGGCTACCCTTCAAACCAGACATCTTTGCTTCAAAAATGTTGTACATGGTTTGAATTAGAGAGAGAGAGAGAGAGATTAAATTGCTTTGTTTGCGTTTCTTTTTTTTTGTTTTTGTTTTTTATTTTTTTGTTCCGGGAACAAAAAGGTTTTTTAAAGGCTTTTTTGTTCACCTCATCGTTCACAAATTTTGTGGGACTTTCTTTTTTTTTATTTTCTTGAAAAAGCCACCGAGGTATTAACACTTAATTCGGCCTCGCCGGAAAAGATCATATAATATTTTTAGTTGGAAAAAGGAAAAATTTGTCACCAAACAGGTATTTAAGTGATTGTTCATGTTTTTTCCAATTTTTTGACATTTTGCTTTGGTGCGTTTTGTGATAAAGGCCAAAATTTATGAAAAAGCCACCAAGGCATTAACACTTAATTAAAAAAAGATCATATAATATTTTGTTTTTGGAAGATAAATTCATTTGATAAATTTATATTTAAAAATTGTTTAAGGAACGAAATAGAAAAAAATATTTCTGCTTCAAGGAACAAAAATTTATATTCTAAAACTGCCCAGAAATATAAAAAGAATGGAAAAAAATCGTTTTCTTTAAAATTTTCTATTTCTTTTTCTTTTTTGGAATAGAAATCAAATAAAAATTATTCTCATCGTTTGTCGGTGAGATCGGTCCTTCATTCGCCTGGCCACCACTGTGCACTCGAGCTTGGCCAATCGCCAGCCTCGCCCAGGGCCGCGGACGGGTGAGGTCCATCCATCCGCCGTCAATCATGAGGGTCCACCGGTCCAAAGAAAAAAAGAAAGAAAAAGAGAGATTAAAACGAATTTCTATTTTTTAGAGTAGAAATTTGGTATCGTTTTAAACGGTTATTTTGGAACAAAACGCAAACAAAAACTCTTTTAGAAATAAAAATCAAAATTTGTGTTCCTCGGAATAGAAACACATTTTAACAAATAGGCCCTAAGTGATTGTGTTTTCACCAATTTGACATTTAAGTGAGCCGGTAAAAGATTTTGACATTAAAGTGAGCATTGTGCGAAACCTTTAGCACTTTTGTCTTTATGACCAACTTAAATATGAACACATGCACTTGTTGTTCTAGTTACTCCCCTGTTGGTCCTAACATTTTTCGCCTCTAAAAGAATAAATGAGGAAACAAGTTATAGAGGAGATCAAAATTTGTTCAACAGACTGAAAAGGACAGAGACCCGATGGGAGAAGGGACAATATTCATCAAATGACCATGAGAGAAAGATACAGTTCCCGCTCACAGGGCATTCGTTGCACATCTGACTAATAAATTGTCGTTCAAATTCTTCCAGGAACTGGATCAAGCTTATAATAAGCACGGTTGCAAAGGCACTTATGGTCGGCACTCTTCGGCTTTAACCTCAACCCAAAGGAATAAATCAAAGCGCCAGCCACAAGTAACAGAATGAATGAATGATTCAATTCTAGATGTTTTCCATGAACAAGCAAAGTCGGACCAAATCCAGCAATCCTACAGAGATGTTGGCCTGATTCAGAGGATGCCCTCCGCTTAGAGCTGTCAACTCCTGTCGGGGCATCCTATTGGTGTCTGTTATTTATATCTTAACGAGCATGTTTCAACATGATGAAAATTTACTTTTCACTGAGAATGAGTCTAAACGTGCCCGTTGCCAGTTAGCCATGCTCGTGATGTGCTCGATTCCAGGTGTCTCTGGATAAATTTAACAGCAGCCCAGCAACCACCTCATAATGCAAATTCTCTTTTTCTCAGGCTTACGCATGATTCAGTTACTTCTGGTCATATGAGCATGTTTGGTTTCAACAGCCAGTATCTGTAAGCCCGTCTACAGTGTTAGTTTTGCACCATATCTAGTGACAATCCTCCAGTTGCAATCAACATCTCGGATCAGTAGTTTTTCATGAAGCAAAGTCCATTCAACATACATCTCATCTTCTTCTACAGTGCTGATCAAGATCCACATTACTATCAGCTCAAAGTCAGACAGGCACAAGAAAGCGCTACACTATGTAAACACAAACGCTATATTGTGGGATTATAAGGACAGAGTGCACTACCTAAGGCCAAAGGAGTCATAGCATTCTTCATATACACAAAGCTAGATATGGATATCCCTTATATTGCTGATTCCAGATCGAAACGATCCTAAGGGGATCAGACTAGCAAACCCAGGTAATAATTTGACAAACTTTTCTATAAACTGGTGGTTGTTTAGCAGCGCTACTTGTTGGCAATTCCATATATATGAGAGTTTATGAGGGGGGCGTTAGCTAAAAAGGCCGTGCCAAGCTCGACGCTAGAGAATCCAGCCTCAGATATGTTCTTCCCTGTCTCTCTGGTAAGGTGACACCCATCAGCAACAGCCTGCTGCAAGGGATCGAGGATACTTTGGAGGAACTTGAGGATTGTTCCATCTGAATTATCAAGTTTTGAACAATAAATATCAACACTAAAGCATATGATGTCAACTCAAACTTCTCGCAATTCATGCCACAACAGTTTAGAAGTTTCCTGGGCTCATACCTTTTGCAGCTACATGCTCCACGAAGATGTAAGAACCACCTGGCTTAAGCACCCTCTTCACTTCTAAAAAGATAAATATGAAGATCATACTTTGTAAAAGACTAAATGGCTTCAATCCACTAGCTATAACAAAGGAGTATAGTCCTCACAAATAAACAATGTTACATAACTCACATGCCAAGTTTTCTACCTGCTATCAAAATAACGAAACCTTGCTTGATTTCGCATACCAATGAGGAGGTTGAAAGAGAAGCTCAACACCTCAGATTTGCACTACGGAAGTGCAGGAGTAGACAGTAAAAAAGGAGATCATAGCCTTTACAGAGTAATTACCTTTCAGCGTCAGGTCAACATCACTGACGGAGCACAAGACGAGTGTTCCGACAACTGCTTCAACAGATGCATCTTCTAGTGGTATAGCCTCACCAACCTGGATGACATCAACCAAAGAGATTCTGATCTAAGAAGAAGTCATGATAGACATTGGTAGTTGCCAGACAGAGGTCATATCCGGCGGATATAATCCTTGGTATTCAGATTGACTAAGCCAATAAACCTAGCCATGGCCATTTCCCCCCTCTTGATCCATCCCCTCACCCGATGTAGTATCTTGCCAATCAAGTTTCTTAAGGTTTGTGATCTTCTTTGCAAGTTGACAAATTATTAGGCCATTGTTATCAGTAACATCTTGAAGACAAGAAAAAATTCACCTTCTACTTGAGAAAGCATCTTCCATTCTGTATATTCGAGTTAAATTCACCGAACACAAGTTACAAGAAGCACTACAGAATCACCAACAGCCCATTCTTATTCAATGACCTGGATAAAACTGTCTTCTTTGTTTCTGGACAATTATCACAAAGAATTTCTTGCTAAAGTTTATATGATCCAGTTGACCATGCATCACTCAAGCCCAATTATCTCCGCTGGGTATACCAATTCTGATGACCACACACCTCAAAAATGCACAAATTCAAAAAGCAAAAACAATAAAAAAGAGGAAAACAAATATCACAACTAGTATTGCCATATTCATGCATTCATACTGCTTGGAGAAATTTGAAGTTGGGAGATGGTAGACCAGCTGCTGCTGCTGCTGCCCGAGCATATTTTTCCATTGTTCTCTTTGGGTCTACACCTACAACATGGACGTCGTTGTCATTGGCATAATACTTGAGATTAGGACCTGTTCCTATACCAATCTCCAAAATTTCCTTGACTTTTCCCTTCAATTTGCTGAATAGCTGGGACTTATACCTTGCAATCTTGCCAAGTAACAGAATGCAACCGCAGATGGTTATGTATGAACTCGAGACAAGTATCTTTTTTGGAGCGAGAGCAAGACAAAGATTAAGACAACTCAGGTAATCTGAAAAGGGAGACTAACCTCAGCCTCATAAGCTTCCATACCCTTATCAAGGACCATAGCTTGGAACTCCTCATACCACTGAGGTCTAGGAGCGTGAAATTTATCCAACATTGCCTATGCACAGATAATGCAAATTAAAAGACGTTAGAGCTTCACAGGCCCAAATCTGGCAATCTCTGTAAACTCTTCGGAAATGTAAAATGGTTAAAATAAAGTGATACTCGAGCACATGAGTAGGCGACCTATTTATCCAATAAACAAGCTGTGTAGCTTTGGCTCAACTATTCGTGGGTTAACACACTCTTACATGGGGAGACGTCATAAGCTCCGACTAAAGCATGGACATTGATCATATTCAAAGGGGAAATGAGGAGTCAGAACATGAAAGCAAGAGAACCCCTTTGATATCACACTGATAAATATGCAGATCGCTTGTATTCCAAACAGAATGCAATCAATGCCCAAAATCCAGCCTTCCCAGTTCAGTAATGACAGTACTTAACAATGATAATATGTTAACTGCAACTTCCGGTCCAGAACTTTTATCAAATTCGAGACATTATCATGAACCAAATCACTATTCTGAATGGAACTATTAGAGAACAAGTTCCCACAACGCATTCTTGAAATTTTATCACGTGGTTGAATCAGTTTCACTTGAAGAGCAACATTCACGGAATATGAACAAGTGGTTTAATATTACGGCGCTGTTTACCATCTGATTCACCGACTTTCCTTCGACAATGTGGCTTCTGATGGACCTGAGGTGAGACAATCGCCAACTTGATTTAAAGAAACTTACGCGACGAGAGACCAATAAACTATCTGCATTTACCAAAATTTGATTTGACTTCCATCCTCATGTAAACGAAACAAAAAATCAAAAAGGGCATACGTGGAAACTCGACGAATGAACCGACATGATAACATCTCAGAAAATTTTTATACTTTGAGAGCGAGCGAGACAAGCATGCGTACCGCATAATCAGAAGAATCATCCGAAGCATTAGAAGGGCGAATTGGGATGAGTGGCGATGTGGTCGCCGCCATGAAATGCCTTCTTCCGCAGCAGCAGAGCCTGCCGCCACGCAACCCTTCACCGACGAGAGCTCGTCTCAGTTCGGCATCTGAGTTTTCGGCAGCCGAACATGAACGGGAGCGCGCGACGACGTGATCGGGGAGAGAGGTTCTGATGGGCTTATGTGTGAAGAAGGTGGGAGCGTCGAACTTGAAGCTGGAGCTGGAGTTGGAGTGGGGTGCAGTTGAAGACGGGGGGCCAGGAAGAGGAGTGGAGCATCCTCATCGTCATGTTGCGGGAAGGCAGGATTGACTTCCAGCTAAGAAGCCATGAAAGCTGTTGCTGAAGCTTGTCAGAAAACACCCACCTCTCTATCTCTCTCTCTCTCTCTGATAGTGATGGCGATAGAATTTGCTTTGGGTCGTTACATTAAAACTGAAGAGGGTGGCCCAAAACAAAGGGCAGTTGAAAGGTCAAACGTAAATCCAAACCACGCCATAGCCGCGTGTTTGAGGAAAAACTCCGTTCTAATCGCCCATTGAAGTGTCTTCTGTCTACCATGGCTTGGATTTGGAGCAATGGCGTGGAGAAAGTTTGAATGAAATCAGATGATAAATAACACAGTAAATATCAAACCAGGACTTCATATTCCGCGAGTGTGGCCTTCACGTTGACTTTGATTTAAAATAAGGGCGAGTAGTTTCAGGTCCTAGGTTCTATACGACCGTTGGAATAGATTTCATGGTCAGGTTCAGAATTTATTCAGATTTTACATGTGCTATTAATTGAATGATGGCATTAAATCACTTTTGATAATCATCACTTTTGTTACAGTTCATAAACCATAACTTATATTTAGATATATAATGAATGATTCCAAATTATACACTTATCATCAAACACCATGAAATACCATAAGATTGAACGAATATATAAATAAAGAAAATTACAAAAACTTATTCCAAGTTTTAGGTTCCACTAACCTATAACCTGGATCCTATCCATCAATACAAGTTCTTTAATTTTTAGAACCTAGAATCTACCTTACATACCTTAGAACTTAAGATCAAACAGGTTTCTACTGATTTGATTCTCGGATTCCAAGTTCTACATTGAACCATGCTCACCCCTTATTCAAAATAGGAACCTAATGGTTGCATTCAAAACAGTGATTTGGTCTATGACAACGACTCGAATTTGATAAAAAGATTGTTTCGATCACAAGCTGACATATTGTCCACATTGAGTTTAGGCCTTACTGACATATGTGTTGCCTGCAACACTACAGGCGACCGTTGGAAATGCGTCTCACCCGTTCATCACTCATCAAAGGGCGGGCTTATGTAGTTCAACTGCCCCCTGTTTTGGCTTACAATTTGTCAATTACAGAAGGGGAAAGAAAGCACCAGTTCCACCAAAATGACTCAGCATAGAACATCAAGCTGCTCCTCGTCCTGACAGCTTTTCTCCTCCGAACAAAGATCTTTCTCGCTACCATCCTCTGCTTTGTGACTCTCATCTTCTGGATCTTCGCTATGGTAGCCATTCCCTGTGACACGTGAACAAGGGACTTACAAAGTTACGGTTACCGCTTTGAATTAAAGGAGAAGGATTTTGACAAGTTGACAATCCGGTTCCATCATACCAATCAGCCTACTAAGGTCATCTTGACCAGAAAATGCATTTAGGACTTTGGGAGATAAATAATTTTCTGCACTCGGTTCTTCATACATGGAAAAAATAAATGTAGATGTGCCTCCTTATGATTGCTTGGAAATCAGCAGAAAACTTCATGCTCTCTTTTGCGGTGAACCCTGTTCTAGAGTAGTGGATGCTATAGTATCTAAAGTATCAGTTGACAGTGCCAATGTGCTCTACCTTCATGACCATCATCTGCAGGTGCATATGCTGAACGCCTTGACCTTCCTTGGTGATGTGGGGTGGGCTGATTATGGCAAAAGGATAAAGAGAAGTAAGAAGTCGAGAAACTAATGGTAAACCTGTTATAGCATGGCAGGTGAAATTGAATTGGGTACATGCACCAGCAACATATGTGAAGATTGTCCTTTCTGCAACCCAAATCTTTGCCATAAATGAATGTTCATGTTGTCCTACTGTTAGCACTTAGCAGCACACGTTCTCAGCATGATTTGGTGATTTCAAGAACACAGAAATTGAATATAAAAAAAGAAGAAGGAGAAGAACATGAAGATACAAAAAACAACCAGCACCAACCATGGCATGCATCGATGTGTAAAGGGAGCCAGAATATCAACTATTAACCAGGAAAATTGAGGCCACATTCTGAAGGTTCAAATAAGTTTTCAACACTGTAGATACTTCTACCCAAGATCACGCATAAAGTTTTCCTTATTTGGGACACATGCTGTATCTTCATTGCTGGAAAATTCAGTAAGCACAGCATTCACTGAGCAAACTTCATATGACCTGTTCTCTCTCATATCTAAGACGTGGTTGGAGGTCTCAGTCCCCTGTACACACTGTGAAATGCTTGTTCCTCATCATATTTTAACCAAGTTTAGAGATTTTCAGAATGCGCCAATCATGATCTGCATGGCTGCTTGCTTAGACCCAATAGGTTGCAATTCTGGCAGATGTTCAGCATAAAAAGTGCAACATTTGCATAAAAGTCGAGTACCTGCAACTTGGGTCGGAGAGCTTCAAGTGGTCCTTTGGGCTTCTGTGCTGCTTGCTGCAATATTGGTCAATGAGGATATTTAAACATTAAAACCAACTATAAGTATTTATCCAAAGGTGATATTTGAAGAAGCCTGAACAAGTTACAAGTACCTTATTCAAAGCCCAGTCAGCAGAATCAAAAAAGGCACGTTCATGATCCTGGAGAGCACATTTTTTCAGTGGATACTAGTCTTAATATTGCTGGAGTATATTATTCTGGAGGACTGAAGAAGTGGAAGGGGGACAAACAAAACATACCTTGGAAATCAATGGATGCTTCTTTGGCAACAGACCCCCATACTTCTTCTTGATTTTTTCCTCCTATGGAAGACACTTTCTAGGTAAAAGAGTTCCCAAAAACTTTACCCAAGGCCCAGATCCAAAAATAATGGAATACAAAACAGAGTACATGTTATCGATCATCTTAGCCCAGGAAACAACTGTTCTCTGGTTAGATGACTTAAGAAAATGAAAGAATGAGGGAAAAAGGAACGGCGTCCATGACTGAATCATATTCTTGCTGCACCTAACATATCATCACAAAGTTTTTTGTCTCAAAAAAAGTTGCATGACGGCTACAGCTAAACTAAACAAAGTCCAATATACTGTCTTTATCCTGTACAAGCATCCTGGGCATGATCCTCGATTGAATACAGAATGCACAAGCAGCAATTGGTCATACCTCCTCCTCTGGGGAAGGCACAGCATTCTCATCACCTACATCTGAATGTAATATATCTTTAGAAGCACCTTCACCATCACCATCACTTTTAATTGTACAATCAGTATGCACTTGGTCCCGTGAGTCCTCAACAGCTGTGCCCGACATCTTATTGAATGGGTAATAGCTGCAACAATGAAGCAGATGATACCAAACAATCAGGAAAACAGAAACATCATCACTACATAACAGGATAGTCAATTTTTATCTTTTCATGCGTCAGTATCAGAAGGGAACATGTTCCTCCAATTACTGACTCACTACTCACCCAAGAGAAAGAGGAAGATAATTTGTTCGGAACAGCAGCATCAAGCTAATATCAAAAGAAATCAACAGAACAACCACCCAGGTACACACACATTTAGAGTCGCGGATGCTACATATGATTTTATACAGCATCAAAAACTTTCCCCACGGTTAACTTAGCAAACCAATATCTGCACTCAAACCGCCAGGCATCTCTGCCAATCCAGCCTCTCTTACTAAAACCTGAAAACACGATCCGAGCAGTGAACATTCCTCCATAAAAAACCGACCCAGAAGAAATATCTCTATGCCGCATCATGGGTCGGTCTTCTGTGTCGTTCCACGTTTTGATCCTAAAGCATCCTGGTAAGAATTTTTCACCTTCTCCTGCTTCAAGCTAGAAAAAACACTCTTTCGCACGCTTTTTTCAGCCAAAACAACGCTAATTCTGCTCACGCGGTAATCAGCTCTTCAGCTAAATGCGGTCTGTACCCGTTGGTCAGTAACGAACAGCAAAAATCACCTGGAAACTCCTCGGACCTCGCGCGAACCGCCGAATTTACCTTCGTACTAACACGTTCGTCGCTACTTGCTCAAACAAAACTAAAGTAGGAGCGAGATTACCTGATTCGAAAGAGCTCCGACGAGGAACCCGGAGGCGGAGGATTGCAAGAATTCGAACGCGAGAAAAGCGTTTGAAATGGGAGACGAACAGAATCGATGTCGAGACACCGGGAAAGAACGAGAACGAGATGCTCTGTCAGCCTGAATGCCACGCCACGCGCATTTGTCTTTTGGATTCCAGCGCGAATTTTATTGATGACGTCGAAGTGTTCGTCATGGCCACTCGTCACGAGCCAACGCTTTAAAAATGCGAACCGCGTACGCGCAGCACTTGGGCTCCTTTTGGCTCGATCGCCACAAAATATAGATAAGAAAATATAAATATACAAAAAATTCATCAAAAGAAAAAGATTAAAAAATTCTCATTTTCGTTTATGTTAGGATTACTTTTTATGATTAGCTCGTTCGGGCTTCGTTTAAATATCACTTAGTGATTTTTCAGTTGGTTATTATTTTCGTTCACTTTAGACTTTGGCTTGTGGAGATTCTCTCCCACTTAATGATCTAATGATAAAGACATTTAATACTAATCTCGACCAATCCAATGATAGAGATACATCTTGGTAGGTACCGATCCTTTTCTTATGATTCAATAATGGAGATTAAGTTCCACCTACTGAACCCACGTTTCTTGTTTCTCCGGATCGATCACTTGGCAATTTATCCGTGACACGCATTTATCATTCATCTTTTCTGATTAATTGTCCATGTATTTAGTTTCCAGTACGACGGAAAATCAATTCGATCTCAAACGAGTTTCTAACACTTAATTCATACGGTGGATTGAAATGATTGAGGACTCTATATTATCCCTCTTCGGTGCCACAAATCACTTGTCCTGCAGAAACATTGTCCATGGAGTTGACTAAAGTACCATAATAGATGTAGATTGTGACAGCATCTTAGGCTCTTGGAACTAAGCTAATGCAACAGAAGCCGGTGAAAACTGAGAAATGTGGTTATGGTTCAAGGGCGTCTTGCTATTGTCAGCCTCAGGCCATGCTTCATCGATAGAATGGTCATCATCCTGTACTCCACCGGGTGGTTCGGCACCAGCTTGAACTCGTAAAACCGGCACAGAATGGCCAGTGCCATCTTCATCTGCAGATATGCTGAGTCCTTCCCTAGGCATATCCTCGGCCCTGCCTGCATAGCGACAAAGAAACGTAAAGCATCAGGTGATACCTATTTGATCGAAACAAGCAGTGCTCATTATGGGGTCGTCTCGGTGAAATGACAGCTAAGGCAAAGATCACCCATTGCAGCTTGTTAGGCCTGATAGGAAGACAGATCCCGTCATCACACTATAGTTGCTATGCCTGATGACCATACTGAATCGTTCCTCGAAGGCTTGAAGTTAACAAAGGCCAGGCTCATCATGAGCAGCTGTTATATATTGTCTCTCAGTCGCCATCTGTTTACCTGAAATGCGGTGAACTTGAACGGGGAAGCATTTTGAAAGAAACCCTCCTTCAGCCACCTCTCGGGCTTGAACAAAGCGGCGTCGGGACCCCAATTGTACTCCATTCTTCCCATGGAGTATGGTACATACGTCACCATCCCTCCTGCTTTCACTTTCGTCCCATCAGGCAATATGTCGTCCTTCAACACACCCTTCGGATCCTGTGGTCAAGTTTTTGTTTCGTGAGAGAGAAAAACAGAACAGTCATTTCTCCATTCTGAGTATATACCTAGCAATATTGTACTTAAAATGAGAAATATCATGCATGCCTGAGGTACTGCTGGATACATGCGCAGCGTTTCCGTGATCACAGCATGTAGGTAGTGCAACTTTCCAAGGGCATCATATGTCAATAGTTTTGCGAATTGCGACACTCTCTGATTGAATGATTTAAGGTCATCCACATTGTAAGGAAGCAGTGAGACCTGCTCTTCCCTCGCTTGATCTCTCTCCAAAGTTTCAAGTTCTGAATAGATCTTTTGGGCAATATTTTGATGGGTCATTATCATGTAAATAGACCATGAAAGGGTGGTTGCTGTCGTGTCACGCCCCGCAATCACAAAGTTCAGCATGATGTCTCTGAGGCTTTTGTCAGTTAAATTGCTCTCCAGATCATTACCTAGCTCGATGAATCTTGACAGTATATCATGCTTCATCTGTTGTTTTCATTGCATAGAGCATCTAGTCATTTCCAATTGAGAGGATAAAAGAGGAGTACTTGAACAATGAGAATCTGGCGGTTTATGTTTATTTACCTTTGCATCTTCACGGGACTTGCAAGCTGCTTCTACCTCGGCTTTCCGCTTTCTAATGACACAGTAGGTGAAATCATCTATCACTTTGATGGCTTTGTCAAGAAGAGCTTCAGACCCTACATTCAGAAATTTCTTGATCCTCCAGAGGGGGTCGATGAATCGAAAGGTCACAATTATGTTTGCTGCATCAAAAGATTGAGCGAAGCAGTTATCTGGTAAATCCGGAGCCAAAGTTCCTATTTCAACACCGAATCCCACTTTGCATATGGAGTCCAAAGTCATCCTCATCAACAGTTCCTAAAGACGAAAAACTTCTCAAGCTTTGTCAGGCTTCACACAGCAAATAGGGGGCATCTTGGTGAAACATAAACCGAAACTATTTCATATTGACTCCGCTTTATTGTAGGAACAGATCCGTCATTGTTAAATAGAAATGAAATTTCTTTTAAGACCATTATTTACCTGCATGTCCACCTCTTTGTTGCAGAATGAAGCTTGACTTAGGATAGAAGAAAGCTTCAGACTATATTCTCTGAAGACCACAGTGCTAAAATCCCTCAAATTCTTGGAAGCGAATTCGAAACTCGCGGTCTTCCTTTGCTTCCTCCAAGATTCACCATCCACATTAAATATCCCGTCTCCGAGCAGAACTTCCATGTATGAATGATAAACTTCCCCCTTCAGCGACAGATGATTAACCTCTTTAATACAGATTATAGTAATACTAGAAAGAAAAATTGAGCACGAAAAGATAAGAGAACAACCATCTATCACTGCCATCGCCAGAATCTATGCAAATCTTGACAAATTGAAACCAAAAAGTGCTTCCTTGATGCATGAACAAGCTATTTAGGTGATGTAAAAAGAGATTTTTTGATATGCTCAAACCATTCAAAAAATTAAGGGAATTTCTATTGGGTGTTGCTGGTGTTAAAAATGAATCTCTCTGAAAAATAAGTAGGAACTGAAACAACGTTATACCTTTGGATAATTTGCAAAGTTGGTCTTCAAGACATGTTCTACATTTTCCGGATCTGCAATGTAGGTATAGGTTGTAAATGGCATAGGGACCACAACGGTCCTCATCTTGGACAAGTACTCAACTAGCCAATCATGCATCCGCTCGTAATTCATGAACTGCTCGATCGCTGCCCCTACCAGTGGCCACGTCTTCGGGCCATTTTTATTCCTCTGGTTCCATCTGTGGATAATGATCCACGACACAATGACACAAATAGAGGTCAACCATCCCATATGTACATCTGGGAGATAATGTGCCAACGAGAGACCATGGGCTTCCATTCTGGAATAACATAGAATGAAGTTCTACACATGGACCGGTTCTTATAATGTGCATAGGAAGTAGGTTACCGCTTGATAGATGGACAGATAAAAAGATGGTGGATTAGTTTCTGTTTGAAAACAATCTTTTCGTGCTCTTTGCAAGAAGCTTAGGTTCAAGAACAATCACATCTTTTGAACCACCAACCTGATTTCACTCAACTTCCGACGGTAAAAGTGAGTCATGAATTTGGTGCACATTGATAGGGAATAAGTAAGATGCACTAAAGCAATTGATGGAAATGATCCAAATTTGCTGGAGTAAATGATACCCTCCTTTACTAGTGTGAACATATGCGATACTAGCTGCCCGTGAACATCACACAGATAGCTTCTCCTCTTGATAATCCTCACCGATCTGAATAAGCTGAAAAAAATTAATATGCTGAACAATGGAAGCGATTCTGCACTGCTCTTTTATGATAAGCCCACATTTATTAATCAATCTATGTCGAGCAGTCAACCCGGTATTCATTGTCTCTTGAATTATACAATTGACCAAAATAGGTGCCGTGCCACATCTGCTAAAAAGAAGTAATATTTTGCTTTCAATTGTAACTGCTGGATGTAGCAACTTGTCAAACTTAGAGGCTATTGCAGAATGGCTAAAATCTTCAAGAACCATTACATTTCAAAATTAGTTGCACACAAATTTCACAACTTGTCAAAAGAAGTATGTACGCTCTCAAGTCTAAACACACAAATTTCACAAATTTAAAAGACGGTCAGCACAATCTTCTTTTAGTTTATCAGCCTGCAAGCGATCACAATACACCATATACAGTGTTTGGCAGACATATCTTGCGTGGCTTAAGAGATTTTTCTGTTTGGTCATAATTTCCCTTGATCTGCATAAAGGCAAGACACTTTGTTTCCATGTAACTGAAGTTTCTTCTCAGCTCCATAAGCTTCACCATCAACAATGATGTTTTGGCCATCAAAGGTTGGATGGTATGAGCTGCCTATCAGAAACTGTGAGATGGGACCAAAGTAGTCCAATTGCAACAGATCAGGAGTAAGTGAGCAAAAGTTAGGTAATCTCATGACTTGCTTGTCACTAGCCTCATTCGTCATGGTTCGGTTACTTTGGCCATGGAAGTCTTCCACTTTTCTATCCAAAGATTTACTCGAGCGTTGCTTCTTGTATATCCTGCATAGGACCCAATCCAACTGAAACGCAACACACGAAAGGGTAAGAGACACAGTCAAGTTAATCATAGGCCAGTCACTGATCCAAAAGATGAAAGAAGGCTTACTTTCATAGAGCGATGTTGCACGTTCGTCCTTGAATCAGCCAAACGATACTCGTGCATGATCCAATCCGTTTTTAAGCCCTTAGGTGGCCGGCCTTTGTAAAACACAAGGGATTTCTTCACTCCTACATGCTTAGACCCGCTATAGATCGCCTTGTCAGAACCCGTGGCTTTCCAATACCCCGAAACTGCTGCTCGGTTAGGACGCGCCCCGTTCAGATACTTCCGGCTACGCAGGGTGAAGAAGTACCATTCCTTCTCGCCAAGCTTGGCATTTTCTACAATCCGTGAGATCGAAAATATTAACTTAGTACAGCAATTACCAGTACTGAGCTCTCATCACAACTACTGATGTTTTCTCCATACAAGCTACAAAAACTACATTAGACTTCGGCTCGTCATCTTGGAAACTAACCAGTCAATTGCCATGGATCGAATTTATAAATATCGAGTTCGGAGATGATGGACACAGGGCACGGCCTGGACATGACTTGGTTCTGGAGGTAATACACGATCAGTTCTTCATCTGTAGGGTGGAATCTAAAACCAGGAGGGAGTTCGTGATTCATTGCCACCTCTCGAAACTCGAAACCCGAAACTCGAAACTGGAAAGGAGTGAAAAGCAGGTAAAACAAAGTGCTGATGCTAAAACCACCTAGTGTCTGCAATATGTCTTAGCCATAGAGAGGAAAAGCAAGGCTATGGGAATTGAAAATGGAGAGCCTAAAGAGAAACCAGGTTGTTTGAAATGTTTGCATGAAGATGGCCTCCCCTCTTATCGATGGTCTTTTTCTGTCGTCTTGTGAGACTTGCATGGGTTTTGATGAGTGGTTTCTCGGACCCGGATTTCTCACTCGGTGGCTCTGTCATGCTTGCACAGGCTAGACGAAAAGCCTCGTGCTGTCCCTGATTGGGACTGCCATTCCCAAAGTTTTGTCCCTTCTGTGAAGTGTATCTATGTACCGTATCTTTTCGTTGGAATCAGCACTAAGGAGAATTGAAGTTAAAAATATCGGAGATTAATAGAGGGACTGAACGCTTTGAGTCTAATGAAGTGAGTTTTGTACTCTCTTTTTTTTTTTAACCACAATTACTCCATACATAATCTCTTGCAGCTGGTGACTAAAGAGATTAGCTTGATGACCTCATGAGCACCATCGTCTAATCTCACAACTTGGATATCTAAATTAAATTAACGTTTGACCTCGTTCTTGAGCTATCAAGAAAGCTAATCGAAATAATGGACCGATGATGCGTTAGAGTACTAATTAAATATGCAATATTTACTAGTTCCAATAAGTAAGGGATATTATGCACAATCTTAAAAGGGTAGTTCATACACGACCCCTCTCGTAAAGGAATTCATTTGAATAATTCACAAATTTGAGATAGAAAGAAGTTGAAATTAGTGATTATCTCGTTAATCGATAAACGATTCGAAAAGTTTTTTTATTTAATCAAATCATTTATGCAGATAGTGGATTATTGCACTTTGGCCACGGATTTCGTACCCAATATGTTGTCATTCCACAGCATCATGAGTTTGTCCAAGAACTTTTGCTATCGACGGTACGCCTCTACGAACTCCACCTTTGCCATGGAAAGAGGAAAAGAAAGTGCTCGAGGGAAAGAGAGAGAGTAGGGACTCTGTACACCCGCGAGAGTAGAGTTTCATCGTCTAACAATCGGATCAGGATCAGGACAAGGACGCAAGCCGTTCCGGCGAATCGGTGTGCTGACGTGGCCCTGGTCGGACTTTATCTTTGTCCAGATCCCGTGTACACCTGCGAGGATAAGATAAGGACCGCAACTTGCTGATTGCGTTTTTCCTACTGGTGGTTCTTATCACGCCATCTCGCTGCTGGGACCCACATTGACCACAACAGCAATTCTACAGAAAAGTGTTAAAACAACAACTGTATATTATCTAACTTAAAAAGGAGGACTATGATACAGAGCTCGATCGAGTCAAAAACATACGACCTACAAATTCCAGTGATTCGCGGCAATAATTAGGTCATATTTGGTAATCATTCCTGAAATAATTATTTTTATCCTTTTATTCCCCAAAACGAAAAAGAACATAAATTTATTTGTAAATTTTTTTGTTTTCGAGGACAAAAATCAATTTTTTTTTTGTTTTTGAAAATAGATTTGAAATAGAAAAAAAAATTCTTATTCCCAAGAACAATTCTTAAAATCAATTTTTTTTCTATTCTCTTATTCTTCTTTCTTTTGCCGACCACCATGCTGGAGCATTGCTAGCCTTTGGCGACGCCGAGCCATAGCGAGGCTCAATGAGTGGCAAGGCTCGACCTCACCTAGATTCGGTGAAACCAAGGCTTGCCTTGCCCTGGCAAGACTTCCGGCAAGCTCATCGAATCTCGCCCAACCAATCGCCTAGGCCATGGGCAACCGACTACAAAGAAGGAAGAGGAAGAAGAGAAAAAATAATATATATATTATATAATTAAAAGAAACAAAATAATTTAATAATCCTACAAAACATATTTTTATCTCAAAAATATAAATTTTAACGATTAAAGCGTTTTCTTTTGCTTAAAAATTATTCTGGAAATAAAATCAAAAAAAACCATTTATGATAAAAAAAAAATTATTTCGAGAATAAAATCGTTATTAAACACGGCCTTAATATATCTATCATATGGTTATAAAAAATTATGATTGGATTCAATACATTCACCTTTAATTTATTGACTACTTATAAAAAGGAAATTCCCACTCTAGAACTATATCCTCCAATCACCCCTTCCTAATCCTCGATCTCTATTCATCCATATATTGCCAGGGGGCCCTAGAGAATACAAATGTTATTACGACCATGAGTGCCGACTTATCGCTTGACAATGGTAGCAGCCAATCCAACCATATCAAACAAATGTCATATGACTGCGGCAGCCAAAAGAGAAAGAGAGGGCCAAATTGTTATCCAATCAATCACTTTTATCTCAAAGGCATGGTTCAATTGAGGACATCTTTGAATTTCAGCCATTGGAGATGTCCCATTAAGGAGACGTGCTTCTCTCGAGAGAGTAAGGGTTTTGGGGAAGAAAAGATCGAGGGCCTGCTATGCCACGTATGGCCCATGGTTAGGCCCAAAACAAACGTCCCTTTCTTGGCCCAAGCTCAATTTCCCACCACCTCCAGCCATGTTTAAAGCACTGAGATTCATGCAGGCTCGCTTGAATGAAATATTTATTCTCAATTGGCACTTTTGCTCGAAAAGACATGAATCAAGAAATCACATCTCTTTGTCCAACATAAGACAGTTGGAAAAAAAATTGAAAAAAAAGAGAGAGAACAAAAAGAGAAAATGAAAAGAGGGGTTCTCTAATGTATTGATGATTTCCAAAATGTTCAAAGCTCAAGCAGAGCCCTCAATGCTTGCTTCTTGATCACCTTCCCATGTATTCCTCTTCCCAATTTCAGTGCCTTCTCCATCTCCACCATCGCCCCACCGCCAAGTCCGCCACCGCTCCTGCTCAGTTGCTCCACCAACACCTTCAACACCCTCTCGTCGCTTCCCGCCGCTTCCGCGACGCTGTCCACCACGGCCTCCGCCGCCGGAATCCGCCTCCCCCACCTCTTGGCCGACTTCTCCGACGCGTACGTCCCGCCGTACGCGGCCCAGAACGAGGCCCTCAGGTACCCCTTCTCTTTTCCCCGCACGTTCCACCTCCTCATGCCTTCCTCCAATCTGTACACGACCCCTCCCGCATCCATCCCGCCTTCGAGTGCCGTCTCGGTGTCCCTCAGTTCTTGCTTTGACTGCATCTTCTCCTCGAACTCGCACCGCTTGCAGGAGCAATCGAACCCCCACGCGGCCGCCATCTCGCGGCGCTTCGTGGGCGGCTGCAGCACGTCGAAGTAGGCGAATGCCAGCTCTTCCCCGGCTCTTATGTCCCGCGAGGCGATGACCATCAGGTGATTCCCCACGTGGAGCCTCCTCGCGTTGGGACCACACGAGTGGTTGATGAAAGAAGCGAGGAGCCACAGCCCGACGCCATAGTAGTCCTTGTTCCTACCCATGACCTTAGCTGAGATCGCGTTCTCCACGAGAGAGTTCACATCTAGAATGCCCAAAATCTTGTTCATGTCAAGCTTCTCATCTGGGTAGTCATGGCTCTCGCTTGCCTCTGCCCTGAAAATGCTCAGATCCGGAACCTCGAGACCCTCCTCATCTTCCCCTGAAGACAGAGTGCTGATCAGGTGACGGGTTCTGCGGCATCTCGAAACGCAGCCAGCCACTCTTTCTATGAAATTCTTCCACATGACCAATTGCTTGTTCTCACCTGAACCCGGAACCTTCGCCCCCCACTATCCCTCTCTCTATTGCGATCGCTCTGGTGACCAGCACCACAGTCCCGGCGTCGATGTTCTTCGTGGCGAACAGCCCCCTCCCGCTGATCTCCGATTTCTTGATCTCCACTGGCCCGATGTACTCCGCGAGTTCAGGAATTTCTCCTCGGAACCCGGCCGAGACCCAGTCGGAGAGATCGAAGTTGCCGGTCCGGGATTGGTACTCGAGCTTCTTGCACTTATCCAACCACACATTCAGACTCTCGGCGTTCCCGTTCCCCTGAGGATCCAGCGAAGCCGCCGACTTGAAGCACTCGAGGGCAGCCGAGTACCTGCCGAGGCTCAGCAAGATCTTACCCTTGCAGACCAAGGCTCTGAAGTGGGAGCTCTCGATGGCGAGCGCCTCGTCGCAGTCCCTCAGCGCCCCGTCGAGGGACCTCAGCTTCGACCCCGCGTCGGCCCGGTTGGCGAGGGCCAGGCAGAGGGATCGCTGGAGCTTGGAGAACCTGTCCGGGTCGGAGGCTCGGTCGGCGATCGAGAGGTGGGCGCGGCAGAGGTCGATGAGCTGGGAGCAGAGGCCGGACGACTCGGCCCACTGCTCGCGGAGGAAGAGCTCGGTGGCTTTCGACCTGAGCTCCTGCAGGAGCTCTTCCTCTGCGGTGGCCATCTGCTGCTGCTGCTGCTGCTGCTATCGTTGCTCTTCTCTCGTCGCTGCTCGGTGAGATGGGGTCTACTGCACAGAGATTTCTGAGTTCTTCTCGGTTTGGGGTTGAGGGGGTGGAGGAGCGAGGAACTCTTTTTGAAAGTTTGGTGTGTTGTAACGGTCGGCATTTGGTTCCGTACTTTTATGCTTTTCCTTATCCGTCGTTTCTGTAACGCCAACGGCTATCATGGGATTGTGCTCCTCGTCTTTATTTTATTTGTTTTTGCTATTTTTATCTTTTCGCGATAAGATTTGTTACTGTTAATTGTCAGGGATTTAATTCATCCATTAGGTGCAATATAATGTTTGAGTCTTAATCAACTCAAATAAGGTTCCGTTTTCTATTAAAAAAAAAAAAAGCTCTATTTGTTTAGTTGAAAACACCTTCTTGAAAAATATTTTTCTTTTTTTTTTTTTAATTTGATTGGTGTAGAAAAATGAATCAATCTAAAATATTTTTTTAATCAACGGAAAATCTACTCATAATTTTAAGAAAATGAATTATACATCATTTTCCCAAATAAGACTTAATATATGCATTTGAAGTCGAAACTCTACTTTCAAGTGTGGAAACCCCAATATTGATTTCTAACATCCAAGATCAAGTCGCTAGTACTCAGGCTCAGGACCTTGGTGTCCTTGCCCGAATCCCTAATGCCTATGCTAAGTCCATTAAGCCTAAACCCAATACTCCAATGCTTGGGCTCGAGTCCTTGACACCTACACCTGAGTCTATTGAGCCCAAGCTCAAGGCCTCAATGGCTTGGCACCCAAACCTAGGTCCACAAAGGCCAAGTGTGGGATATCAATACTCGAGTTTGGATCTCCAACACCAAGGCTTAGGTCCATAAAAGTCGAGTCTAGTTCTTGTGCACAAGTCCATCAAGGCTGCTCCTGAGACCCAAGTGCTTGTGCCCGATCCTAACACTTGAGTCAGGGTCCATCGAGACCGATCCTAAACTGTAGTGCCCTTACCCAATTCTTTAATGGCCAATGCACAAATTATTAGCGCTCGAATAGTGTATGTTTATTTAGAAAAATTAGATTTTTCATATCAAATAACGAAAAATATTTTCCAATTCATTTCTAAATTTTAGTAAAATAATGAAAAATATTGCCATTTCTTTTTATAAATGTGACATTTTTTTGCAAAATAAACGAAACCTAAGGACACATCTTTGTTTTATCGGAAACTTTATGATAAATAAAAATATTTTCTATAAAAATCATTTTCAAGGAAAATTATTAAATTTCACTTGTTTGATAATTTATGTCTAATGATTTTCTTTTTGTTAAAAAAGGATGTTTTCAACTTAATTTTTTTGTTTTTGTTTTTTTTCAGTTTATGAAAAACGTTTTCCCCATAAATGGATTCGTATTCTCTCCTTTAAACACGGAAAGGTCGAAAAACAGTTTCTCTTCAGATAAATGTTTCCATGTCTCGGTGAATACTAATCAGATAATGAAAGCCTCACTGAACTCCCTATTCTCTGCTCCCCCATTTCGCACGAAGCGGAGTCATCTAGGCACCGCCGCAAACACATGGCGGCCGCCGCCGCAAGCAGCGAGCGGACCAGCGCCAAGATCCTGCTCACCTCGCTCTCGGCCATGGTCGCCGAATCGGCCACATTCCCCATCGACCTCACCAAGACGCGCCTCCAGCTCCACGGCCAGTCCCTCCCCTCCTCCTCCTCCTCCTCCGCCGCCGCCACCGCCGTCCGCGTCGCCGCTGACATCGTCCGCCGGCAGGGCGTCCTCGGCCTCTACCAGGGCCTGTCTCCCGCGATCATCAGGCACCTCTTCTACACCCCGATCAGGATCGTCGGCTACGAGAACCTGAGGAACGCGGCCGACGCGGGCGATCGGTCCCTCCCTCTCCTCGGCAAGGCTCTCGCCGGCGGGGTTTCTGGAGTCGTAGCTCAGGTAGAATTGCTCGAACTATCGTGTTGATTGAATTATTGGTGATGAGGTTACACGAGTCGGCTTTCTCTTGCTTAGATGAGCTCTGATGTGAGCTAAAAAGATGTTTACCCTCATCAATGGAGAGCGGTTTGATGCTTTCAGTTCTCGAAAAAATTTTATGTCTTGTTTTAGACTATGATTTCTTATGCTGCATTTTCTCCATGTTCAGCGCTTTTACTAGATGCATCTGTATTCAAGTAGATGATTATAATCTATTTATAAGCTGTTCAGAATTCGTGTTGGCGGTCTGCCCGTGGAATTGTCATCTGGGCAAGACTTTATGTAGTGATGCACGATGGTTTCAATTTAACTGTGTTCTTCGGTATATGGTTAGTTGTTCAGGTTGTGGCGAGCCCTGCAGATCTTGTCAAGGTGAGGATGCAAGCGGATGGCCGTATAGTAAGCCGAGGGCTTCAACCTCGGTACTCTGGGCCTTTGGATGCTTTCAGGAAGATTGTACACGAAGAAGGTGCCTCAGGGCTTTGGAGAGGGGTTTTTCCAAATGCACAGAGGGCGTTTCTTGTGAACATGGGGGAATTGGCGTGCTACGATCAGGCTAAGAGATTCGTTATTCAGAATCGAATTGCTGAAGATAATATATATGCCCACACCTTGGCGTCGATCATGTCGGGTCTATCAGCTACAGCTCTGAGCTGTCCTGCCGATGTGGTTAAGACAAGAATGATGAATCAGGCAACAAACAAGGACGGTAAGGCATTGTACCTAAGCTCTTACGATTGCCTGGTGAAGACCGTAAAATTCGAAGGCATAAAAGCTCTTTGGAAGGGCTTTTTCCCGACATGGGCGAGGCTTGGTCCTTGGCAATTTGTGTTCTGGGTTTCTTATGAAAAATTTAGAACAATGCAGGCATGTCATCATTCTGATAAACTATTTGAGCGGTACATTATGTCTACAATCACTTTGCATTGGATGCAAGGTTAAATCTCAAGTGAGAATAAGATAATCAGATTCCTTGCTTTCCAAGATTGAGCGCACCAAATGTCTCCGCTTTTTGCAGCATGGTCAATTTTCTCTGAGCTGCAATAGGTAGTCATAAGTCATTATCGCTTGCTCTTCTCCTTGAAAGTTCGTCTGGTGAATTAATGCTGTAGCCAACAAGGCAAGAACAATATGAAAATAATCCATTTTGGGATTGCGCTGGGGAAGATGGTGGAGGTGGTCATCAAAATGTTGTTGCTTGTTTTTGGCTTTTAAATAGAAATGAGATTTCTCTTTGTTTGAACTCCCTCTTCTCTCCAAATTCCTGACAAAAACTTATTACGACTTTTGTCTTGCTTCAAAGACATTTCTCATATGTTGACATATTGATCTCTGTCACCCCTCTTCTAAGCCCAAAATTAGAAACTTTATAATGCTGTTTATCTTGTGCAGTCTTTTATTTAATTGCTGGGATATGATTTATCCTTTGATGTTTAGGCCACAGCTTGGTAGTACACACGGTTCATAGAATTTGAGGCTCCAATTTTAGCATGCGAAGCTATTCATGGAGTAGTGTAGTGTCTGTAAGCATAGCCATTTATTTCCGCACACTATGCAACCTGTTGTTCCAGTGATTCTGTCAGTGTCTTAATTGGTTTTTAGTGTTTGATGAAGTGTCTGGAGTTGTTGGAATGTTATTAAGAGGATTTCTGTTAGCCAGGGCATGACTGAGTTGGGCAGCCTCTTCTCATCCACCCAGTTGCAGTGGATAATTCATTTTCTAGAGGATATGCTGGCCCAATGGGTGCATTTGGTTCAGCTTTGAAAATGGGCTTTGGGGCGATCCTTGGGCAAATGCAATTGTGTTTGGGAAAAATTTTGGAGGGTCATTGGGGAAAACAGTGCATTTCCAAAGGGGTTTAGCTCAAGGCAAGCAGCAAGGAGCATTCCGCTCCAGCTTTCCCAACATGCAAAGCCCTGAATTAATGAATTTTTTTTTTAATTCCATATTTACCATTTTTTTAAATAGAAAACCCTTAGATCTATTGCCTCTCTCTTTGCTCACCTCATGAACACAGCTCTGCTGGTGACATCGCTCGCCTCTCTTCCATTTCCTCGTTAATCTCCTCCGCTGCTTCTGATACTTCCAATTATTGTTGATTTTTAGTCACCCGATTATTTTTCCTCCACTTTCACTTCCTGTTTTGCAGTATAATTTTGCTGGGTTTAATTTGTTTCACTCTTTAGTGGACTGTAATGCCCGGTAGGTTGTAGGATATTTTTAACGTTCTGTTTCTGGGCACTTGTCCTTATTGCTTGATTACATGTTAATTCTAGGGTGAATTTCGTGCTCTCAGTTGATTATGTGTGTGATCAGGTCTGGCCCTGGGCTCAGGGACTGCAGTCTCTCTTTTTTTTTTCTTTTTTTTTTTCCTCATTGGTACTATAGAGTTAAAGGTTGTTTAATGGATTTTCTGGAAATGTTGTGGTGATGACGCTATAACTGAAGTATATGTCACTCTTCCAATTGTGCTTGATCTAAGAGCTTCACGCTCATCAGAAAAATCTTTCCTGGTGATGATAACGCTTCCCGATCTGTGTGGTAAAGTCAGACATTTGGTGAGTTCTTGACCTTAACTGGACAAAGCAGGAAAAAAAGAGAATTTAGTGGATTTTAGGTAAAAAGTATGCTTTTGGGCTGAATTTTCTCTTGGTTTGACTTCTGATCCTGCAAGAAATGAGCTGTTTTGAACGTTTTTTTTTTTTTTTTTAACTTTTTGGGTGGTGAAGACTGATTGTAATATAGTTCTTGTTTGTGCTCTGGCTGGCTTGCACGTGAAATCAGAGATTTATGTTTCTCAAACTTATACTTGGTAAATATTATTGATGTTGGGAGTAAACTCCTGCTGCATCATGTAGCAAAAATGTTGGATTCCGTCTATGTGCGAACCCTTTGGTGGTAATGGGCCCAAATGCTGAGTCCGGTGAATCAGATGGACTTCGGCATCGGGTTTTGTCAAATTACTAAGATATTCTTCAGGCATTGAGGGATGAATCCACGAATGATCCTCGAGATTTCACCGAGATCGCTCAAACCCATGCATACTGCCCAACCATTGCTTCTTGGGCATCAACCCTGATAAGATGCACCTCCATGTGCACGCAGTTGCAGCCTTTTTGGCCCTAGACTGAATATAGATCTGAGTTGGATGGTCCCTTGTCACTTGGATTTTTCTGGAATGGAGGTCACTGGCAATGGGTGCTGTCTCAACTGGAATATGTTACTTTTGTGCTAACTCATCTCTAAAACGGCGATTAGCATGTTACGATGCATCTACGACTGTCAGGAGGAGGCTGGTTTAGAGGGAGTTAAGAAAATAGCCTGGTTGGCAAGGAAGGGTAGGAATTGTACCGTCATTATCTACTTTATTAGATTGGAGTTTTGATCGAGAGTGGTAGCAAATTGTAAAATCGCTGGAGCCCACATTGTTTACAAAATCTGTATCAAATCTTTGAAAATTAAACCCACGATCTGAATGACTGGCAACTACAAGAAGTACGTATCCGTGTCTATTTAGCCCTAGCATTGTTCCATTTTGATGTGATTCTTTTAGCCTATCAAGAAATGTGTTTTTATTTTCATTAATGAAATTCAAACAGTAAAAGTTTCAGTCACTTTTTTTTTTCAATTTTAAACAAATTAAAACAAAAAACTAAATTGGTCACGGACTTTTTAAACATATTTCCATCACCAAGTCATTAAGAACAACTCAATGTCTCTCGGGGGAAACTAGTACAGCAACCCATCGCCATGGACTCCCATTTAAATCACGGAGCCGATCAGGGAGTTCAAACCCAGAACCTCCGAAGTGGAAAGGCAGAATAGCTAGATGTTAACACCCACAAGAATACCAAAAAAATTTGTTCCAGTTAGTAGTGCCAAAACCCAGCAGACTGTAGAAGTACAACTCAAAGCAATCGACACCCCTCCAGCCAGGTAGCCATGGGTCCTTCCGCTGAGCGCAACGGACAGACAAAAAGGAGAGAAAATTCAATGTCTTCAGATATGAAAACCTGTCCATCTTTGGAAACCGCTCAAATCACTTCCATCAGAGATCGCCAATCCAATTCCGGTCCTCCCTCCGCTGCCAACACCTCTGTAATACAGCCTCCACTCACTTGCCTCCCCATCCAACTGAACCAAGCATGGACTCCCCACTCCTTCACCATCCCATCCTCCATCTGATTTTCCCAGGATTGCTTCTTCTCCAAGCCTCCTCCAATCCTTCAACCCGTCCGAAGAAACCGCGGCGCCTATGCTCCTCTCTCCGTGTCGGCCCACGCCTTCATACACCATCAAGTACTGGCCGTCTTTCTTGTTCTTCAACACACGAGCATTCACAGCCCCTCCCTCATCGAAGCAACCTTTCCTCCCTCCCAGTATCTTCCCCAGCTTCAGCCACTTGATGCCGTCCCTCGACCTCGCCATCCCGATGCAGTACTCGCCCTTCTCCGCATCGAAGGAATGGTAATACATTCTCAAATCTCCATTCGCATGGAAAACGACCTGTGGCGAAGATATGAACAGGAAATCCCACTCGTTCTCTGACCCGACGTCAAACAGAGCTCCGCTGTGATGCTCCCCTTCAAGTCTTGCCCAGTGCCTGCCATCCTGACTCATGGCCAACCCCGGCAAGGACTTGAAGACCTCTCCTTTTCTGCTGCAGAATCTTTCGGGGTTTTTCACATCGAGTTCAAAAGAATCATCGAAATACTTGACATTTTCAGAAGTATGGCCAGTGTAGTAGAGCCAGTAAACAGCACCGGAGGCTCTGACTATGTTACTGGACATAATCACCACCTCACTAGGCCTGATGCTCATTGTGTCGAAAGCCCACCAATCTTTGCTGCAATTCAATACCACACCTGCAACATTGGTGGATGTTACCGATGCTCCTCTTCCGCGCTCCCAATGAATCCCATTGCTGGAAACTGCCAATCCAATTGCATCAGAACTAGGATCCTGATCTGAGCTTCCATGGTACCACATGTACCACCTCTCTTCCTCATCGCTCAAGAACCTCTTCACAACTGGAGACCCGACTTCTGCACTGTCCCACGAGTTTGCAGGGCCCAAGTCAAGCACCAAACCTCTTGAGCAAAGCAATGTCGTGGAAGAAGAAGCCGAAGAGGAGGCGTAATTATCTGACGAGGGTGTTGCCTTTTCCAGGAATTTCGAGCCATGACCGGATTCAAAGCTTGGATTTTTATCGGTTCCATTGGTGATGTCCGCGTTGGGCTTCGTGGAACAGCGAGTGACGAGAGAAGGGGTGCGCCTGGAGTCAAACGTGATCTTATGGAGAGTGAGCAGGTTGGGTTTGTGAGGGGTCGGACATGGAGGAAGAGAGGTAGTTGGGTTGGTAAAATTGTGAGCGGTAGTGGGAGTTGCAAGGAAGCTGAAGCTCTTCATGGTTGGAGATGTTGGTGAAGAGATGAATCAAATTGAGCACAGAGGATGTTGACTCCTGAAGTGGGGAATTATGGGCGATGACTGGTGAGACTTTGAGCCACTTATCATTAGGATATTTTTTTGGTCGTATATCATTAGGATATTTGAAGGGAGAATTGAAAGCAGAGATAGGCTCCTTCTCTGGCTATCTTTTATCTCCCAATAAGCTCTCATCAACGGGGTCCCCACGTTTATCTCAGGAGGATCTGACAGGTGCTTAGGAGGGTGGCCTGCTTTTCTAGCTACTTCTCTCAGTCATGTGACTCGTTTGTGGATAACAATTCTCCATATGGTTTAGTGATATCTTCCATTTATTTTCAAATTTTTTTAGCTAAGTTATCCGCATAATGATGCTCTAGGTATCCGAAGCAAAATCTGCGTACTTGCTAACGTGCCCTATTTGTTCAAACACGCATTTGCAGTATATGAAACTCGACATACAGCCCCAAAAAAAGTTATCAAGCGGTGAAGTGGAAGATAGATGTGCCTTTTCTTCTAGCGTTTCAAGTTTTCTTATTTATCTGGATATAACTGCTGATCTATTTTCTAGGAAGATCTTGTATGGGCAACCTAAGAGTAACCATGTCATCATCAACAAGAGATACAGAATCGGGTTGAAAGGAGGAAAAGAAAGAAGTGGGTTTCTAAGTGTTACCTAATGCCGACGAGTTGAGGAAAAGGACGTTCATTTCATGAAATACATTATGCTTGTCTTTTCTTCCAAGATTTATTGTGTTGGTTAGTTACTTGGTTTCTCCTCTTTAAAAGCATAAACCTGTCTTGATGGGCATCAACCTCTTCGCATCTCACTACTAGTACTATCCCAAGCTTTTCTGACTTAACAAAACCCAGAATTCATGGAATGCAGTCTATTTCCCACCCTTTTGCTTTATCCCCTTTTCCGGCGTAAATGTTTGAAAATTCAAGAATGATCTTTTGTCCGATGCTTTTCTTCATGTGCTCGGATTAAAGAGAGGACAAAGAGAATGTATGCTTGCTGCTTAGGGAAGACAGCTCATGAAGCAGTATTATTCCTACTTTCTCCGCTTTTGGTTCGTCCTTTTAAGAGGATTGCTCTACATTTGGTTATTCTCACATTTTGCAGAATAATCAAGCAACTAAGGGATTACAAACCGCTAAATATGCACCTAAAAGAGAATGAATGGGTATTTCGAGAAGCAACCATTACATTGCACAAATTTCTCATGATTATGCATCTGCCTGGGCAGTCATTACGAGGGCAATTGGAGATTCCAATTTAATTCCATTTATTCACTCCATTACATCATTCATTGGTTAAAATAAATCCATTGCGTCATTCATTTTGTTAAAACTAAGCATAGATTTCAGACGACGATAGCAAATAATAACATCGTTGAATATAAAGCGTGCTTCATCTCATACGCCTGAAATTTCCAAACCTTCTTGCTCATCAAAATTCTCCAATACTACTCTGCCGTTCTACATCGACAACAGCATATGTCAAAATTATGCACAACCCTTGTAAGTACTCTGCAATAAATCAAATTAGCTCCACCAATAATTTCTACCTTAAGCTAAAGTTGCATTCAAAAAATGAAATTTGAAAAGATAAGATCTAAGAACTGTAGCTCATCATAGAACTATAACTCATCGTGACCACTGACCACCTTGAGACCCCAGCTCATGTCCTCGCAGTGTCTCACATGAGGCACCAATGCACCTGTGTCGGTTCCCGCCTTAGTCTTGCAGTCATAGAAAGGAGGAGCGTGAAAGCATGGTTCCATCGACATGGCTCTACGACAAGGTGGGTTGGGAGCAGTTCTGTTCTCAGGCTTGTAAAGGATCCAAGGCTTCAAACCCCCAAGGCCCTGAGCTACATACCCAAATGTCGACCACGAACTGGTGACTAATACATCAGACATACTAAGGAGATACATTTCAGCCCACGCTTTCTGGTTGTGTAATTGCCTTTCTGTCTGCTGGTATTCTTCATGGCTCGGTTGATAAATCCCAACCAAGTCCCCATTGACAGTCGGGTACTCCCAATACATGTCTTTTAGTTTTTCAGAGTATCCGGAACTTAGAGATGTCAAAAGAACGGCTTTTAGCTTCTGGTTTTCTAGAGGAGAGCTGATAAATCCTTTCTCATCTACTTCAGGCAGCAATTTCTCCTTCAGTGTGCAGGCTAATATTTGGTCCATTACATGTGGGAATGGACCATTTCCCTCTTCGAAAACTCTTACCTGGATCCCGATCTTCTCATCTGCCTTTGCTAAATAAGCCTGGTAGTACCTAGTAATCAGTCCCCACACCCGATTAGTGGGATGAAAGAGGTACCTACCCAAGTGGTGAAAAACAGTCTCTTTATCAGGAAATAATTTGCTCAGTTCTTCATCAAAGGAGGACATCAAGAACAGGGAGGGGACAAAATAATTGTCTGTCTTCAAAACCAACCAAGGAACCTTGGCAAGTACAGTTTGTTCTTCATCGCAGAAGAAAAGCTTGTCATGGTCTCCATAGTCATGGGCCAAGTGGAGATATAGATAGGCTGGTAACGTGTTGGTAGATGTGTTTATGATGTTATTTTTCAGCATGTTTCCATGACAATTGGGAGAATTCTGGCCAAAGCTTTGGAACTGATTAACAAGGGGGAAATCAGTAGGAAGTAACCAAGATTTCCCTGGAAATGGTTCGCAGAAGAGATCCGCCATGTCTTTTCCTCGGTCAACAAGCAGGACACGATTGGTCAGGAGAGCATAAAGAAATGCTGAAGCCAGGGTCAATATTCTGTTTCCCAAGCCACTGAAAGATATCCAGACAATATATTTACAATCTGTAGATCCAATAGCCTTGCCAGAATTGATGTTTGCCAATGTCTCATTATAGGACTGAGTGTAGGGACCGCAGCGCTTATGAAGCTTTTCGTACTCTCTGAGCTTGGAAACGAGAAATGAAGAAGGCTTATGGGGTGAAATCTTCTGATAGATGGCTGACTGGAACCTGCTTAAGCACGATTGCTTATCGAACTCAGCAGCAAGAAGCCCGCCGAGCAAATCATTCTTAGGCAAGTCCACTGGCGGAGAGTAACTGTCAGTGTCATCTGAACATACCAAATGGAAGCACAAGACAAGGCGATTAAAATTTTCCAAGACAACAAAACAACAATGGTGGCGGCAGCAGCAGCAGCAGCAAGATAAGAGGCTAAGGGACAAGTGATTGTTCATAAGCAACTTTAGCATGGTGTAGCCAAGCAAAAAGAAAAAAAGCTAAAGACACTAGAATTGTAAATGTTGGAGATCTAGTTGACAAAAGCATCTCAGAGGATAATTTTATTTCACTCTCTAACGTCATGCTGCCACTTGAACATTTTTGTGGACTCACAAGAGACAACTACAAAACCCTGAGACCGAACACGCTATCATGTTAATCATCATTAAACTTAGAGAAACACAACATGAGACACCAGCAGCGGGGCCATCGACGTATGCATGGAAGGGGGAAAGAGCAATCATGATAAGCTAATTAAAGCCTCAGTAGAACCGTTTAAAGTGAACTCAATCTTCGACAAGCTCAAATGAATTATCTTTATCTCGTAATAATCACAGAGGCAGCAATACAATTGTCGAAGATTCTCTCTTGATTAGGACCAAGCACCGGCAACTAATCTGAATGATGGAGGACAGCTTTTTGATTTTTCATCTCCCGAGCACTAGCTATTAACCTCAAATCATGCGAAACTCGCTATCCTTAGCAGATCAAAATCAGTACAAGACGAGGGGAACGTAAAAGAGGTCGATCAAAAGCGACTGCAAGCACAGCCGTAATGAACATCATCCACGCCCAGGCGACGTCGAATCTACCTGAGACCAGCGGCGTAGCGTTGCCACTCAGCGCCCTCCCGTCCAGAACCCTCGCTTCCGCGAACCCGACGGCGCGATCGGGAGGTCGCCGCGCCCCGTCGCGAGGATAGAACACCGAGATCGTCGCGAGGAGAGGGAGGACCAGCAGAGTCGAAGCCAAGATGTGGTTGAGCCTCATCGCGCCGAGACCGAGCCTCCTCGCGGGCGCCGGGAGGAACCCGCGGCGGGCCGAGCCACGATCCGGGGACGGCGACGGCGACGAGCGCCTCCGGAAAGAGCTCAGATCCATTCGGGAGCGCCGGCCATTCCGAAAAGCTCGTCGCCGATGACAGCGGACGGGCGCTTCACGTCGCGAGATCGATGAAGAAGAAGATGAAGAGAGAGCGATGCGGAGCTGGAGTCCGATGAAGCTTTGGCGAAGAAGAAGAATAAGAAGGAGGCGGACTGGTCGGGGCCCGGGGGAGTGGGGGAGTGGGGACGACTTCGGGGAGGGAGTGTGATTGGCGGTCAAAGCTGCCCGACGTGTTGTCCTCAGGTTGTGCTGCTGTCGTGTCGCGCGCTGTTATGGAAAGTTTGGGAACTTTGATGATCGATAAGATATTAAGATCCACCGACACCGACATGATTAGCGCGCTAAATCGACGCTTGCACCCTTTCGATGCTCGATAAATGAGCGGATCTTACTGGCGTGATGCAAATGGTAACATCACCTTGGGATGGCAGTTCGCTGCACCGGTCGAAAATTATATTTTATATGATTGTTCTAATCATTGGGATTTGTTCATAAGGGTAATAATATGCGAAAAATTGTAACGAATTAAGCATTCACAACAATCAGTTCTGTGTTAAAATTTATGCAGAATATTATCCAAAGCAGATCCAAATTTTTTCGGGTACATTTATCATGTCGGTGCTACGTGAAATGTAAAATTACCGAAATATGAAATGTAATATAAGCAAGTTAATTATTTCGAACGGGTAAAATAACAGGAATCCCCATATATGTACTACATGCAATATTTTGAGGTCCTTCCCTGAGATTTGATGTACACAGTACTGGGGGGATCCTCAATTAGTCACACAGGGTTTCACATGGGTACAGTTTACAGGGGTGATGCTTTTTCCCGAATAACAACAAATGAAGAGAAATCCAACCTGACTTTAAGGAATGCCTTCCATCAATTGTCCTGTCTTCTTCCTATTCCTAAGTTGCCCCTTATATTACTCTCTCCTTCATTCGAGGAAGAACCGTTCATTTCCGATTCCGAGGCACTATAATTTCCTATTCCGATTTTTTGAACCATCCGCATGATTCTAATTATCTTCTTTTTATTTTTTAATCCATCACATAAAATTCCTTCCGGAAAGTTAGGATGTCTTTCGTTGAGCGCCATTATATCAATAAATTGAACAATCAATCCTAAAAATAGTATGCAATCCATGTTTAAATCTTGAATGGTAAATCCATTACATTAAAATCGAGGTCGCCTCAGTTGCAAGATTTAATAAATTCGACAATGGATAGGCTAGAGATGCAAAAATTTAACACGGTAAGCCAGTTTAGTAAATAACATCTCTAAATGTAAATGATTATTTAATTTAATGGGTATGTGCAACGCCCAACAGAAACCCACCACGTCATATAATAAGTTATTGTGGTATATTAAGTTTTAAATTTTCTGCATTATTCATTTCGGACATGGCCCTATAGCACGACCCCCGGAATGGGGTTTGGCCTGGCATAAATCGAGACCCGTGCCGATCCGGCTCAGATCTTGGTGACACGCGTCGCGCGCGCGCGGGACAACTGCTGACACTTTGCACCGCAACGGCATTCTCGCTCTGCTGCTCCCAGCTCCCCGCCGACCGTCTCGATCCCCCAACCAAAACGAGCCACTTGTCAGATCGCCAGGGACCCATGCCTCAAGTTTCGAAACGGATTGGACCAATATCTTACGCACGATGGGGCCGCGCCGCACCGGATCCCGGAGCATAACGAACTCGCATCCTGCTGCACCGGCAGAGCAGAGCTCTACAGGGAGCACCGAAGAGCCACTTCCGGTCGCTTCGTTTCCGACGCCAGCGAGAGAGATTTCAGGTGCGAGTGCGAATTCGGATACGGCTTCCCGCACTCGTCTTGCCGGTCGAGGTACGATCTCTGCTCCGCCATTGACGAGTTTTCATCGAGCTCGAGGACGACGTGATGGCGAGTCGCCGTGCGCTACGTCCGTTCGCATTTTCGTGCTGCGTCGGTATCTGCCGGAGAAGATGGAGATTTTTCGCTTCGATCGTCGGAGTCGACGTCGAATCGTCACCTCCGGCGCACAATCTCTGTCCCCCTAGCCCTCCTCTTCCCCCCTCTACGTCGGTTTCTTATTTTTCGTGCTCTGAATGTTTGTTGTTCCCTTCGAAAGGCACTTATACTGGACTTAGGGTTGTACGCTGCGAAAGTGCTGATCCGGATCCGTCCACAGTCACCGCCTCCGCCGGTTACGTAGCCTATGATGATTGAGTGATGACTGCGGAATCTCTCTTTTTCTCTCGTTCATTTGAGCTCGCCGCGCAGCTTGATAACAATCTTTTTTTTTTTTTTTTAAATGCTGTTGCCGGTGGACAATTCCGTTCTCTTCGTGATATTTGAGCTGAGACCTCCATAGCTGGCGTGGTTCTTTTGTAGATGTGGGTGTGTTTCCTTTTCATTTCATCTGATAGGTTTAATTGAGTGATATATCTGTCCCACTTGTATATTTCTAAATCTGGCTTTCCGCGCTCAAGACTTCCTCTTTTCTGCGAGTTTACTGGTTTGCGTCATCATGGATGTCATTGGCAGGATGCTTTTCCCTTATTCTTTGGTTCTGCTTAGTTACTCATCATACATGTCTCGGTATTACAGAGTATATGCATACTTAAAACACAACAAGAGCTCATTCCAGGACTGCAGAGATGAAGTTTGGCAAACATTTTAAGCGACAAAAGGTGCCCGAGTGGGTCGAGGCCTATATGGATTACAACGCTCTGAAAAGGATCTTAAGGGAGATAGTGCTCTTTAAGCAGAGGAAGCAACCAGCAACGCCTTTGAGAACCTTTCAGCGAAGATTGTCATTGCACAGATCCTTTGGTGGACTAACTGTACCAGCTAGCAATCCACCTAGCGAGAGAGATATTGAGGACCAAGTGATCACTGTTAATTCATCGCCAGGGGAGAGTTCTATGCAATGTTACAGGACTGACTTTCTCAAGCAATCTAAGGAAGGAGGAGATATTGAGGTCAAGTTCTTCAGGAAGCTTGATGAAGAGCTTAACAAGGTAAATACCTTCTATAAAGATAAGGTAGAGGAACTGATGAATGAAGCTTCTTCACTAGATAGACAGATGGATGCACTGGTCGCCTTGAGAATTAAGGTGGAGAACCCTGATGCTAATGGCTCCAGTTTGAAGACATATTCGACCAACACTGCCACCACAGAGCTGTCACCCAGTGACGATCTAAATGAAGATGGTAATTCAGGTAAGGGCGTGGCTTATATTCAGTCATTGCATTTAGTATTTAAAGACTTTGGTTTTGCATGCAGTGGGGAGTTCTTGTGATGATAAAATACATGAGGGTTTGAGTTAATATGTGTCTTAAAATTGTGAGTGCATGATTATAGAAACCATTATTTAATCTAGTAAATATCACAGTAAGATAAACACTTCCTGCTCAATAGGGTACTTCTCTCACTTAACAAAGATAGGGGTTGAAGCCTTTGGGGTACTTTGCTTGGAAGAATCTATCTTAGGGTGATGTACCTATGCAAAATAATTTTCTTTTCTAATCATGGAGCACAGTACTCAATGTGATGATATACCAAAAAGACACAAAAAAAGGAGGATCGGCCATCCATCTCATATGACCTGTTCTGTAGGCATGTGCAGACAAGAGGTGAATGGATGCAGACAGGACCCCCTTGAAGTACTTGAGCACGTGAAGATTCACAAACCACTCGAAACTCCTATTTCCACATTGAAAGGCGTTTTCCGAGATTCCAAAGATGTTGAACTGAGATTCAAAAAAGAGGAGCTGAGGAAAGTGGAAGAAAGACTGAGGCTCGTATTCATTGAATTCTATCAGAAGCTCCGCCTTATAAAGCTTTTTAGGTGAAATATTGTAACTTCTTTGTTCCTGGGGTATTTACTTTCCCTCTATTGAATATTTATTGCTTTCCTATGATGAGACCAGCTTTATGAACCTCTCAGCCTTTTCAAAGATCTTGAAGAAATATGAAAAGGTCAGACATCAGCACCAAACTGCTAGGTTTCTTTGTCGCACCTTTCAGCTTCCTTATTCGCCACATAATCACGTGATAATGTATATAACTGTCACTTGATAGCAAGTATGGTTTAGCGATAATTTTAGGATTCTCTTGTTTTTTCCCATATCATAGATCACTTCACAAAGAGCAGCCAGATCATACATGGAAATGGTGGACAACTCTTACCTAGGCAGCTCTGATGAGGTTTGTTCTCTAACCAACAAGCTGGTGTGTGGTCTTTGGGATATCGTACTATGTAACCCTTCAGGGGAACCCATGTAAAATTCAGCTTTAAATATATCCTCAGTACAGATAAGAATTTATGCTCAGAATGGTTGATGGATGTAAGAATTCTCTATTTTCTTTGGTCTTATGCTTTGTCTGGTTATACTTCATCTACTTGATGAGAATAACCATTTTTAGGGGGTTAGAGTAATATCAACCATGATCCTATCCCAATTCCTAATACCTCGTGCTAATAAGGAGGATAGGAGTGAATACATTAGTGAACCTGGTCCAGAGCCAAATTAAAAAATACAAAAGCTTTGCCAAGTTTTATAAAACCCATATTACTCTTACCTGTGCCTTGTGAAAAGAGCATTACTCTCATGCTAAAAGACTATCTGTACATAGGTCACTAGTCTCTTGGAGAGGGTGGAAGCAACTTTTGTCGAGCATTTTGCTGACTCAAATCGCAGAGAAGGCATGAAGTCATTGAGACCGAGGCCAAAAAAAGAGAGGCATAAAGTAACATTTTTCTCAGGTGAAGGATATTTGTCTCAATAATGTAATTATATCGGGATATATTCACAATTTCAGGTCTTCATTGCTTGTTGGGGTTTGAAAAAACCACAAACTGCATTGTGATTCTTCTGGTTTCCAGGTTTCTTTTCTGGTTGCTCAGCTGCTCTTGTGGTTGCTGTTGTTCTGAGAATAGAAACCAAAAATCTTATGGATAGGGAGGAAGGTGCAAGATACATGGAAAACATTTTCCCTTTATACAGGTAGGATAGACCTTGCTGAAGTTTAAATTACTTTTCCATGAAATACCTAAAAAATGCATCTCCAATACCCATCTAATTGGATGCATGAATCCCATTAATGAAAATCTTTTTCCCCCATGTTTGCAGTTTTTTTGGATATGCCATTCTCCATATGCTAACATATGCAGCAAATATATACTTCTGGAGACGATATCGGATTAACTACCCATTTATATTTGGGTTTAAGCAAGGCACAGAACTGGGATATCGCGAAGTATTTCTTGTAAGCACTGGGCTTGCAGTACTTGCACTTGGCAGTTTCCTGGTAAATTTGTACCTGGATTTGGGCTCAAAAACTCGAAATTTCAAGACATTCACTGAACTGGTTCCTTTAAGCTTGGTCACGGTATGACAATGCAAATAGTCCCCATCTCCCTGTTCTATATGCATTTCATCCTTCCAACTATCAATGTTGCTTATGCTTATGGTATGATTCTTTCTGATAAGCTGTTCTTTTAGTGCAGGTCGTTCTTATAATAATTTTCTGCCCTTTTAACATCTTATACAGTTCGAGTCGCTTTTTCTTCATCAGATGTCTTTTTCACTGTATTTGTGCTCCTCTCTACAAGGTAAACGAGATGAGACGTAAAGTATCCATTAGGATGTAGAGCTAGACAGTGATACAGTTTAATGTGTTCTGTCCTAGCAGGTTACTCTTCCAGATTTCTTCTTGGCAGACCACCTTACCAGCCAGGTGTAAAGTTAGAAAGTGCTTTTAATTTTTTCATCAGCCACTCCATGTAGAGACATATGCTCAACATACTTTCCATCATCCTAATTTTCAGGTGCAGGCTATAAGGAGTCTGGAGCTGTACATTTGCTACTATGGGTTGGGAGAGTATTCTCAGAGACAAAATAAGTGCCACAGACATGGTGTCTATAATGTTTTCTATTTCATTGTTGCCATCATCCCATATTGGATGCGCTTCCTGCAGGTGACATTTTGCTACAAGTGTTCTCTGGTAACTTTCACAACAGCATGGGGATAAGTCGAGAGAATGCTGTTGCGAAATTTTTTTGTGATTTTTGCACAATCATAACTTATGATTGGTAAAATTACTGAGTTTACTTTCAATATATAAGCTTCCGTTAAGTGGATGATTGACAAAATGATCTGATTGTTAATCATCTTAGAAAATACAATGAGCCAATAGAAAACTTGGAAGTACAACGAATTTGAATAAAAGTAACTCCAACATGGAGTAACTGTTACTGTAGTTAGCTATTGCAATTGGTTTATCTGAAGTACATTTTGGAAGGACTCTTGCTGATTTGCATTCTTTTGCTGCCTTGAGTTCACTTGGTAGCATGAAAATAAAATAATATATATATATATATATAGAGTAGTGATGATACGAAAATCCAAGGACACAACTGCTTAACTTAGAAAACATTTGCGCTGAAACGACTTGTTTTGTGAGAAATGGCATTTAATCCTCTGAATAAATGCTCCCTGACAGCATTTGCTTGTCTTCACTGTCAGAGTACTTCTATGTAGTAGCCCGGTATAAATGGAAAGTGTAGCTGGAGTCTCATGATAACTACTTTTACATGAATCTTGAGCATTGACTTTTGAAAGAGATTTCTTGTTATCGCTCAGTGCCTCCGTCGATTATGTGAAGAAGGAGATGCGGTGCATGGATTCAATGGGTTAAAATACTTCCTGACAATTGTGGCAGTTCTAGTAAGAACCGCTTGTGAACTCAAGAAGGGACATGCATGGTTGGTTCTTGCTTTCATCAGCTCAGCTATCGCGACAATAATGAACACATATTGGGATATTGTAGTAGACTGGGGGCTTCTTCGAAGGCATTCCAGGAATTTTTACTTGAGGGACAAACTTGTCATTTCACATAAAAGTGTTTATTTTGCAGCCATGGTACATGACTACTTGTTATGCCAGAATTTGTTTGTGCTCTCTCCTTTTACGTGTCTTTGGGTTGATATTTTTATTTTCCTTCCGGATGTCATTGTAGATCCTAAACGTAGTCTTGAGACTGGCCTGGATGCAGCTCGTGCTGGAGTTCAAATTGCGTTCCCTGCATAAGATGGCAGTTACAACAATTGTATCTTGTCTAGAAATCCTTCGTCGTGGAATCTGGAGCTTCTTCAGGTACTGTACCTCTTCAAATATACACAGGAAATTCAGTGTCTATTTGCTGATTGAATTACTGTATTGATAAAACGTTCAGCCGTTAAGAAGTGGCATGAGCAAGAATGAAACATCTTTCACTGATTGTGCTGATCAGAAGAAGGCTTATTAATGTGGATTCTTCGATATCATAGCAACAAAAAGGTTTTGTTTTACGACATCGTTAAAGAGGATTGCAATTTATCAGGTTGGAGAATGAACATTTAAACAATGTGGGAAGGTACAGGGCATTTAAGTCTGTCCCGCATCCCTTCAGTTTCTATGATGAGGGTAATGACGATGACAACTCTGAGAAAGATGACTAAGGTGATTCGGAGTTCAAATCCATGAGGTCAATATGGTGCTCCACATGGGCAATCTGCAAATAAAGTTTTCATCAAAACATGCGGCTTTTCGGCATGTGTCAAATTCTACCTTCCATGCAGGGCTCAGGCTGTTCCAGCTAGCTTGATTGTCTTAATCAAGTAGCAAGCAGAAACGGGACATACAGTCTACATTTTAATCCACATGAAACTTGTCAGTGAAATTGATTTTAGTTCATCATTCATATTCATACTTGGCCTATTATATGTCGTGGACTTTTCTGTTTTCAGATTAGAAACATGCAAAGGTCCAATCTAGGCATGCCGGAAGCCATCCATCATGTTACGGAATTCTTTTCGAACTAAGAGGAGAGAGTTACCTTAAATTTAGGAAAGATGAGAACTTTTTCTTGTAGTGTTATCCCAAAGTAGTTTAGCAGGTGCTTCGAAATGGTGGCCAATGCTTTCATTTGGTGAGGAAGCATATGCGAGGGTTAAGGGTCAATGTGTCTGAAGAATTTGCTGTGAAGAAATTGAGTGAACTTTGGCAGTGCTATCTTTGCCCTACTCTAGAGATCCTAAAATTTTAGGTAGGGCCAAGAAACTGTTCAAACAGGTTACCGTTCGGACGCTGCTGAAACTCGACTTGGTTGTGCTTTTCGTTCATTCACCACGGAGAAAATGTGAAGTGCTTCACTGAGTGGGAAATTTTGCTTGAGGTTATTGATTGATGGAGCGCTTTCAATCTACTCAGAACAAAAGAAGCAACTGGTTTGGCACTACAATTTGAGATTTGGTTAATATGATTTTATAAATCAACACGAAAAGAATACTGGCTGCGTCAATTTCAAGGATAATTAGATAGACATATATTTGATTATGTACATGCGTCTGACATAGATTGTTGACGGAAATCCAGTCAAAGCTTTACACCACAAGCTTAAAAAAGGAAATGAGATTTGCATTGAGATTTTGCTCTTGCATCTTCTCACTAGAATTGTCTTCACAGTGGGGAAGGAGGATGGGTGGACCGAATCGTTCTTCCGGTTAGGTTACTGAAATTGCATGCATTCTCGTTGACACTTGAAAATGACGTATAAAAGGATATGATATTCATCCCATTGGAATGACTACCCACTTCAATTACATAATCAATACTTGCAAGGCATCAGATCGTCTGCTATTACTTAGGAGCTTGAAGGTATCTCTGAAACCAAAAGCCTCCACTGAGATATTTGGAAGGAGAGACAGAGAAAGCTAAGGTTGATCCATCACAAGAAGTTTTAAAATCAATCAAAGCCAGAGCAGATAAATGTCTCAGAATAGAGCAACCGGTAACTGCGTATGATATTCCATTTCCCAGAACTCCACTACATAACACTCCAAAGTCGATGTTGATCCAGAAGGGAAAAAAATCAGCAGCACCGGCAGCTTAACTAGGAAACCATCATCTATTTCCATACAAGTTCAGCAATTTTCCCAGAACTCCACTACATAACACTCCAAAGTCGATGTTGATCCAGAAGGGAAAAAAATCAGCAGCACCGGCAGCTTAACTAGGAAACCATCATCTATTTCCATACAAGTTCAGCAATTTTCAGCAATATGATGACAACACGATGATTTCTTGGGAAAATTAAAGATAAGCAGAAAACAGCTACAAGAAACTACTGTCATTTCTGCATACAGCAGACTTGGAACAGGTTTCACGCAGAACCTTTTCTCTAGATCCAAGGAATATCTTTTTGCATCAATATCCCTCACTCGTCCCTAGAGGCAGTATCCAACCCAGCTGAAGGGCTGTCTGCGAAGTACTCCTGGTGCTTCACATTGACACCATACTGGGAAACAAAAAAAGAAAAGAAAGAAGGAACAGTGCCTTTGGTCATCAATCATCTATTGCACACGAGACAAATATGTAAAAGGATGAAAGTAAGATAGGTAGCACAGGCAACTGCAAGATGTCCAAGCCAAATTATTACTTCAATGACTGAAGGTTCTGGATTCTAACCTCACGTAGAGCTTTTGAGAGATCGTCCATTGACAAGATTAGGCGCTTATCCTGTAATAATAAAGGTCAGACTGTGAAGAGAGGGAATTAGATTAGATGCTACTTTCAGATGTATGACATTAACACCTTCTGCTGCTTATCCCTTTTGTCTTTAACCACTGTGGTCTGTCTTGCCCTGCAATGCCTGTTATTTACATAAAATTATTTCAGGAAGTCAGCTCAGACAGACTAGAACATCACTGATAAACTGGAAAAGGAAGCAGCACTGAAATAAACAAGACCAAGTAACATAAAATGCTAACTTTGCATTGTTCAATCATACAGGAATCAATGTCAAAGTTTGATGTCTGTATATGTATCCCCTCTTTAAAGATACTTATACCTAGACATTCTATTCTTTTCACACTACCAAAATAAAAGAAAAAAACATGTTCCTCAAATTGAAATCCTTCTTTCATCAGCTCACTTCTTATATCCTCAAGTCATGTACGTTATAAGTGCTAAAATTGAAAGAAACATTTCAGTCAAACACAACACATGTTTCCTCAGCAGTGTTAATGACTAAGGTAAACACATCAGCGAAAATCAATAATTAGAAAGAAGATAACTGCAGTTACATACTGAAGAGCATCGCTAGCAATATCTGCAACGAACTTCTGTGTAGCAACAGCTACCAGCCTTGTTCTGCAAGTACAGGGGAGAATAAGAATCAATACTCCATGCCCTAAATAATCAGTTAACTCCCTATGTAAATATGAAGGCAACGCCATCCAAAGATTCATATACAAAAGAACTCTTTTGTCTAGAACACTAATGACCTGACAACTATGATTCAGGTAATTAGGTCCAACAAATAAACGCCAAGGCTATTGGTGTCTAGTCCCAATAGATTATGGTCCACCACAATACCCTCAAATCTTAATCAAGATGCATGTACATTTCAACTACTTTAAAAAAGGTGTCATGGTCATCAGGATGCTATGACAAACCACGATCATGCTGTGCTCAATCTGAAATCTGTAACATATCCTATAACAAATTCTTTAGAACTTTGGTAGTTCAGCCATAGCCAATTGGGCACATGGAAGCAACATAATGATGATGCAGTTCTGAGTCCTCTCAATGGGAAGTGTTTCTTTTCGATACTCTGACAGAATTACTAATGTCCACCTCCTCCAATTACGACAATCCAAATTCAATATTTTGTCACCAATAGATCCAACATCGTTCAGAATCCTGCAAGGCTAACCCACTATGTACATTCTTTCAGTCAAAATTCTTATCATCTTCTCTATCCAAGAATCTGTCATTGCCTTTCAATTACATCTTCATCCATGAATCTTTTGCTCCTTACAAACATCACTGAAAAGGTGAAATCATTCAATACTAATGAATAATAAAAACCCATAAAGCTTTCTGTTTATTTTACATCAAGTCCCAAATAACACAGACTTAACATACAGCTTCTTGCTTTCCTTTATGCCACAACCCCAGAACGCACTGCAGAATTCTAGAATGTAATTGACGCACATTATTAGAAATGAGAGAAAAAGGAGCCAAATGCTAGCTGCTATGACGAATTTTAGTTGCAATACCTAACTAGGAAGATTTTACCGGCTCGAAGAAGCTCAGAATCAACCGCTTCAGAACCAACCGTCCCCAACCTAGCGGTTGATTCGTAACGACTAACTGGAAATAAAACTTTCAGCCAAATAGTTTTTCCACAATCAAAGACCCGCAAACGTCACAGCTCTCCAGGGGAGCACATCGACCCGACTTCTCAAATTCTAAGAAAAGCAACGACATCTGCCGGAACCCACGATTCATATCAGGCGCAGCGGTCATATATCATCTACCGGGACACGTTCAATTGTACCAAAGCATAGCGAAAATCGAATTCAACGCGCGAGCACTGAAGTACCTACAGTCGGACATCAGGACACTGAAACCCGCTCTTCCCCAAGTAGTGCTCCACCAGCTCATCGGGTACCTGGGGAAGAAGGAATCACATGAGAATCGAAAACCCAACAAGGAAAAAAGCGCCGATCGTCGCTCAGACATCGACAAGTATCGATCTTTGAGCAAAGAGAAGGAAGGAGGAGGAGCAAAGAAGCGAAATTCGGCTGCTTTACAGTGGGGGTGTACTCCATGAGGGAAGCGAGGAAATCGGTGAGCGCGGCGTCGTCGTCGTGCCTGCTCTCGCTCGACTGCTGGCTCTGACTGTGGTGGCTGTTCATCTCTCTCTCTCTCTCTCTCTCTCTCTCTCTCTCGAGATCGACCGATGGATGGATCGATGGATTCTGCAAGAGACGAGAGGAGTGTGAAATCCGAGAGGCCTCGCGACAGAGATAACCCGTTTTCGCTTTTGGTCTTTTCTTATATGTTTGACCCATTTTTCACTTTCCACCCCTCAATTCTCGCATTTTGCACTGAATCGCAACCTCATGCCTCTTACTTTTTGCATTCGACCCCTGTGATTAATTACGTCGCTCGAATGATGAAATGGTGACGCTTTTGACATCACAGTGAAGATTTCCTTCTTTTTTTCTCGTGTGGAGTTGTATGAATGAGTTGCCTATATTCGATTATGAAGCGCTCCGACCGAAGGAAATTTCGACTTTAATATTAGCTATAGATTACAATCTAACAAAAATTTGTATCGTTTAAAAGAGTAAGTTACTTATTTGAAATCATTTAAATGCCTCCGGCGATAAATTCTAGTTAAAAATAGAGAAAATTTCAAAAAATGACCTGAAGTATTATTGTTTTCTCAAATGAGGGCCCGGAATGGATTTTATTTCAAATAAGAACCTAAAGTGGCCTTAATTGTTTCAAATAAGGGCTTGAAGTGGCTTTGGTTGTTTTAAATAAAGACTTGATCTAGCCGATTGCTGACTGGCTAAATTTTCCAACCAGCCAAGGGTATTTTTGTCATTTTGCATTTCACCTTTTTTTTTTCTTTCCTTTTTTTTTTTTGTTCTTCTTCTTCCTTTTTGCCACTGATGCCCACAAAGGGCTAAGTGAGGGTCGCCCCCACCAGCGAGGGCCACCCACACTGCCCACAAGTGACCGACAGCCTTGCTTGAGCGTGGTGACCCTCACTCTCTTGCCCAGCCCTTTGTGGGCATTGCTAGTGGCCGGCTGGCCATTGGCGAAGAGGAAGAAGAGCTAGCTAAAAAAATGGAAAAAAAAAAGGGACAAATGACAAATGACGAAAATATCATTGATCGCAAGAAAGACGAGTTCTTATTTGAAACGGATATAGCCACTTTATGCTCTTATTTGAAATAAACATAACTACTTTAGGTCCTCATTTGAAATAATATCCACTTTAGACTCTTATTTGAGAAAATAAATGCACTCCAGTCCTTATTTGAAATAAGATCCACTTCAGGCTCTTATTTGAGAAAAATAGGGTATTTCAGGGTCCCTTTTTGGAATTTTTCCTTAAAAATATTATGTGATTTTTATAATTAAATGTTAATGCTTAGATGGCTTTTCCATATTTAAAAAAAAAAAAAAAAAAAGTCTACATGGACGATGAGATGGCCCTAATCATAAAAAGAGGCTGCGCTCCCTCTTTCTCCATCATTTTCTGTCGCCCTCTCTTTCTCCGTCGATCTCTTTTGCCCTTTCTCTCTCATTCAAGTTCTCATGAAATCGAAGCACCCTTTGCGGCGATGCTATCCCCGTCGAATCTTGCAAATCTCGTGGTTCAAGAACTTCATCTCGGAGCGAAGTTCTTCATCCTCGAGGTAAGATGATGTGATCGCGATGAGTACCAACAGGGTTTGACTGGGCCAAATGGATAGGAACTTCTCCCTCGTCCCTGTACAATCATCCCAGCTCGGCAGAAATGATGAGCGAGAGGATGGAGAATTGCGCTGGGGTTTATGAGTTCCTTCGCGGGATTGGGATTGTCCTCGAAAGGCTAGCGCTTCCAGTCCCGCCGGTGGAGGTCATAAAGGAGCAAATTAATTATCTTCACAAATTGCAATCGAAGACATCAATAACTATCCTCTCGTACTAGGTTGCATCTTGAAGAAGAACATGATTCCGGTGCTTGATTTGCTTCTATGTCCTAAAATCTATTCCTATGTGTTATTCTTGATTTCATATTCAAGTCTCGCGAAACAAAAGCGATGTTAATGAATCTATGGTTTATATTGGGATTTGAACACTTCAACCGATAAATCTAAGCAGCTCTCTCTAGTACGCTTCATAACTTTATGGAGACATTTCAACAAACAACCTACATGCAAAGAGATTACTCGATCTAGTCATGAAATCAAAATTGTTTTCCATCTAAACAGTATTTAGAACAACAATGTCGCCACCGATCATCAACTAATAACTTAGATTTTTAGTGATTTACGCATGGCTTTCATGGATGGAAACTGGTCTCACATAGTAGCATAATTCCGATGCATGTGTTCTATGTTGTAGTAAGTATAGAGCATATTTTTAGGATTAATCATAACATCCTTAATTTAAAAGAATCATACCAAGTAGAAAAGAAGAGAGGAGAGTGTTTTAGAATTCATAACAAACCACACAATATTATTTCTAAGAATGGGGCGTTCTACCCCTTAATGTTTACATGCATTGCCCTTTATAGGCATAAAACAATCGATAAGGACAAACACACTATAATATGCAAACTCCTTTTGGTCGACAATGGCCAATTATTTGCATCTAAGGGGTCTTATGCTAAGGACTTTTTTGGTAACACTTTCGAGAACAATTGACTTTATTCTTTTGTTCCCGAGAATAAAAAAAAAATAGAAATCCGTTTAGTAAATTTTTTGTTTCTAGAAACAAAAATCTATTTTTTTGTTCTCTGGAATAGATTTGAAATAGAATCAAAAAGCGTAAAAAAATAAAAATTACTTCTTATTCCTGAGAATAATTCCTTAAATCAAGTCAATTTTTTTTTCTTTTCTCTTCTCTTTTCTTCTTTTTCCTTTTCTTCTTCTTCCTTTTGGCTGATCGCTAACCTTAGCCATGGCCAACGACACCCCGCGATGCTGAGCCATGACAAGGCTCGTCGATGCAAGCCTTGCCATGGCTAGGCAAGGCTCAACTTCACTAGTCGATGCGAGGCTTAGCCTCATTAGTCGATCAAGGCCAAGCCTCGCAGTGGCCAAGCGAGTCTCTAACGTGCTCATCAAACCTCACCCTAACCTGGCAAGGCTTTAGCAAGCTTGTTGCACAATTGGTTACTGACCACCACTAGCCACAAAGAAGGTGGAAGAAGAAGAGAAAAGGAAATAAGAAAAATATAATAAAAGTATTAAACAATTAAAAAAATTTAATTATCTTACCAAACGTATAATAAAATTTTAGATAGTTACCAAACACTTTAAAAAAACTTAGAAATTATTTCAGAGAATGAAAAAAAAATATTTATAAGTAGAAATCGTTTTCAGAAATAAAATGATTACCAAATACCCCCTAAGAAATTGATTTTTCCACTACTAACAAACTCTTATCCCACTTTTTGCGTTTCTACTATAGTGCTAGATGGCATTAGACAGTATATGAACGATACGCTACAGTACCAAACAGTCCATGAACAATACATTACGATACTATGAACAATACTTTCAAATTTTCAAGAATTCCAACCCCCATTATAAAATGGGGGAATTTGGGAATAGTTTAATTTTAAATTACAGAATTAGCAAGTGGAAGTGGTGGCGGCTCATGCAAAAAGCTCCAAAAGCATGATTATAGTCGTGTAACTGGGTCCACATCCTTGCTGGTCTTTTTGCTAACTTCGTTTAGGTGATAAAAAGGTCTCTTAATTTTTATTTTTATTTTGGTAATGAAAAGGTCTCTTAATTCTTTTGTTGTTAATATGTCAAGGTTCTTGGTTGCGTTTCCTAATCGAGCTACCCAAGGTAGGGATGTCAACGGTTCGGTTCGGTTTGGTTTTTAAAACCGAACGGAACCGAATCATTAGGAAAAACTTATGAACCGAACCGAATAAGAATCAAACCGAAATTTTGGTTCAGTTCGGTTTGGTTTGGTATTTCGGTTTTTGGTTTTCAGTTTTCGATTTTTACATTTTTTTTTTTTTTTTCTATTGTATCCGTTTCCTAGAAATAAACTCTTATTGATTTGTTGGTTCGGGATAAAAACCAAACCGATAATTTTTTTTTGATTTTTAATGAGAACTGAATTAAATGAAAACCGAACCGAAAAGCGAAATTTTTTGGTTTGGTTGGTTCAATTTTCGGTTCGCAACTAACCCAAGGGGATGCAACTCATTGATGCTGCTATTTTGTGCTTTGCATCAGCACGTGTTTGTGTAACTGATGCAAGCACAAAACTACACTAGCCTTGCTTATGCTAGTACGTGCATTGTACTAAACTGATTACTTATTATCACGACTAATATTGATGTAAACACTTTAAAAAAAATTGACACTGAAATAATTATCTATTTACAACTTTTAAACAATATCGTTTCTAAATTATATGCTGACTGAAGACATGATGAGTTATATAAGATTGAAAAATTAATAAAATATGACTTCATATGATTTTTAACAACTCAAATCAGAATTAGTATTTGATCATTTTTTAAGGAGTGGCACTCAAATGGTGTGATAAAAGCTTTCTATACTAAAGTAAGCCTTATTCATAAGTTTTTAACACTTCTGGTGTGCTTCTCCCAAATTTGTCATACCATCGATAGAGTTAACACAAATTATATAGTTGCGAAAATGAGGACCGTGAAAATTCGGAAGGAAAAATAAAATAAAATGAAAGGAGCTCACGTGATGTACGCGTGCGAGGAGCAAGCAAACCGAGCTCGGAAACGTCCGCCCAGGAAGAGAAGGGTTTTAAGGAGGTTTTAAGCAAAATCCAATTTTTCAACGACTTCAAACTCCAAACTCCAAACCTTCCTCCTCGCCGCTTCACCGCCGATCAAGAAACCGCTGTTCGCCGTCGATCTCCCCCCCCCTCCCTACCCTCTCCGATCCATGTCCGCCGCGGCTTCAGAATCCCCGAACTCCGAACCACCGATTCGTCCCCCGGACTCCTCCCCAATCGAGGCGAAAACCCTAGAGAGCAGCCCCAATCCCGACGAGAGGTCGACCTCGGACCGGGTCGAGACAGATGCCAGAGGCGAAGGAGAGGCGGCGGCGGCGGCAGCGGCGGCGGCGGAGGACGAGGAGGAAGGGGAGTGCGGGTTTTGCCTGTTCATGAAGGCCGGCGGCTGCAGGGACGCGTTCGTCGACTGGGAGAAGTGCATCGAGGAGGCGGAGAAGAGGAAGGAGGACGTCGTGGACAAGTGCTTCCAAGCCACCGCCTCTCTGAAGAAGTGCATGGAGGCTCACTACGACTACTACGAGCCGATACTGCGCGCCGAGAAGGCGGCGGAGGAGGAGGTCGTGAAGGAGTTGGACAGAGAGGCGGCCACGAAGGATGCGGAGCAGAGCGCAAGTGCGGAGCGAACCGTGACCTTGGAAGTCGCGAAGGAGTGATCGGGTTTCGAAGGATTAGGGACGGTCAGGCAATTCTTTTGCTTTTCAAATCTTTTTGATTACTGAGAGTTAAATAGTGGTTTGTTTCAGCTAATTCTGCTGATTTTTCGGAAAATTTCCGAGGATATGGAGGCAATTTTCATGTGAGGAATACAAATTGAACTTCTGTTTGTGCCATCGAGTTAATTTAAAGGAATAGTTTCCGAGATGGGAGAGATGAAAATCTTGACATTTCGTCTCGCTGGTGTTGTCATAATAAGTGTACTCTGACATTGACTTTGAGATTTAAACACAGTTCGGACTAATGGCTAGAAATTTGTTTCTGAAGAGCTCAATGCTCGTTGTTTGCTCTCATTGCATTGTGATTCTTGCCATGTCGTGGAATGTGTTGTTTTCGCTTGTTCTTGCTTCTCTGACTACCACACAAGATTCTCCGCATTCCATGTTGTCGATTCTAGATTACTAGCTTGTATGTCTTGCTCGTACACTGTCGTGATCTCAGCTCATTGGTCTGATATTATTATCACCTAATATATAGGTTACGTGTTAAGTAAACAAGATTCCAAGAATTGCAGTGCCTTAACAATGCAAAAGATGGGATTAAATTGATTCTTTGGCTCAAACATCTGGGTCGGCATTATGTTGAATGCTGAACAAAATGTCTGGACGGTCTTCATGGTCACTGAACACAAGACTGTATGGTAAATTATTGGCTGGATACCCTGAATCTGTTGGCTGCTGATTTGCTCCTATTTGTGTGAGGTTTTCTGGCGTTAGCGGCAGCTTACAATGTGGCAGATTCTTAGATTTTGATTTTTGAAAGGGCCTATACCTTACAACGGTGTGTTAGCTCTTTAAACTCCTCTCTCTCTCTCTCTCTCTCTCATATGATGGGTTTTGTTGCCTATCATGAAAGAATCGTACTTTCTGCATGTTTTCCCTCTTCAGGTTAGATGTTGTTCGAAGATTGGATATATCCCATGATAATTAGTTAATGCAGAAGACTTCTATGTTTTCTCATGTAAAAAAGTAGATCTTCATGTCATGGTCTTTATTAATATTTTATTAATTTCTTCATATGCATTTCAAATTTTTCTTTGTATTAGCGTTTGAGGTTTTATTCATGCAATCACATAGGGTGCGAATGGTAACGTTTCTGTTCTTTTTTTATTCCAGGGAACAGAAATAAAAAAAAGAGTGTTTCGTTTCAGAAACAATTTTTGAACAAAAGAACGCATTTGGTAACATTTGTTGGGAATAAAAATGAATAGAAACACGTTTGGTAAATTTTATTCTTTTTTTTGTTTCTTTTAATTTTTTAAACATTTTTATTTTATTTTTCATTTTTTCCTTTCTTTTTTTTTTTTTTTTTTTGGCCGGTCCCGACCTCGGCGGCCGGCCCGGCTTGGCAGCCTCGCCCAGCCATGGCGAGCTCGCCGGCCCCCGAGATCGAGCCTCGCCGTGGTTGGGCGAGGCTCGGCCTCACCCAGATCCACGAGCTCGAGCTCGCCCAGATCCGCGAGGCCGAGCTCGCCCTGGCCAAGGCGAGGCTCTCCCTCACCAGGGCCGGCAACGCTCCGGCGAGGTCGTCGACCCTCGACGGCGTCGGCCCCATGGTTAGTTGCGAGGCCATGGCCGAGGCCAAAGAACCGGCCAAAGAAAAAAAGAAGAAGAAAAGAGAAAAGAGAGAAGAAGCGTTTCTTCAAAATTGTTTCTAGAACAATAAGCAACTTTTTGTGTTTCTTATTTTGCTCCAATTTTGTTCCGAGAATAAAAAAACAAAAAAAGAACAAAAACGCAACCAAACGCGTTTATGTTCCTTTTTTGTTCTCGGGAACAAAAAAAGTACAAAAGTGTTCCAGAAACATTTTTTTGGAACGTTTCCATGCAGGGCCATATTATCTATTTCAATATGGTCCATCAATCCCCGTTGTTGAGGTTTTCATGAAGTCCATTTCCCGTTCTCTGCATATGCTGAGATTTGGAATAGTGTCCTGTTATAGGCAATGTAAACATTGGAGAACAAGTTGACTCGATTACATTCGGAATTTCTTATGCGAGAGATGTTCAATATGTGTACAAGATGGGGGTGGACCTCCTTTATACGCTCCGTAGGGAAGGTGAGGATTGGTCAGGGGTGAAGGCTGAAGTGCTGGGTGATTGATGAACATCCAGATTTAGAATGATTATCTCAATGATCCAAATAAGGAGCACAACATGGTGCTGTTCCAGCTTGGAGTTGTCAAATTGACATGCTGTTGCCTTCAACTTCGCTCGTCTGTTGAATGGTAAGGTTTGGTGGTCGAACCCTAGCATTTGCTGCACCGTCTATGCCCTGGTTTCTTGTGACTTACTTGTGCCTGCAATGTTTCATGCCCTCTCTTTCCTTTGGATGTGTTCTCGTTTTTACTCAGGTAATAAGGCTATCTGAGAAAATCGCATGGAAGCTTACCTGGTGAAGTGAAACTATATAGGCTACACATGACAATGTTCTCGAGTATGCTCTGGTACGAGCCCTCATTACATTTGGCCCTTCCATCCTCGTTCGCATGTTCTTTTGCTATCTTACATGACAATTTCTTTGGGTGTTGATTTTCGTAGTTTATATCTATAAAAAATTTAAACCTCCTCTCTCTTCTTCTGTAATTCTTTGTATTCCGTAAATTCATCAATTTTTCAATCCTAAGAGAGAAAGAATTATTCAAAAGAATAAATTGTCGTAAGACATAGACTTTTCATTTCCTTATTGCTTTTATTTATTTATAATGCTAGGAATACATTACCACCTTGGCCAAAAAGAGAAAAACAAACCCTAAGTTTTGGTGTATGTCATATAACATGGCAGATGCTCACAGTAGTCCTGAACTTAGTATATTAGTATCATTTAATTTTAAATTTTTCAATAGAACTAATTAAATTCGATAACTTTTTCATTTTGGTATCAATTCAGTCAATCTAGCCAATTCCAATCGAAAATTATGGATGTAGATACATACAACATAAGTTGACATGAACAATTTTTTTAAAATTTTGAATTTTCTTTTTTTTCCTTTCCTTTCTTTTCTTTTTTTCTTTCCTTTCTCTTTCTTCTATTTTCCTTTGCCAATTGCCAATCTCCGTGATGGCCAACGGAGGTCTTTGGCGAGGGCAAGGGCTAGGACGCCCTTGCCGATCATAAGTGAGGCCGACCCTCACTAGCCTTTGGTGAGGGTCCACAAGGGCTAGATGAGGCCACCCTTGCTGGAGGTTGGTCTAGGTGAAGTTGCTAATTGCCAAATTTGGTGAGGGCTGTGTGAGGCCAAATGGCAAGGGGCCTCAATCCAGGAATCAACCTCCATTGGATTCACACCATGGATTCACACCTTTGATTCAAGGTCTAACTTCAAGATCGGAACCACTAGCTCCCTAAACTGTAGTTCTTGATTGACATTCCCCAATCGACTTCACCAACTCAAAAATCCTAAGTAGAATGCAAACATGAAAAAAAAAAACGAACCACTACTCATTAGGAGTGCAAAATCTGATGAAGCTTTATAGATGTTGGGCATATTCCAAAAGTTCAAATACTAGCGTCACCTATATCAATTCATGTGAGATGTGATTGGCGATCGATTCATTTGATTTAAATCATCGTATGATTGCAACAATGCAAACATCAGCTAACACTTCTTCGGTGAATATCACAAATCATGGATCATCGCATGTTGAATGATGCTAATTTGACGAAATGGCAAACTAGTCGGTAAATCTTAATGGTGGGATGATAATCATTTATGATGGACTTCAGGAGTTAGATTGATGAAAAACTTAGGCTTTCATCGTTCTATAGTATATATCCGGGCGAAAGACACATCAGTGTACCGTGTGTCATGACCGTGCTGATGTTTGTCAATTCATCGACTTCTTGTCAACTAAATCACCGGCGTCGTACTATCGAAGTCGAAAGAAGGGTCGGGTCATAATCTCCGAAACGTCCAAGCCCTCCCGTGAACCTCGGCCTGCCACGTGTCCGTTTTTGACTGGGGGGTGACCCCTCGCACTGTCACCCATCAACTCCTCTTCCCTAACTCCATGCCACTATTCCGCAGGCGGCGGATCTCTCTTTCTCTCCGTGTCTCTTTCATTGGCCGCTCGCTCCTCTCCTCTCCTCTCCGGTCGCTCGCTCCACGAGCAGCACGATGGCGTTCCCGTCGCGCGATGCCTGTCGCCGCCTCCACGTCGTCCTCGTCGCGATGCTGCTAGGGTTCCGGCCGTCCTGCTCCGTCCGATTCGACCTGCAGTCGGGCCACACGAGGTGCATCGGCGAGGACATGAGGGCCAGTGCCATGAGCGTCGGCAAGTTCGCCATCGTCAATCCTCACGACGGCCACCCCTTGCCCGAAACTCATAAGCTCTCCGTCCGGGTGAGCTCCTTTTCCCTTACATTTTTCCCGATCGGGATTCGGACCATTTCCTGTACTGAACCCTGCCTTCGTAAACGCTCCATTGCATTGGGTCGAGAAATTTTTATTTTTTTTTTAGTTGTGCTTTTTTGGCGATTTAGGGTTTTTTTTCTTTCCCCTTCTTATTTCCTGATTGATCTGTTGTAAGGTGACTTCTCCGCACGGGAACAACTATCACCAATCGGAGAATGTGGAGTCGGGGCAGTTCGCATTCACGGTCGCAGAAGCCGGGGATTACACCGCTTGCTTCTGGGCTCCTGATCACAACCCCCAAGCGACGATGACGGTGGATTTCGACTGGAGGACCGGCATGGCCGCCAAGGATTGGTCCAATGTCGCCAAGAAAGGGCAAGTCGATGTGAGTGATTGGACACCTTTCTTTTTTGGAACTTGTGGTTGTACGTTGGAATTTGTGGATGTTTTGGCTTTTGGATATATTATGTTGGGCATCTCTGCTCCTGCCTGGGTTGGAATTGTCAGCTGATTTAATGTGCCGAATGTCGAGGAAATATGGATATACCGTAAGAATAATTGCTATTGGTAAAACTGAGGCCATGACCGGTAATTACCTGTCTCGTGAAAAAGCTTGAGAAATCCATAAAGATGCCAATTCGGCTTTTCTACAACTGCTTCTGGATGGAAAATTGAAGTTCATAGGATAGATTCCCTGGTCTTGAGTTGGAGTGGAGGCTGTTTTGATGTTCATTTTCAAGAAGGAGGGTCCACAGTGGAAAGCTAGTCTAAGTTGCTTATTTCCGATAGCGACCTAGAAGATGGGAGTTGTGAATTTTCTTTTGCTGTTTTAGTTATGGACGCACTTTCACAGTTTTTAGTTTGTTAGTACTGCTTGGTGCATGGTGATGTGCTTTTGAGGGTTGGACAATTCGTGTTCACGTGTCATAATTAGGCTTCGTAACCGTGTCAAGTTGAGTCATTGAACATCCTATATCTTTGCTAATTATTTATGTATGTCGAATTTGTATTAAGTCGTGTTACTTTCAAGTTTGCCAAATAGTCGTGTTAATTCATTTCAGAAATTGAGAGCCCCAATTTTTAAGTTAAACTGCATTGTATGAGTGGAATTGCTGAAGATAGGTAAAACTGGGGAGGATTAAATTTTCCCCAGTTTATATTTGGAGATTCTGAGACTGAATAGAAAAGGAAAAGATTATGAACGATCTGGACTGTGGGCTTGTTCTAGGTAAATGATCTAATTTTGCATGTTGTCGTCTTCTGAATGCCAGGGGATGGAATTGGAACTGAAGAAGTTGTATGAGACTATCGACTCCATTCATAATGAGATGTTTTATCTTCGTGAAAGGTAATGGTATATGTATTTATCAAACTAGATATGTTATGTGGAATGTTGGGTTTGACATGTCCGTTTGCTCTTAAACAGAGAAGAGGAAATGCAGGAGCTCAACCAAGCAACTAACACAAAAATGGCGTGGCTCAGTTGTCTTTCGCTTTTTGTTTGCCTATCTGTGGCTGGCTTGCAACTATGGCACTTGAAGACCTTTTTCGAGAAAAAGAAAATCATTTGAATATTTCCTTAATAGCTTAGAAATTCTTTTTAAACTTTTGCAGAACGAATCGATGGTGATACATCCTTTCTGAGATGTCTGCTTTTCGACCTAAGTTGGGATTCTGCCAAAAAAGAAAAAAAAAAGGAGAAAAGAAAAATTATTTTCCAAAAGTTCTGGTTATTATCATTCCTAGTGAGTTATTACTAAGGTCTCTAGTCTAGATTTGCATCCAAGATTTTACTAATGCGGAGTTGGTTAGTTCGACAACTCGGTAGCTATAATGATTTGGTTCTCACTGTCAATGAGGCGGTACTAGGTTTATTGGGTGGCTCGAAGGAACCAAATTATAAGCAGGAAGATTGTAATTGTGATGTCTGAGTGTCATGCAATGGGAAATTGAGTAAGCTAATATTCCACTTCTGAATCAGAAGTACCTCATCCGGAAGGATCGAGCAAGTGAGAAGTAGTTTTTGGGCAACATGGTTGTTAACAGGATCCTCATGGTGGGTTGCCTTTTGCTCCACTCGAGGTAGAGAATACGGAGCAGTGAGGTGAAGTGACTGCCCTTGTAAATGGAAAGATTTTGACTGAGGAAAACTATACATTAGGAGTTAGTACACAAGCCACTTTAAATTCTTTTCAAGACTACCAAGATTATATTAGTGGGACTTGATTCAGCACTAAAACAACCGGCGGGTTCACCTACTGGTTGCAGGTTCCCAAGAGTAATCTTTCTTCCTCCATTGAAGGACCGAAGGAACACTACCTGATTACAATACTCAAAACGACCGAGCGGAGGAAGGACCTAAGAGAGCGGCAAGAAACCAAAAATGGGGGAAATGGCATGAAACTGAGTGAAGAAACTAGAAAGGGGCCAAAAGGCAATGTGGATTTTGAACTTACAGGAGAGGGGGCGACGAGCAGAGCGAGCTGTGAGAATAGCCTATCCGAGGAACGGCTGCAGGTGAGGCTGTGAGTCTGTGATTGTGAGGGAGAGGGCCAGAGGTGAGAGCGACCGAGAGCAAGATGAGGCGAGGGAGTTGAGATTATGCAAGGAAGAGACGCGCAAAGCGAGATGAGGGCAGAGGCGAGCGAATGATGAAAGGAATTAGGTTTTGTGAAAAGATAAAAATTATATATATGCCAATCCAGTCGGAGTGGTCTAGATGAACAATTATTGAGAACTGGACGGATTCCCATAAGTACCGTCTAAAACCAGCCAGTCTGGTAGACCAGCCAGTCTGGTTCTTGCTTGCCCCTATCATGAACCATCTTCCTTTCCTTGGATACTTCACGTATGCAAACCAGTCGTAAGGCAAAGGCCATTTCTTTCATATTATACTTTGGAAAAGAAAGACTACGAGGGAAGCAGCAAAAACATAGCATCCTGCGCCGGCCGGCGCAGACAAAAGCATGGTTTCGGTGCACAACTAACGTCTTGGGTTCTTTACAATAGACAACATTGTACCGAAAAGAAATGAGAGATTTGGCATAAGCATTCCGAATCTGTCGAGGAAGAAAGAAACACAATGTTTTCGATTTCTCCAAATGGACCAGGGACCACAGCGAACTTAAACTTATGTTACAAAAGAAATGTGGTCGAATGACTTCGGCTTGACGCTAATGGGTCAACCTGGACAATGCCTTGGCTTGCTTATGGTTGATCAATACAAGACTGTTGAAATCATGAATCAGGAAATACATCTCTGCAGAGTCTTCACAATCAGAATCTGGCCTCAAAGCATGAGTGAATAATTCTCGCAACCTTTAATCGCTTCTACACAGAAGTCGTCTGAACTGAGCACGATTGGAGGCACAAGAGTTTTGACGGTAAATTACAGCATAGATAGATCCAACTTAACATCCCCGTGGGTTCAGCATTAAGCATTGAATAAGCTCCAGTGATGCTCCGCATGCAAACTTTCTTTAATTTTCTCGAGTTTCTTGAGTATTTCCAAGAAGGAAGGTCTTCTGTTCATGTCATGGGACCAGCAGTGTTCCGTTAAGCTGCAAATATTCCACGTAAGAAATCAGCAACCCAGCATTTAGAAAGATCCATCCCCAACAATATGTTTTGGACTCGTATAAGAAAACAGGTCCAAAGATTATCTGCATAAGAGTCAAGCAACGAATCCTTCTGTTCGAGATGAAGAGGTTCATGGGACTGTTTAAGGACACCTGTTTTCACCATTTTTCTTCCATAGGATGATACAGGTACTGCTCATACAATAAGAGCAACCGAAAGATGTATTGTCCAAACTGGCAAGAAAGCAGATTCAAGCCTATCCATTCCAAAGTAGTGTTGATCGAAGCAAATGACAGAAATCCAAATAAGCATTCCTCTCAAGAACTTAGTCAAGCACGGACAGATTTCACTTACTAAAGCTTTAGGGGGATAAAATAACAAAGGATACAGAAGACAGACAAAGTTATCCTAATTTGACAGACAGGAACCCATATTACAGTTTTTGGGGACTCTTCTTGAACTACAAAGGCTATTTAATGATTAAAGAATATTAATTTGATACATTGTGAGAGCAGAGAAAATCTGCACTTCTCACTATGGACTTGACAGAACTGCTCAAGGGTGGCACACTTTCATAGTCTTAGGCTCTTTCTCATTAGAATAATCAAGCAACTCAAAGATCATCCTACTTTGCATGAGGCTGTTGATTGAGAAAACTTCATGCACATGATGTTCACAACAATCTGATAGTTGGCCTTCTATGAAAAAGAAAATGTGCATAGCTTGCTCTTTTCACCATTCAGATTTTATTTAAGTTCAGGCTATATTTGAAAAGCACCAAAAGTTTGGTTTTAAAAAATCGAGAATTGACTTACTCTCGCAGTTCTGGGATGTATCCTTTTGCGCGGAAGCTAGGTCGATTGCCTTCTGCCACATATTTGGCAGCCTCGTATGGCTCATAATTGGACATCGGCGGATCTCCTTCCAGCATCTGAACATTGAAAATATTATCAAGATAACCAACTTGAAGTACTTCAATCCTTGACATACAAGCCGAACAAATGGACACTTACCTCAAATAGAATCATGGCAAATGAGAAAACATCAACCTTTTTATCATACTTCCTATGCTTGAAAACTTCAGGAGCCATGTAGCGGTCTTTGGTTTGTTCCATGACAAAAAGAGACATAGTTAAGAAGAAAAATGTACAAAGGCATGAATCATCATGTTATATACAGAGAAGTTCCATTGAGACACTCACAACTTCCTGTTTCGCCAGTCATTTTATAGACATCATGAGAATTTTGAACCCGGATTAGTTTACTTAGTCCAAAATCTCCAACTTTCAAATGGTCGGCACTAGAGTTGACTAAAAGGACATTCCTGGAAACAATTCAGACAGCAGATTGCAGAATGTAGTCAATAAAAATAAGAAGTCCCAAAGGAAGAGATCACCCAAGAGCGTATGAGAATGATGAGGAACTTTATTGATTGTATTAGTAGAGAGAAAACCATATTCTAGGCACAAAGATGCTCACCTTGGTTTTAAGTCTCGGTGAATTATGACGTTTGGCTCATTATGCAGATACGCCATACCCCTGATCCAAAAAAGTAAAGTTATTTGATTAGCATAATGTAGCTGGCAATTGTCAAAATCGACTTGACTGGCACAACGCCTCCAATACTTTTGAGCTCTGGAGATATAAGTAAATTCAATATCACATCCGACGATACTACATGAATAGTGTTTGTAGTCTCTTTCCCTCTACCATGTGCTCAAAGTCCCTCCCTCCGTCCATTCAGGGCATAGAAATTTTATCATGGGCAGTAACAAAATTAAGGTAAAAAATATACAAGGAGAAAAATAATATACATCTCAAGTTCAGTCAGATAACCATTCCGTACAAGAGCATCAAATGGGTGGAATAGAGAGCGGAAAAAAAAAAAAAAAAGTGCACTATAAGCATTCAGACCACAACCTCTCTCTCCCACCCCCATTCAGGCCATAGGGGCAATAACAAAATTAAGATATAAAATATACAAGAAAAAAAAAAATCTACATCTCAAGTTCAGTCAGATAATCATTCCATACAAAAGCATCAAATGGGTGGAATGGAGAGCGCAGAAAAAGTGCACTACAAGCATTCGGACAACAATGGATCTTCATGGGTGCCTTATGTCCGGAAAAAATTTATGCACTACAGCCATGTGGCTTACAAATTATTATGCTCAACTATTAGCTGTTCTGTTGGAAATATTTAAGCGTTCCACCAGAACCATTTTCACAATCTATTTGACACTATAGATGACAGGAAAAAACTGATACAAATAACAATAGGACAGGTTCCAAAATGGGCTGTCAAGACATATACCGCTAACTTAGTTGTTAAGGTCTAATAACATGGGCAGCGTACACACGAAGGGGAAGAGAAAGAAAATGATTCTAAGATTAAATACTACGTATACTACAATGGCTCCCATAGTGACAGAGTACCCGAGCCAAGACAAACACTCTGCATTACTGATGGATGAGAAACTTTCTGATTAAATGTGAACTATCCTAACAAATCGCAGCCGATTGATTCAATTTACCTTTCCCCAGGAATATGTGAGAAGGGAGGTAACATGAGCATAAAAAGTTATACACACAAGAAATTTGGTGAATAACAATTAGCAAGATTTCATTTCACATCTCTTTCCCAGGAAGTCTCCTCCATACACCTCATATCTAAGAATATACACGCAAAAAGACTATGTGAACAAAGAGTAGCATTTACTTTTTTGTATAGCGACCTATAAGATGGAAAATCTCAAGTAATAAGCACCTGGCAATGTCCAAAGCAAAGTTGATAGCTGTTGAGGGGTTGAGAGAACCTTTCTCCTTTAGGTACTGATGAAGATCACCCTACATGAGTAAGTGATGTCTCAAACCGAGTACAAGCAAAAGTGCAATATGCATCAAGCATCCGAGAGAAGGAACAGCAAGTTTCAATAAAGCATGATATCCATTCTGTACCCCTCGCAAATACTCTGTTATCAACATAAGAGGCTTCCTCTCGGTGACAGCGCCAAGAAATTGAACTATGTTAGGGTGGCGAAGCTTCACTAGCAAATTAACCTCATGCCTGAAATCCTGACTGAATAAAAGAAACCGAAAGATGAGATTGCTTTTGCTATCTTCAAAGTATTTCTTGGAAATTCAAATAAAGCTATAAATCGAAGCGGGTGATTATTTCCTTTTAGTGAATGTAGAGTTGTAGACATATTAATATTTAATAATTCTGAAATTATTGATGATGTGATTTGAATATCAGCATATGGTTAGAATCAAATTGACAGAATAACTTCAGGATAGCTCATTAAAAGCATAGCCTAGCAAAAATAGGTGTCCTTGCCAATCCGTAGATGGTACTGCAAGTTTCATTATTAAACGAAATAGTAAATTCATGTTTGTCTGGATACATAAGCACATGATCCATGTTACCTTCACACAAATGGATCGGATATATCTTCTGTTGCACACTATAGCAAATCACACGAGAAACGTGTACTTACATTACCAATCTGTCATCTGAAAGAGATGGAAGAATGCGTTTGACAGCAACTGGTGTTCCTCTCCAACCTGCTCTCAATATCTCACCAAAGGACCCCTAGATGTAGAGCAGCTATTAATGAGATCACTAAAGCATGTACAATCATTGCCTTCGAGTAATAAACTGCAAATGGAATCTGTAAGACGCGACATAAAGAAACACGAAAAAGAGATAAGAACAAGGAGCAGCGGTGCAGTAAGAGTTCCACGAACCCGGGGATAAACTTCCAATTAATGCTTTCTTCCGTGAGTAATAATAGCAGTTTATTCTTTTCACATTTAAGAAATACCAATTAGAAGTAAGGAGCACCTGGATGTGATATACTCACCAATGACCATGGAAGTTGTTTGCTGTTAAAAGATAGCATTACCTTCTAGTACTCCTCAAAAGATATGATAATAAAGGCTAATGATGATTCTAAGTGTGCCTGAATGAAGTAAAATCCCTTGATTTTTTCCTAAGTCAATAGACCCTCTGTTTGACCTATTTGGTTTTTAACATAAGGGCAGACAAAGAACTAAAACAGCATTATGATGACTGGCACAATAAGAGACTCAAAGAATGTATGATGCAACACGATGGACCACAATAATAAATCCACTTTTAACTTGTGATAAAGACAAGTGCTTCTGAACAGTAGAAAATTCATATAGATGAAGTCACCACACATAACAAAGAGTGTTTCTTTGGAGGGGGCAAACTCTCTTGCCCATGAGCAATCTAAAATCTTACCTTCCCTATGATGTGTGAGTTAGAGAAATCGAGCTCAGAAGGGTCAATTTCCCAGTCACATTTATTAGGCAACGGGGGCGGAACAGGCTTTGGTTCAAAATGACTTCCGTTTTGGCCCTGCATCATGCATACTACAATTAAAATTGGACAAATGCAATCACTACATCACAAACAACGATCACTGAACGCTTGACTACAAATTTATGTAATGCTAAAATTGGCCGAATGCTATGATTGAAGCAATACTGAACCTTAGTATTTACTGTGTATGGGACCAGTAAAAGCATTCGTATTAACCAGACTCCAGATGGTAAATGAAGGTTAAAATTTAGCAGAAACTAAAGTTGTATGAAAATAAACACAAGATACTTAAAGGTCAGATATGTTGGTGGTTTCCCAAAAGTGTAGTAACTGATTGGATTTATATTGTCCCTTTTCATTAATAGGGAGGAAAGATAATCTTTAAATGAAATGAGATTAAAATGAATGGTGACCATAAATCTCCTAGAGTTCAATTATTGTTCACCTCAACATTTTTCATATATCAAAGAAAACGTTGCATGATCATTGATCATCAATATCTCTAGGCATCCAGAAAATACCTCAGTAATATGAATTATGCTTCAGCTAAACATGTGAAAATAGAAACAAGCACAAAGACATTCGATTTGGTTTTCTATCATTCATGTGATCTATGTGCAATACTCCCCATTGTATTCATGCATTTGTGCATGAATAATGAAGCATGTAAACAGTGTGACTCCTTCAAAACAGATTTCATTTTAAAGAGGAACCCCAAGAAACCACAATGCTCTAATTAATCTATGTAGCCACTATAATAAGATTGCTGATACAACTCTGATCAGGATTCTTAGATGAGGTAGCTCCTTTTTCCCTTTTTAATCCTTTTCATGGAATACTCAATACGAAAACATTCTTTCTCAGTGACAAATATTGCAAAAATATAATCTTCTAAAACATTTTACTCAACTTACTCCCTGTCAATTTAATATGACCTCAACTTACAAGTTTCCACTAAGGATAAGGAAAAAAGGTAATATGAGGAGAAAACGCCCACAAAAGGAGGAGGAGGAAGAGGGACATGCCAATACCAACCATAATATACTAATCCTCTAGGGATCTGTAATTTAAAAAGTTTACTCGATTCTCTTTCACAAAGAATTTTGGAACATCAAATCAACAGTGCCACTGTTCTAGTACATAAAGACTCAGTATCCCTCAGCATGATATATTATCTGTGATTTGACAACAGAGTGCCCACATGGTTCAGGCTTAAGCTCTCCAGAAAACATTCCTCGTTTTCCTGTCCAAACACTATGAAAATTATTCGAGGTGACTTTAAACTTTGCAATTTATATGTCTTTAAAGATTTGAGACATTCATTATTGAATGAAATTCTCATTCAAACTCTAAACATTGAAGTAACAATGGAAAAGGAAAAGACACTCCAATCACCCTTTAAATCTCCATATAGATTTCAAAGAAGAGTTTCCGTTATAGTATGGAACATCAACTTTTACCTCCCTAAGCACTAGTGTATAACTAAACAATTTTTGAAAGCCAATCCTATCATGCCATTTTAGACAAAAGGCCTTCGTCTCCATTTTTGTTCCAAGAATAAGAGCGACCTATGCCATTGGTAGCCTTGTCCCAATGACTTTGCATATTTTCCAGAATGTAAATGAAGTAACAAGGCCCGGATATAAGAATCACAATCTTGTACATTGGAGATTTTAAAACAGAAAGAGAGAAACAGGGACGGAAAAAAAGAAGGTGTGGGGATGGCAGAGGACAAATAGCATACTTACATAAGATGAGCCTCCATAAGACTTTAACAACTCCTCCATATTATGCTTCTTTGCTCCTTCTGCATCAGCCAGAGGCTGTCAAGGCAAAATCTGGATTAGATCACGACACGAGCAGGAGATTGCAGAAAGGAAGGTCTCTTATGCATACTAAATCGAGAGATGCGCTTATAAGTAATTTTACAGTTCACAACCATGCAATGCATTGTCGGCTACTGGTAAGTTGCAATTTGTTACGTAACTTAATTGGTTCCTCCATACTCACAGACAAACACAGAGCCAGTGACAATCATTTCGTGCTTCTCAAATTATGGACATCGATTATCTATCAATTACACGTGCAAAATAAAAGCAAGCGCTTCCATGAAAGTCCATGAGGCACTAGTCGGTCAAACTAAATTGGGAAACTAAACAGGGTTAGAATCATAGGAGCCATTTGCTTTCGCGATTCTCTTAAGACCCAGGATAATCACCGCATGCAATCATCCTGTAATTAGTTAAGGGCTGAAAGGTTCTCCTGGAGAAAAGCACTCTGGAGTTGTCGATCGCAGCCCAAAGGTGGCAACCAGAAAATTCGACGAACAATCTCGTTGGAACCCAAACTCTCAGAACAGTTCAGTTCCTCAAATGCCCCTATGATGCGAAGAAGCTCCACCTTGTTTGTACCTACCTCAGTGCTCTTACATAAATCAACCTACCATTTATTTTTTTTAATTAGGCGAAGCAGCATGTTACCAACATGTTCTAATTCTCAGTCGCGGGACATTAGAAAATCTCTCGCTGACCTAACATTTAGTCGGGCTTTTTCCACACAAAGTCTAGATGAGCCAAGCAATATATAAGCGAGCTCTCTCAAGGAAAACGAGAATTCTCACGGAAACCAGTCCCTATCCTTTCGACCAAAAACGGAGCGTTGGAGGAGAGGGTAGGGGACGGGAGGGGACGCACCGTGTTCTTCCAGCGATCCTGGGCGTTGACGTCGGCGCCGTACTCGATCAAGCACTTGGCGACGTCGATCCAGCCGTGGAGGGAGGCGACGTGGAGCGGGGTGCGGTTGTCGTAATCCCTAGCGTGGACGAGGGAGCGATCCTCCTCGAGGAGCTTCCGGACGGCAGCGACGTCGTTCTGGTGGGCGTGCCAGAGGATGAGGGACGTCCGGCTGACCCGGGCCTTCTCCTTCTGCTTCTCCTTGTCGGCGGCCCTCGCCAGGGGAGGGGTTGGGGCGGGGGCGCCGCCGCCGCCGCCGCCGCCGGAGGCATTGGAGCTGCTACCGCCGCTGCTCATGGTGGGAATCGAATCGGAGCGGATCGGATCGGTTTCGGATTCTCGACTTTTTTTTCTTTGTTTTTCGTCGGTCGGGGGATTACGAGCGGTGAGAAATGGATTTGGAAAAAGGTAGCGAGACAGAGGTTTTCTGGGGGAATTGGGGGTGGTGTGTATCCGTTATTATGGTTCGTTTTACTTTTTCAACGGGAGCGGAATTTGCATTGCATTGCATTTGCTTTGCTCTGCTGTGCTGTGCTGTGCTGTGCTGTGCGCGACTGGTCATTCGGAATTTTCCTTCTTTATCAAATACTATATTTATTTTTTATATATATAGATAGATGGAGAGATATAGAGAGAGGTGTAGCCGCCCCCCTATTTAATGGCTAGATCTGTACTGTACTCTCGTAGATAGCTTAAGAAGGAAAGGAGCGAAGGCTGATTTCTGGGGGAAAACGACATCCCGATCCCGATCAGATACGTACGAAATTATCGGAGCTTGCCGCTTTCTTTCCCCATTCGTCTCTCTGCTCCTTTCGACGATGGTCCCCATTTTAGTTGTTTTTTGGGATCACGTTTTTTCCGTTGCCATCCCGACGGAAAGGAGTAATGATCGACCGGAGTCGACGTCATCAAATTGAGGATAACGTTGATCACTTAATTATAATTAATAGGCGAGTGCATCAGAGTTCAGGTCCACCGTGGAAAGTCAAAACGGCAGACGCCTCTTACCTTGAAGAAGTACGGGGTGGTTGTGTCCGTTCTTCGGACGCATTACCTGAGATATACATATGATTTTCTCTCTCCCCATGAACACTGTCATGCTCCGACTAAAAATAAATAAATAAATAAAAGAGCACTGTCATGCTCCTTCGAGATCAATCTATCAAGTTCTGCTCCTCTACCAATATCAAAGTCCATAAAGTAGATGTGACGGCCTTCTCGTCGAATACAAAATATGTCGCCTTTTTTAACCATTAAAAAAAAAAGTAGGATGATGTATCTTAGTCCAAAAAAAAAAAAAAAAAAAGTAGGATGATGTATCGATTGCCCACAGAATCAACCCCCGGTTCTCTGATTTTCATTTTTCACACTAAATAATAGACAATTTTAACACTTTCAAGACAATCAGGCGTTCGTTATTTTGGCCCTTGCATTGAACAGTGTACTATGCTTGAAAGCGATTGAGGTCAATATCTCCGACATATTCCTGTCAACTTGTCAAGCCACCCATGTGGGAGCGTTGAAAATGGAGACGGTGAACAGCCTATGCTTACCAAATATACGCTACAAGAGCGTTGCAGTAAACTGGTAGATACAGTTAGCTTTAAAACCACTGGATAACTTCCTTCAATAGACAATGATTTGTGATCTTTTCAGATGATGTTGGAGCATATGTAGCATCAAGCCAAGCCTTCTTAGTCTTCGAGGGACCGCTTCCTGGCCCTCAAGTTTTGCTCAAGGCTTTGGGGTAGAGGTGGTGTTCTTCCCCTACGAAACAAAACTGCAAGAGCCCTCATCTTACGGCATAGATCAAACACCTGCATAGGGAGGCGCCAGTAGAGTAATTAACCAATGATCAAGAAATTCTGCAGGTTTTCAATATTTGCTCTGATCCCCTTACCGATGAGGCCTCTATCTCCGCAACACCTTCACAACCTTGACCTCTTCCCTGCAATAAGTCGCAATATTTTGCAGCTTCAGTCTCATCTTCAAAGACCTGCAAGAACATGGAATGTTCTTCTTATAGCAGATGAAATGAAAGAAAACCAGAAAAACAAAATGCAAGAATAAACTCGTTTATCAGTCCCAAGCAATCACAAGACACTGATCAGGTCTGGAAACAATTAATATTCAGGCAAGAACCTTTTTCACAGAAAGAAGAAACCAACACCCAAACCTCTACATATTAAGTCTTTGTTTGCATCTTTACTTGTAGCACCATGTAGTTAGAAACACATACGCTGTATAGTATCCAGCATGATCATAGGCCATACTGGAAACCCTCCTTCCAATTAGATATGCATAAGCCGCAGAATCAGGCAAAAACATAGGCCATAGTGCAAAGCCTCCAAGGGCTTTATTTTTCCAAGTTATTGTTTGACAACGGCTCCGGCAGTGTGCCTCATGTACCACGGAAAAGGCTGCCGACAGTGCCATTTACACTAGAGCCAGACTCATTAGGACCTTCTTCCCAGGAGTTCATCGCCGGGGTTGCAACAAGTATTAGTAGCTTCAGCAAATAATACACCTAACATCTACCTAGCTATCTAACTACAATCTTTGTTGGATGCTTAGATATAATCCTTCATGCAAACTAAAGGATGACTTGATATTGTTAACTGAAAACCTTTGCAGGGAAAGTTCCTCCAGCCGAATTTGCACCTGCATCAAAAAAGTGGAAAAAGTGCACATCCAAATCTCATCTTCCCCTAAATCTCGTCTTGGCATCATCTGAACCATATATGATTTTTCTAGTCAATTACAACCAGATCACCATTAGCTAGCACAACTATGCACCACACGGCTTTCCTATCTACCCAGTCCCCGCCAAAGCAACAGGGCATCAACCTTGCTAAACTAGGCACCCGTTCTTTTTTACACTTATGCAGCTCTGCTTGCTCCTCCTTGATCCTCTCAAAAACTTGACGGCATTCAGGGACCAAAGCTAAAATTAACATCTTCTAGAGGATGATATCATCTTAGGCCCTGCCACATCCTCACAAGTCAATGGATACACCAAGCCCCATGAATAATTCATTAATGTTTACTTCTTGTGATTTCTGGTCAAAACAATTCCTCAGGGCCAATATCAAAGAAAACCATAACGACAATATCAAAGAACTAAAACCAGATCAGTGACCAATTATAACTTTTATAAGAGGTTGGTAACTGAAGTAGCTCAGGAGTTAGGACAGTTCACTGGACTGCATCACAAAACAAAGTGTGTTAACTCAGAGAATTGCTCAGCATGGAGCCTAAGTGTTAGAGATACATAAGAGGAGAGGAGATAGCATGGGTACATTCATTGACAATGCTCTCAAGGCTCCATTTGATACATATTAAGTTTCTGATGATTGTTTCGCAACATTAGTATAGAAGTCCTTAGCAGAAAATATAGAGAAAATATATTAAAAAAAAAAAAAAACTTTACACATTAAAGAACCTTACAAGAACTCCATCCCGGATATCCTCAACAAGCATCTGGAACTTTGTCCCACTCCTTGACTGCTTAGACTGACTTCCAGAACTGGGACTCCATTTTCCAGCTTTGGAGAACAGTAATCCAAGCTCTTTCTCAACTTCACTGTGAAAGCTAAAACTATGAGTAACAGAGATAAAGCAACAAAAGGCCATACGAAACACGGTGTACATTACTGTCCAAACCTGCGATCTCTTCGTGTCTTCATCGTGCACAGTTGGTTTTCACCATGAGTCAATACATATACAGGCTTTGAAGTGTCTCTCCATGGATTTGCCTCCAATACTAGATCAAAAAGGATAAAAAATTAAGACCGGTTTCATTAAGTGCGCGGATAAATACAGGACACGGAAGCAGATCAAAGCACTATCCCGTGCATAAAAATTACTCAACCTAAGATGCTTTTCAGTTCAAATACTCCAAAGAGAATCACCGCTCACGACACCTTCTCTAGAGACCATCAATAAGCAAAGCATAGGAAATACCCCAAGGCATGCAGATCCTGCCACGAGAACTGCACTGCCCCTTATTGCAGCGAAGTTCAGCAACGTCGTGGTAGCCAATAGCAACGATCCTTCCGTACACGTGTAGTACTTTTTAAATCAGTAAGTCAGTGGCCTCATGAAGATGAAGCAAAGGAACTCTAATTGACAGCAATCAGACAATTCCCCGAACATTCTCAGAGAAAGCAGCCACGAGTACGCAACGAAATGAAGTGGTGATCAGAAGAAAGAAAAGGAGAAACGAGCATTACCATCATAGCTGCTGGTCTCGAAGGACTGGTGGAGGTGCCTGCGCATGTCGTAGGCGCGAGAAGACACTCTCTTCACGAACTCGTCGGAAGTCCCCGGAATGTTCCCGTCCAGCCGCATCGCCCTCTCCACCTCATCGCTCCCGTCGTCTTCCTCTCCTCCCACGCTCCCGCGCGATCCGCAGCAGAACTCCGCGAACCTCCTCCGGCAGGGCTCCGGAGGGTGCGGGAGGGGGAAGCGCGGGGCGCGGCGGGGACGGAGGCCGCCGCGGCCGCCGCCGCCGTGTGCCGCGGGGGAGGCGGCCAGCCGCCGCGGCCGCCGGAGCCGGAGCGAGTTGCTCGGAGGGAGGACGATGGGAGGGGACACCGGGGAGAGGGACTCCATGACCGAAGCCGTGATTTGAAGAATCCCGGTCAGTTCCGCTGGCGACGGTGGTGGGGGCGAGACGAACGGAATGGAAGTTGGAATTCTCGGCGTCGAAAGCTCCGCGAGTGGTGGGAGACACGGAAGAAGCCAACGAAGAAGAAGAAGTAGAGACGGAGAAGTTTGTAATGGTGAATCTCTGAAATGAATCTCTCTCTCTCTCTCTCTGTGCCGCGTGTTTGCGTGTGAGCGAGGGATATTTTTTCTCTCTCTTCCTTTCAGTTGGGCGGGTACGGAGGGGGAAGTTGGGCCTGTGAAGACAGAGGAGAGGGGCTTCCGATTTGGGCTTTGGGCTTTCGGTTCCTCATCTGGCCCGACCCACGGCCCAAACTGATCTCACGCTTTGTGATTCGTATCGGACTGCAGAACACTCGACCAGCGCCGCGGTCGTCGTATTATTTCCATTATACACATTCGAGGCTGGTGAGCAGGAGGAACGTGCAGACGATAGTGTCCAAGAGGTTGAAAACTGCCCAACATCGTTGTTTAGCATGCGTTTCACCATGGATAAATATATAAGCTTTCAAAGTGGACGAAACGAAGATCGAGAATCGAAACTACCAGATGCATAGAGACATGCATTCGATAAAAGTATTGCATCATAATAAGTCCGACCCATTTGCCACAGGGAACTCCAACCGAGTGAGTTCCCGAAAATACAAAGAGAAAGCGAGCAAGTCGCAACAGACATAAGAATCGTAGAGACGCAATGAGTATTGTTTTCATTACTGTATGTACAACAAGTTTATTAAGTACAACAAGTTTCTTGGTGGTATGGCTATCATCAAGAAAGCTTGTAGTACAGAACTATGATAATAGCAAAGACGAGAGCCCCAATTATTGAGCCAACGATCCACTTGTTCCTGGTGATCCTCCTCGACATAGTCGTCAAAATCTTCTTGCTCTTGTCTATGGCATCATCTACCCCATGAAGCTGCAAATTGAAAAATGTAAAGAGAGCACCATAATCATTAATAGGTCTAAGCCTCCGAGGCTATGGCAAGGTCCTAGTCCATAAAGTGCAGCTTTTCCTTTGAACTCACTTCAAGTTCAAAGAGACACACGACACTCATTTGCAATGACAAAGATTTACTTGGCAAAAGCAAGTTCAAGGATTTGATAAATATAACTAAACTTCAATAGGCACCTTGTTATGAGAGTGCAGGAGAGTCTGACGCTGCTGGTGTAGATCTTGGAGTATGGAGACCCCCAGCTCCTCTGTCTCTAGCATGGTTCTTCTGCTCTGGTTTATCCTCTCACTAGAATCATTCAACCTCTCCGTCGAGAAAGCCATTCTTTCTTTTTGATTAGCTGAAGCCTGCAGTTCAACGCCCACTAAAAAGTAAATATTCAGCAAGCTCTGCAGCTAGCCAATATAACTGCACAAACCCATAAGAAAAACCAATATGCAGCAACCACAGTGCTGTTGCAGGGTACCAGACAATCTGAACTACCACTTGAGGGGAAAAAATGCAAGTAGTGTTACTAGGATCCATATCATCCAAGAATACTCCCAATACAGAAACATTTGACATAATCATTGAACCCAGTGAGCAACTATGCCAATAATTTTCCTATGTTAAAATGAGGAGAGGGCCCAGGACTATTCATGTACCAAATGCGCATCTAGATTCTAGGCATACCATACGTGCATCTGCCATTCCAGCTTCCAACAATTCTTCACGCGAAGCCTGGTTGGCATTAGGAGATGACATCCTTTTAACTTCTCTTTTCAGATTATTCAAGTCAGACTTGTATTCCCTCAACTTAGCAAGAAGCATTGCCTTGACACTTGGCTGCAAAGTTCTAGCATCCAGATCCATCTTCCGTATCTGTAAAATACAAACCAAAAAAAGTCAGAAGCACAGAAAATCCTGACAAAGAGAAAGGCCACAGGAAGAGAAAATTACATCTCTCACAACTTACCAACCCATCAGCTTCATCAAGTGCAACTTTTAATTCAGATATCTGTTGCTTTCTTTCCTCTGCAAGCAAAATCACCAAGTAGATTACTTTGAGGCTTGAGCTGGCATAGCATCATCTCCATGTTTGGCAGAGCAACAAACAAGATAAGGTAAATTTCGCTCAGATTTTCTGTAGTCACATTAAGGTTTCCAGAGAGCAGTCAGTCGGTTAACATTATATATCTCCCAAACTTTCGACCGGAATTTGGAATGCAGTCATACCCAAGTTGAGAATGCACAAGTTCAATTATCCCACAGTTCATTTACACAAGTTTAAGCGCTGCAAATTTACAAACCAAGAAGCAACCTTTTTGTGTTTTGGCGTGATTATGTCAGACTTCCAAAAGAAAAAAAAATTAAGCAAATATTTTATTTTAGGAACGGATTGTTTATGAACTCGGTGACTATACTACGGTATGCCAGACCTAAAATGTTCCCAACTCGTTAGTGATTCACTTCGAAAACCAAGTGCTTCTAGTGACCAACAACGAGCTATATATTAGTATTACAAGGCATCTCCGAACACAAATCAGTTCCTTTGAGATAGACAGAAAGGCGGACTTCATCCGTGCCAGTTTAGGCCTGACACCTTAGGTTTGAGCATGCCACGGGTACCCAGTTCTACATTCCTCGGCGACTCAGTGATCGGTTATCAATCCTTTCATGACCAGCAAGTATCGAACAGTTCACAATTCACGGACAGCATAAATGAATTGTTCAATCCTCCGACAGCTCAAGCACTAGAAGACAGTAAATAAAAGTGCGAACCCCACAGCAGGAGACGATCCGGCCACGTCTTTACGAAGAAGATGTGGATGTTGTCAAACCACCAGACTCCGAATCAGGGCACATAATTAGAAATGGACCGCTCACAAATTGGCGACCAAAGGAAGAGAGAAAGTCGATTTTCATCAAGCAAAAGAGCGAATCACGCAATCAGATAGCAATCGAAAAATTCATCGTGCTATGAGTTCAGGAGAATCCGATACCTCCGTCGAGGAGCGAGGCGGAGCTGCATCTCCTGGAGATGTTGGCCGAGAGCTCGCAGTACTGACGCTCGTACCCTTCGAAGACTTCGCTCATCTCGTCGATCCCGGCCGATCAACCGCCCTCCTTCCCGGGACGAAATTACAGCCGCGATCGGATTCGGATCTCGGAACCCTAACGCGAAGAGGAAGAGTTCAGGAAAGGAGGGGAAGCCGATGGGTGGGTACTGACTATGTCAACAGCGTCTGCTTGCGGCGCGAGGCGCGAGGGGCGATCGCGGTTGGCGTCGAATCAAAGGTTAAAACAATCAAAGAAGAAGAAGAAGAAGAAGAAGATGGAGTGATGGAGGAATATGGAATCCAGTTGAAGATGACCCGGTGGCGAGAGCAGGAACGGATCGGGCGTCCTTTTTTACTATATTGGCTCTTCAAGCAACCGGGGCCTTGATCCATTTCTCGGTGGATCATTATAATGATAACGATAACAAAAATTTACCATTTAGAGGGATCATAATTCCTTTTTCAAAATTATCCTCATTTACATCTTTTATAAGCATTCCCCCAAACGATGAATGCCTCAGTTCTTACTAAATTTTTACCTCTCATGTATCTCAATTTTAAATTTGAGTTTTTTTTATCTTATATACAACATCACATAAAAGAAATTCAAATTTAAAATATCTTTATATTATTTTGATAATGTATTTCGTTAATTCATAATTCCAGTTATTCACAATAAAGAGATTTGCACTTTTGCTAGTTATAATAATAACAAGAATGCCCACGCCATTATTTATCGAGACGTGGAAATTTTAAGCTAATGAGATATAATCCGGTCATGCGCTGAATATGAGTTGAGCTAAAACTTACACGGTAAATCAAATATGTAACTAATTGAACTTGGTAATTGTTCTCATAAACCCTCTCTTAACAGTGGATGTACCACCGCATTGATAAACAAAAAGAAATTGCTTAAAGCATCGTGATTCTCGAATTCGTCGATGTAAATTCGAGATGCATTTTCACCAATAAAAAAATGTACTTCCAATATGAGTGACTAAGCAAAAAGTACGCATAAATTTAAAAGTTAAGAGTTAGGATGAAACGGCATTTTAATAGTACTTTTTCCTAAAATATTGGTCTCAGACCGTTTCGGGGGAGGGGTTTCAGATTCGTATGGAAGCATAATGCTCCCTGGCTCATGGGAAAAAGTAAATTTCGTGGATGAATGATCATTGCCCCTTGGTACATGTCTCCCTTCATGTCATGTAATCAGACAGGACAAAGGCCATAAAAGCCTAAAACCGACCAGAGCCTGATCACGGTTCATGCAGCGACAAGCCAAGACAGCAGATCATTACCCCGCAGATTGTAATGTTCAATCTTTCAACCCCCTTCAGTATTAACGGTGAAACTGCGTACAAAATCAGCGCCCCACATGCTGCGACAAAGGAGAAGCAAAGAGGGCAAAGACTTCATCTTGGGATTATGCCAAGGCCTTGACCATGCCTGAGTACAAGATTTACCCTCCAGCCAAGAATTACCAGAAATCAACACATACTATGTTCTCTTGACAATCTCCAAGTGAAATCGATCCATTAGAAATAGCAGAGTTTCCATTCATAAGAACGACAGTTAAAAGGGTTGAGACTTTCACAACTGCAAAGATTAAGCACTTACAACAACAGAAAAGATGTGTGGCCAAAATTCAAAGCAGTACTAAGATTTCTTTACAAGTTGCAGTACAAAACAAGTTGACTGCATGAGCAGGCATCGTCTTGTAACCACAATAATCACATCCATTATGTATAACACTTGCTCTGCAAAAGATCCTAAAGAACAGAAAAAGCATTTCTGGAGCCTTCAAAAACCTAGCTGAACTAACAACGTGACGATACCTTCCTTAGCTAACAGCAGCCCTGGTTCTGAATAAATCAACGGACTAACACATGTTTGGATGGGTATGCTTATATTTTTGGACATAGAACAAGGGTATTACTCCCAAAGAGTCCTTCTCCAGCAGAACTATGCCCCATGAAACTGAGCAGTGCATCTTGAAAATAAACATGAAAATTGTTGCAACGGAAGCAATAGCGTAGAAAAGACACAAACCCAAGAAGAGCAGGGTAAGTGTCGATTAACCGACATTGTTGCAGATCTAACAATGAGAACACAAAAATCTCAGGTTCATCTTTTCCATTCATTATACGTATGGCAGCTCCACAAAACTAATCATAGCCTAGACTCACAGCCTTTCACATCCAAACATGTTATATTCTCCAGTGCACTAAATGCTAATTACCATTGTTGGCCAATGACTCATTTGGATGAGCAGAAACAGTCTCCTCAGATACCTGATCTCCCTGAGTTTCAGCTTGCTGTAATTCTTGATCAGGGAATACCTCAGATTGCAGTGACGCAGCAATGTTATTCACATGTAGCCATGTTAGTTCCCACAAGCTATCCCCTCCTAAGGCGCTCCGCTGCACAAGGACACCCCTTGTCTTCATCACAAGTAGAGTGTTCTTGAGGAGCTCAGGCACTAGCTCCTGAAGCTTTTCACTTTTCTTCCCACGCACTTTCACCTTCATGTACTTTTCCATTCGGCTGAGCACACCCAACCACAATTTGCAGAACGTTGTCAATTGCGAGAGGTCATGAAGCAATTGTAGAAATACTTTCGAGAGAAGCTTCATTGCAAGGATAAGTGAGCCTTCCATGTTTCGATAGTCTTTCTGGGATTGTCCCTGAGCAATTTCCAGCAAATCATCAAGCATTGTAAAGATGACCACATCGAAACACTGTATCCATAGATTATGCGGAAGTTGAATCCCATCTACTCCTGTCAAGCATCTTTGCAGTGACAGAAGTGCATGATTTCTGACCTCTTCCCTTTGGTCCAAGCAGACTTTTCGCAATCCCTGTACGAGCCTCAACCACATTTCCCCTATATCCAGAGACATTTTGGCGACTTCATCCTCTGCCATTGCTTCCCTCGCTTCACGAGCCCACCGTGCTAGTGAATCAACAGAACCTGACATGAGATCCAGCGCGCGAACAGACCGTTCTGCCTGTCCAACACGAGATTCGGCAAACTGCCTGGATGCATCGACGCACAAAACATAATTTGCTGGCAATAAGTGAGCCCCATCTGACATGATAAACAATAGTGCCTCAAATCCTGCTTCAGAAGCCTCTGGATGACGAGCTGTTATAGAAAGAAGGGATGTGATCGTCCGCCATCCCATTTGTGACCTGATGTGAGTGGCATTAGCTTTCACAAGGCGACTAACTTCTTGAGTAATCTGCTCGCAATATGCATCTGCAACCCGAGCATCAAGCTTCAAGACAAGTTGCATAGACCTCAAAAGTTCATCAGCCAGGTTCTCCTTGTAGGGAAGTAGGCGCTGACAAATCCGAAGAAGCCCAAAGACAGCCTTCTCTACCAAGGCAGAGGGCATGACAGTCGACTGAACAATGTTAGCAATATGATCATAGACACCCTGCCATAGGAGCACAATTCGGTCTCGATTATTCAAAGTGATTGCAATCAACAGCTCCAGGCAGAAAACAGCAGTATCTTCATCCTCAGGTGAGCTATTCCCTTTCTGGGGCCGCCCAGCAGCCCAAATAAGAGCCCGTGCCAGCTGCAACAGAGATTCAGCTTGCAGAAACTTACTCTCCGTGAATATGCTGTCTATGTGGCACTTTTGAATTGTCTGAAGCGTGCGCTGATGAGCAGCAAGTTGTTGCTCGGTGGGCTGTGATCTCGGCTCTTCTGTATCAAGAGATAAAAGCTGACTGAACCTACCCATTAATCCAGAAGATCTCCTCGGAGTTCCCATGGAAGGCATATGAGCTGCAGCCAAAGAATTTGCAACCGGCTTACCATGTCCAGGTTCAGTAGAAACCTCCGTCTCGTCAGCCGCATCACTCGCCACACGAGCTGGAAGAAGACCAAGTTTGTGCAATCTTAAGATGCAATCCAGGATGTTTCTCCAACCAGTGCGGATATAATCACCATATCTATTTGCAATGGTGAAAACTGTTATTGTTGCCATCCTTGCTTTTGCGTCATCACCAAATGCTAACACAGGTTCCTCAACAGACGAAGGATTTAAAAGGGTTGTGAATTTGCAAAGAGAAACAACCAGATCATCCAGCACATCTTCAAGATGATGGCATGCTGATATCTTGGCAACAGCCAAGAAACCATCAATGCATGTCTGGTAAACCTCTTCCTGTTCTGCATGATCAAACACCACAGAGATTGCAGCAATGGTTGGACCAGACATTATAGCAAACATGTCATGATCAAGATATGCTCTAGAATCAGATATAATGAATGGGGCAGTTCTCTTTGATTTGTGCATCAAGTCAATCCAACGGCTCGGGTTCATTTCAGGATAACCAGCACCTTGTTCCGGAGTGGTGCGAATTTCATTTTTGCAAATGGAGTGGTAAAGCTCCGACAAAAAATCCGAGGTAGATCACTGCCACCATTGATGTGTCTATTATTCCGAATAAAATCCTCCTCAGTCATTTTTTTCTTTACCTGTACATTATGTTGGTCTGTGTTGAGCATTATGAGAGAGTATGACAACAAAAGAGCAGCATCCTTGTTAACCAAAATTTGTGGTGACTGCTCATAATATCTCTCTGAAAATGCCTCGAGGACTCTCTGAATCTTCTGTGATTCTCCAGGCAGTCGGAAAGTTTCCAAAAACAACCTTAGCGCAGTATCTAGATTCATGTCTTGGAAATCAAAGGTCCAAGCAAATTCATGAAGAACCTGAACACAAAACTCATCATGGTTCCCAAGGAAATCCCCAACGAGATTCTTATCCAACCCAGCGGTGTACCTGAAGAAGCAAGCTACACTTTGTGGATCAAGTTTGTCAGGTAAGAGATGTGTTCCTTGCAGGAACTCTAACCCCTTCTTTGGGTCACGATTAAAGTGATCAGCTCCAATCATCAACCTCCTCTTAATATACTTCCTCCTGCGGACGAATGGCACCCAATGATTTGGATCTCCATAGTCCTCACATTTGACCAGCCAAAATGGAGTATACTCGTCTAGAGCAACTGGAGCTTGTTCTGAGCTGAGAGATCCGTTCGCAATCCTTTCAGCCATTCCCTGGATGACAGCAATGAGACCATCCAAAGCAAGAATATGCATTGAAGACAAAGGGCAATTCACAGGAAATGCACTCTTCGACAGCAAATTAGCAAGGTCTTCAAAGACATTACTGCAAGTTATATCACAATCCAGATTAGCATACATTTCCACCATGAAAGTCTTCTGCCGGCAGAAATCACGAGAGCCTCCATGGCTGCCTCCTGCTGCTGGTAAGAAGCACCGTATCTACTTTGTGCAAGCCTCAGAATCACACAGGAGAAGAAAGCCTCGAGCTGCAGTTTGAGTTCAGTACGTAGATGCTGATACAGATTTAGGACAATGCTACAAACCATGGAAAGAATAAGTGGACTCAAGGACAAGCCAAACTGCATTAGATTTCTAAATAGTTCGTCCTGACCAAACTCAACAATCTTGGGTGGCAGCGTATTGATGGCCCACCCAACTCAATAGCTGAATTAATCAAACCAAGTGCAAAAAGTGGCACATCTTCATCAAATGCTATGGTATTTGTTCGAGGGCCCATTCCCGTGTGCTCAAAAAGATTTAAAAGAGAACACAAGAAGTGAAATATCTCCACCAGGGAAGGGACACCATAAGGCTCTGTCATCATATGCAGATCAATCGGAACTGCATCCTTCCCTGCACCAGCTCCAATTTCATCCATCATACCAGACATTGGAGCTGCCGATGAATTGGAAGCAAAACTTCCAGAGGATAGTTGGCCATCATGTTCTGAACCACCATTGCCATTATCTAATTGTTGAGTCCCAAATGCATATTCACCGTCTGGTCCACAAATCTGCTAAGGAAATAAAAGTATGGTATGTCAATCTGCTTAACAAAAAAAGTGTGATCCTATTTGGATGATTTGCCTACCAAGTATACTACATAATAATACAAAAAGGAAAGCAAAAATCTCTTAATTGTGCTTTCCAACATTCAAATAGTAACTCTTTGTATTAGGAGTTAGATAAAGGTAATATTTTGTGTGGCTCTGTACCTTCATAAATTGAGAACAAAAGGAATCATTTGTCAAACTCCAAAAGATTATTTGAATTAGTCTAGTGTTTATAAATGGAAAATCACTACCCGAATACGGCGAGATGTACACGAAAAATTCCCTGCAGCAAACACTATGCCACAACAAAATGTCACGTTTAAATCAGAATCTCGCTAGGCGTAAAGCCATTTGAGTCAAGTGATTTGAAAAAAAAAAAAAAAAAGTCTATTAAGTGTCCAAGTATGTTCTCTAGTGTTTCAAAATTTAATACAAAGCACAACTGATAACTTGTCACATTGCTAAAAACTGCCATCTGAGTAGCCTGTCCAGAGTTTTGTTCTTGGAGAAAACACATTTAGTAAAATTCTAGCCATTTAGTTATCCTTCTTATAAGATGGTAAGTGACATGGCCACATGAATGGTTAAAACAGAATAAAGAACTCAAAGAAAATTTGTGGTAACATGAGTGGACGGAATAGATTAGAAGCTGCATTCCATAGAAAATCAATTAAATGCTAACCATTAAATACCGAACAAACGCAGTTTTTTTCTATGAATTAGAATTCCATTTTAGAAGGCTGATTGAACAAGAACAGAACAAAAAGTAACCAGCAGGGAAAACATGC